>NC_053396.1:220542702-220912702 GCF_905171765.1 Bufo bufo
GACTGACCCGTGCGTGCTGCAGCTGAAACTCCACTATCGTCTGCTGCTGCTCGCACAGTCTGTCCAGCATGTGCAAGGTGAAGTTCCACCTTGTGGGTACGTCGCATATGAGGCGGTGAGCAGGAAGGCCGAAGTTACGCTGCAGCGTAAACAGGCGAGCAGCAGCAGCAGGGTGAGAACGCCGAAAGCGCGCACAGACGGCCCGCACTTTATGCAGCAGCTCTGACATATCGGGGTAATTTTTAAGGAATCTCTGCACCAACAAATTCAGCACATGCGCCAGGCAAGGAATGTGCGTCAAACCGGCTAGTCCCAGAGTTGCTACAAGATTTCACCCATTATCGCACACCACCAGGCCAGGCTTGAGGCTGACTGGCACAAACCACTCATCGGTCTGTTGTTCATGGCCCGTCCACAGCTCCTGCGCGGTGTGGGGTTTGTCCCCCAAACAGAAAAGTTTTAAAACTGCCTGCTGTCGTTCACCCCTGGCTGTGCTGAAGTTGGTGGTGAAGGTGTTACGCTGACCGGATTAGGAGCTAGTAGAGGATGAGGAAGCAGAGTAGGAGGAGGAAGCAACAGGAGGCAAACTGAAGCGCTCTGCAATCCTCGGTGGTGGAAGGACATGCTCCAAACTGATATCCGCCTCAGGCCCAGCCGCCACTGCATTTACCCAGTGTGCTGTTATGGAGATATAACGTCCCTGACCGTGCTTACTGGTCCACGTATCCGTAGTCAGGTGCACCTTGCAACAGATGGCGTTGCGCAGTGCACACCTGATTTTGTCCGCCACTTGGTTGTGCAGGGAAGGGATGGCTCGCCTGGAAAAGTAGTGGCGGCTGGGCACGACGTACTGTGGGACAGCCACCTCCATAAGGCCTTTAAAACTATCCGTCTCCACCAGACGGAATGACAGCATTTCAAAGGTTAGTAATTTAGAAATGCTGGCATTCAGGGCTAGGGATCGCGGGTGGGTAGGGGGGTACTTCCTATTCCTCTCCAGTGTTTGGGAGATGAAGAGCTGAACGCTTCCATGGGACATTGTGGAGATGCTTGGTGACCCAAGTGGTGGTGTTGCTGGCAGATCCTCTGTTTGCGGGGTGACAGGTGGCACTGTCACTCCAGAGGTGGATGAAGAGGCCGAGACTGCAGCAGAAGAGGAAGCAGGAGGAGCCAGAGACCTTTCTTGGTTTTTGAGGTGTCTACTCCTCTGCAGCTCGTGCTTTGCACTTAAATGCCTGGTCATGCAGGTTCTGCTCAGGTACAGAACGTTTATGCTTCGCTTCAGGCTCTGATTGCACAGCGTGCAAACCACTCTTGTCTTGTCGTCAGCACATTGTCTGAAGAACTGCCATGCCAGGGAACTCCTTGGAGCTGGCTTTGGTGTGCTCGGTCCCTTGCTGCGGTGGGCAGTAGCAGGCGTACTGTCTAGAGGACGGCCGCTCCGCTTTTGCACCCACTCCCTCTTCTGCTGTGCTGGTGGCTCTGTACGACCACCGCCTCTTCCTCCGAACTACATAGGTCACTCGCATGACCTTGATTCCATGTGGGGTCGAGGACCTCATCGTCCTCCACATCATATTCCACCCAGTCTTCACCCCTGACCTCCTTGTCAGTCTGCACACTGCAGAAAGCCACAGCAGTTGGCACCTGTCATCATCCGAGACGTGCTGCGATGGTCCTCCCATGTACTCATCTTGAAAGATAAGTGGTTGGGCATCGGTGCACTCAATCTCTTCCACTTCTGGGGCAGGGCTAGGTGGATGGCCCTGGGAAACCCTGCTAACAGAGTCATCAAAAAGCCTAAGAGACTGCTGCATGACTTGGGGTTCGGACTGCTTGGATGATTTGCAAGGGGGTGAGGTGAAAGACTGATGGACATCGGCTGCAGGTGCCAACTGTGGTCTTTCAGCAGGAGACTGGGTGGGAGAAAATGTGAAGGAGCTGGAGCCACTGTCAGCAACCCAATCTACTATCGCCTGTACTTGTTCAGGCCTCACCATTCGTAGAGTTTTATTAGGCCCGACCAAATACCGCTGCAGGTTCTGTCGCCTACTCACACCTGAGGAAGGGGTTTCACTTATGCGTGTAGCTGGTACAGATCGACCATGTCCTCTCCCTGCAACAGGAGCTCCACCAGCAGCACCACGACCTGGGCCACGTCCCTTATTTGATGCTCTCCTCATATTTCTCGAATTTAGGATCTTGCCCTAAATGGGTGTTTAATTAATAGTACAATAGAACGACAGTATGTACAGGGTGTATCTCACACGCCCTGAACCAGACTAGGCCTCAATTAAATTTGTTTGCCCAAAATGGCTGTATTTCAAATACCTGAATAGAACCCCTGTATATAAAGGGTATATCTCACACGCCCTGATCCAGACTAGGCCTCAATTAAATTTGTTTGCCCAAAATGGCTGTATTTCACACGCCCTGAACCAGACTAGGCCTCAATTAAATTTGTTTGCCCAAAATGGCTGTATTTCAAATAACTGAATATAACCCCTGTATATAAAGGGTGTATCTCACAATGACATCTGCAGCAAAGGCTGCCAAATAAACTTTTTTTGCCCAAACGGGTGTTTGTTTAATAACTGAATATGACAGCAGTATATAACCCTGGAATTTCACACGTGCTGATGCTGCAAGGGCAGAAAAATTGTGTATTTTGCCCAAAAAAGGGTGTTTTATGAATAGAATATAACCCCTGTATATAAAGGGTGTATCTCACACGCCCTGACCCACACTAGGCTGCAATTAAAGATTTGTACCCAAAATGACTGTATTTCAAATACCTGAAAAGAACCCCTATATATAAAGGGTGTATCTCACATGCCCTGATCCAGACTAGGCCTCATTTAAATTAGTTTGCCCTAAATGGCTGTATTTCAAATACCAGAATATAACCCCTGTATATAAAGGGTGTATCTCACAATGACATCTGCAGCAAAGGCTGCCAAATAAACATTTTTTGCCCAAACGTGTGTTTGATCCGTGTTTCCTGTCCATCAAAAAAATATGACCTGTCCTATTTTTTTGACGGACAACGGTTCACGGACCCGTTCAAGTCAATGGGTCCGTGAAAAAACACGGATGCACACAAGATTGCCATCCGCGTCCGTCATCCTTGTCCGTAGGCTACTTTCACACAGACGGATCCGCTGATCCGTCTGCATAAAAGCTTTTTAGATCAGATTTTTCACTTCGTGAAAACTCAGATCCGTGATGTGTCACTGGTAAATGACAGGTCTGTGCTATAAGCAATGCGCCGCACAGACCTTTCACTTACCAGTAGGAGGAGCGCCCGGCCGGTCACAGACATCGCAGCTCGCAGGTAAGTATAATGCTTCTATAAATTGCTAAGTAACCATGGCAATCAGGACTGCAGTAGCGTCCTGGTTGCCATGGTTACCGATCGGAGTCCCAGCGATTAAACTGGGACTCCGATCGGAACTCTCCTCTGCCACCAATGATGGGGGGGAGGGGGGGAATTTTAATTAGGAGGGGGAGGGAGGGGGGGCCCACTGACCATAAATGAATTGACAGTAATACAGGGGAGGGAGGGGGGGCCCACTGGCCACCAATGAATGGACAGTAATACAGGGGAGGGAGGGGGGCCCACTGGCCACCAATGAATTTAAAACTGGGGAGGGAGGGGGGGTGTCAGGCACCTGAGGGGTTAATTGTGCGGATCACAGCCCCCTGTAAGAGATCGGGTGCTGCCAGGCAGCAGGGGGCAGTCATGTAAACAGTTCGTAGTATATTCTAACCTGAAGCGTCCCCATCACTATGGGAACGCCTCTGTGTTAGAATATACTGTCGGATCTGAGTTTCACGATCTAACTCAAATCCGATGGTATATTCTAACATAGAGGCGTTCCCATGGTGATGGGGATGCTTCAAGTTAAAATATACCATCGGATTGGAGAAAACTCTGATCCTATGGTATAATAGGGACTCCTGACTTTACATTGAAAGTCAATGGGGACGGATCCGTTTGCAATTGCAACATATTGTGTCAACCTCAAACGGATCCGTCCCCATTGACTTGCATTGTAAGTCAGGACGGATCCGTTTGGCTCCGCACGGCCAGGCGGACACCAAAACGACTTTTTTTTCATGTCCGTGGATCCTCCAAAAATCAAGGAAGACCCACGGACGAAAAAACGGTCACGGATCACGGAACAACGGAACCCAGTTTTGCGGACCGTGTGCATGAGGCCTAACAGTTGAATTTCACACGTCCAGATGCAGCTAGGGATGTAAAATTGTGTTTTTTTGCAAAAAAGTGTGTTTTGAAAAACCAAGAAAAATATGCCTGTATTTCTAGCTTAAATTGCACACTGACTAATCCTGCAAATGCACCAGATGTTGTATATTGCCAAAAAAGGGTGATTTTTTTACAACCAGATTATTAGTGCAGTTTCCAAGATTGGATTTCAATGTCACAAAAGCACATATGCAGTGCTGGTGCACTGAGCTTGCATAAAATGGCCGCCGCCGCCGCCCACCTAACTAACAGACGGATAAAAGTTATTTTTTTTCGGTCACTGGGCTCAGGGCAGGGTAAAAAGATTGTGCCCTGCACCCACACAACTAATTGTATGTAGATCGATGAGTTAGATTCACGTTCTGAACCAAAGATTCTCTCCTATCCTCTCCCTACACTTGTATCAGCAGAGTGACGTGCGGCGCTACGTGACCCAAGCTTATATAGAGGCTGGGTCACATGCTGCACTGGCCAATCACAGCCATGCCATTAGTAGGCATGACTGTGATGGCTTCTAAGGGCGCAGAGTTAAACGCTTGTTGATTGGTTGCTCTGCAGCCTTTCAAAAAGCGATAAGAAAGCGCCGATAACCGAATCCAAACCTGAACTTTTACTGAAATGTTACAGTTCGGGTTCGCTCAACCCTAGTAATTAACCAGATGCCTCTAACTATGCTTGTTTCCTGTTAACCTACTGTTGTAACCATTAAGGGCTCTTTCACACTTGCGTTCTTTTCTTCCGGCATAGAGTTCCGTCGTCGGGGCTCTATGCCGGAAGAATCCTGATCAGGATTATCCTAATGCATTCTGAATGGAGAGAAATCCGTTCAGGATGCATCAGGATGTCTTTTTGCTCCGGCCAAAAATCCTGAAGACTTGCCGCAAGGCCGGATCCGGAATTGATGCCCATTGAAAGGCATTGATCCGGATCCGGCCTTAAGCTAAACATCGTTTCGGCGCATTACCGGACCCGACGTCTAGCTTTTTCTGAATGGTTACCATGGCTGCCGGGACGCTAAAGTCCTGGCAGCCATGGTAAAGTGTAGCGGGGAGCGGGGGAGCAGCATACTTACCGTCCGTGCGGCTCCCGGGGCGCTCCAGAGTGACGTCAGGGCGCCCCAAGCGCATGGATCACGTGATCACATGGACACGTCATCCATGCGCATGGGGCGCTCTGACGTCATTCTGGAGCGCCCGGGGAGCCGCACGGACTGTAAGTATACTGCTCCCCCGCTCCCCTCTCCTACTATGGCAACCAGGACTTTAATAGCGTCCTGGCTGCCATAGTAACACTGAACGCATTTTGAAGACGGATCCGTCTTCAAATGCTTTCAGTACATTTGCGTTTTTCCGGATCCGGCGTGTAATTCCGGCAAGTGGAGTACACGCCGGATCCGGACATCGCAAGTGTGAAAGAGGCCATAGCTTGTTGCCCCACGAGAGACCAGTGAAAAAACGCATTGTTTGATTTGCAGTGGTGTTAGGGCTAATGCAAATGACCATATGTATTTTGCTGTCCGCAAAAACGGATCCTCAAAAATTACAGATGACGTCCGTGTGCATTCCATATTTTTCGGAACAGCTGGCCCCTAATAAAACAGTACTATCCTTATCCATAATGCGAAAAATAATAGGCCATGTTCTATTTTTTTGCGGAACGGACAAACGGGTGTACGGAATGCACACGGAGTAACTTCAATTTTTTTTGCTGACCCATTAAAATGAATGGTTCCACATACAGTCCGCAAAAAAAAAACGGAATAGACACTAAAAGAAAATATGTTTGTGTTCATGAGCCCCTAGCCTGATTCCTTCCGTCACCCTTCGGTGGGAAGCCATATACAGTCAGGGGTGCACCACCAATGAGGCCAGGTGAGGCAGCAACAGGTAGGAGCAAGAGGGGGGGCCATGGGCTGAAGGGAAGGGGTTAGTTTAAGAAATTGGCATTGGGAAGGGGGGGTGCTGTGACGGTATCATCTGTGTCACCGTCTAGTATTCCCTTCTTCCCATGTAATAGCACAGCCAATAATCCACAGAGCAATAAATCGCTATTATCGCTGGTATCGCCCTATAAGTCCATACATGAGCCAAAGCTGAATGCTGGAAAATGTTTACTGGAAGCACACAGGCACTCAAACATACCATTTCTTTTATCCCCTGCTCCCATGCAAGGGAGACACCCACAAATAACATACATTAACCCATAACACAAAGGTTACAACCCACATAACATCCTCCCCTCTGCCTGTGATATAATTATGGTACACAATGGTTAACATAATTATCCCAGGCAGGACAATACTCAATGTCCTCTGTCCTGGAGACAACCGTGGTGTAATTCTATTATCTCTCAGGACAAAGGGAAATCGCCAATACACACGGGGAGACAATAGGACAGCCATCACTTACTCAAATACACAATGTCCCACCCTTTACAATACACATAGACATTTAACACATCCCAATGGCATGAATTAGACCAGGAATTTAAAAGTTAGTAAAAGTCTCTTTGGCCTGGCTGTACTCATGGGTTTTCTGTCCAAAATCGGTTCTACACCGTCTTTTGTCCTGGAGACAATTGAGAAGTGATCCACTTATCTCCCAAGGACAGAGGCAAGACTCCATTAGCCACATGGTAGCAAAAGACAGCAAAATACATGAACTTATATAACTATGCAGCTATTGCATAAAACCGGTGCATTTAACATGGGACCGTAATCACATGGTAAGAGGCTGGCAAGTAGTCCTCTCCAAGTACTCGTGGCAAACTCAAAAGAGGGGAGTTTGTCACAGGTGATGTTTCAGTTTTTGCCTCAGGCAGCAGAAAGGCTAGGCGCACCCCTGTATATAGTCCACCATTCCGGGCCAAAAAGTCTTCTGTCTGTAAGGTCTGACCCCCATACAAGGGTCCATGCCATGCAATATGTCTTCATCCTCTCTTAATTCAGCATGGCCCACAGCACCCTCATCTGCATTGCCTTTGCTGACGACATCTTGTAATCCGTAAACCAGTGTCCTGTTGTCCCTTGTACCCCAGGGGGTCAGAGGTCTGAGGTATTGGGGGCGGATTACCTCCAACGCACGGTCCATGATTGCTGTCCTTCTCTGCCCAGACTTTTTTTTTACTGTACTTTCCTGTTAGAACTTTCTCCTATACTATCTTCTATCTGCATAATTCAGACGAAGCATTGCATTCACCCCCCGCCCGAGGCAATTAAACCCTGCGCTATTGATGATCATTTTAATGGAGCTTTCCAGCTCGCGGGGTATGTGACTGCATCTCAGAGCGCATTCATTTTAAGCTGAAAACAAGCAAAACTTTAGACTGATACCACCACGCCATCATCTCTGCGTTCAAACAAATCCAAGGGATCATTAGCACGTTAATAGTTTCACTGGAAAACTGTCCAAATCATTAAATGCAGGAGAGGCGCGTCGGAATATGAGATGAGGCGCGCTGTTACATTAATTAGCCACTGCGTGTACTGGAGGAGACAATGATAATCCATTGCAGCGCCATCATTTGTCATGAAGTAAATAGACAGGACCCATCAGCCCGGCATTTCATGCGGCTGGCACTCCAGAGAATTGCCAACTGCTGGCTGTAAGGCTCACGATCGATGCTCTGTGGAATCTGGCCAAGAAAAGCTGAAAATGCGCAAAGATGTCCAAAAGTGAGTTTGCGCCTTCAGACGAGTTTATAGACATATTCCAAGACATCTTCATAGATTGCGGCTCAGCAATTCAGCTTACCGTACTTTTCTTCGGTTTTTTTCACCATCCTCACAAACACCTGTAGCTCTGTTCATCCTAGGCTTCCTGGTTCATGAATAGAATGCCAGAACAACAGTGAAAACTGACAAGTTGAAGACATAAAGTCACCGTGAGAGACAATTTACTCACTTAGCAGGTTAAACCTAGCTGCTAATCTCTTTGACTTTGCACTTCTATTCCTTTTGATTTGCATTATGCATTATACTCCGATCACATAGAAATCTGCATGTAGAATTTTGACGTTTTCCTGATCTCAGGCTGCAGGAGCTCACTGCTCCCCCTGCTGGTTGAGGATGTCCTGCTTCTGCCAGTTGCCATTCATTGCAGGATCTTCTCTTATGAGGAGTGATTGTCCGCTCAGAGCTAATGGGAAAACTACAAAAGTGTCATTTAAAATGCAGCTCTGGATGTGACTGGAGAAGAAAAACAGTACATTTAGATAAAGGACTCTGATGTGAGAATACAAGTGAGCTGCCATATGCCTCAAAACTGCTTTACTGTAATGGAAGGTCATAGGTCTAGTTAAGGGGGGATGCTGGACCTCCCTCTGTAGCACCAATCCATAGCTCAGGATAAGTGGGATGTGCACAGGGGCTGACCTGGAATTTCTGGGGCCCCAAGCAAAGTTATGTAGGGGGACACAAGTCTCACCACTAAGCTCAGCCCCCTCACCTTGCTAACCGCCCCAGTCACACCGCTAAGCCCCCTGACTTCCCATACCCCCCAGAATCAGCAGGTCAGCTCCTTTAGTATTTTCTTTCTCAGCCGACCACCTGTGAACAGCAATGAGCCCCTGACCCAGAGGTACAGGTGGCGTGACCTCCCTTTTAGTCTCTTGTGACCACTAGGGGGCCCCCTGATCTCTGGGGCCTCAAGCATTTGTTTGGTTTGCATGTTGGTAAAATCTATCCTGGATGTACATAGATGTGTCCAATGGAAATAATTTAAATGGGGTCCCTTCTTGTGCTGGTTAAACCCGTTACACCCCTAATGACTTGGGGCAGTTAATTGGTGCTTTTTTGCACCCCGTCAGCTTTCACTGGGGTAACTTGTTATACCTTCTTGGCTAAAGATGTATGGAATGTGGAAATGCCTCTCATCAGCCAGACATACGGTCAACTTGTACAGGGGCCCCTTCCTCCAGGGGCCCCATAACAGTAGTATGGATGGCCCTTGCATACCATGCAGTTCTGAAGCTCAACTGTGGACTGCCAGACAGGAAACTGACGTGGGGGCTGGGTAGTTTATATGTATATTGATGTATTAAAAACCTGACACCACAGGGAGGGGGAGGGGAGGAATGTATCGTTTTTGTTTCCAACCTTTGAAAACACTAGAAACACATTAACAAAACACAGTTACAATGTTTCCATATGGTTCGGGTTGGACTCTTTCTCTTGCTGGCAGATAGATGGCGAGGTAGCAGGAATTTAGGGCAGCGTTCAGTATTCCTTAGGCCTCTTTCACGCGGGCGTCGCATGTGAGGGCCGGATAAGATGCGGGTGTGTTGCGGGAAAATGCACGATTTTTCTGCACGAGTGCAAATTGTTTTAATGCGTTTTGCACGCGCGTGAAAAAAATTGGCATGTTTGGTACCCAGACCCGAACCTCTTCACAGAAGTTCGGTTTTGGGTTAGGTGTTGTGTAGATTTTATTATTTTCCCTTATAACATGATTATAAGGGAAAATAATAGCATTCTTAATACAGAATGCATAGTACAATAGGGATGGAGGGGTTAAAAAATAGAAAAAATAATTAAACTCACCTCATCCACTTGTTCGCGCTGTCCGGCTTGTCTTCTTTCTTCTTCTTTGAGGACCTGGGAGGAAAAAGACCTTTGGTGATGCACTGCGCTCATCACATGGTTTGTCACATGGCCCATCACGCAGTGACGTCACTGAAGGTCCTTTTCCTCCCAGGTCCTCAAAGAAGTAGAAAGAACAGGAGACAGGCTGCGCGAACAAGTGGATGAGGTGAGTTTAATTCAATTTAAAAAAAAATGAACCCCTCTATCCCTAATTTTCTATGCATTCTGTATTAAGAATGCTATTATTTCCCCTTATGACCATGTTATAAGGGAAAATAATAAAGATCAGGTCCCCATCCCGATCGTCACCTAGCAACCATGCGTAGAAAATCGCACTGCATCCGCAGTTGCTTGCGATTTTCACGCAGCCCCATTCACTTCTATGGGGCCTGCGTTATGTGAAAAACGCACAAGTGATGTGTGAAAATCACCGCTCGTGTGCACAGCCCCATTGAAGTGAATGGGTCCGGATTCAGTGCGGGTGCAATGCGTTCACCTCACTCATTGCACCCGCGTGGAATTCTTGCCCGTGTGAAAGGAGTCTTACTCCTGTTTATGCTCCTGCTGATGGGGAAGGTTTTCTGATGTTTTCCAGTATATATATATTTTCTTTGGAGTAATTCTGAGCCTTCCTCAGCAGAAGACACTATTCACTGCGAGCAGAAGCTTCTAATGTATTGATCTTCAATTACTTAGCAGATAGAGAAAGTCCTGCTTCCCTTTGTGGGATCTGGAGGTAGAAGCAATCAATCTATTTCATTCGGCTTTTGTTTAGCTTGCTCCCATATGCTGTGTTTGATTAAATGTGTGTTCAATTAATACATACAGTCCTCGCTGGCTATAGAGGGGCTGGTAAGAGGCGCTTGGTATTTCAGGCACAATCAATGTCTGCTTGCCTTGCACATTTTAAAGAGCTCTATGTTATAGTTTAACCTTCTCCTTGCTGAAGGTGATGACACTTTTCATAGGAAGATGTGTGGTTTTTCTTCTTAGAGGAAAGGGTAGCCCTTACCCTCATTCTTTATTAGGGCTTTTTAGGGTACGACCCTCTGTAGCAGTATACTGTCCTCTGTAGTATATATATATATATATATATATATACAGTATACTGTCCTCTGTAGTATATATACAGTATACTGTCCTCTGTAGGATATATACAGTATACTGTCCTCTGTAGTATATATACTGTATACTGTCCTCTGTAGTATATATATACAGTATACTGTCCTCTGTAGTGTGTGTATATATATATATATACAGTATACTGTCCTCTGTAGTATATATATATATACAGTATACTGTCCTCTGTAGTATATATATATATATATATATACAGTATACTGTCCTCTGTAGTATATATATATATATATATATATACAGTATACTGTCCTCTGTAGTATATATATATATACAGTATACTGTCCTCTGTAGTATATATATATATATACAGTATACTGTCCTCTGTAGTATATATATATATATATACAGTATACTGTCCTCTGTAGTATATATATATATATATATATATATACAGTATACTGTCCTCTGTAGTATATATATATATATATATATACAGTATACTGTCCTCTGTAGTATATATATATATACAGTATACTGTCCTCTGTAGTATATATATATACAGTATACTGTCCACTGTAGTATATATATATATATATATATATATATATACAGTATACTGTCCACTGTAGTATATATATATATATATATACAGTATACTCTCCTCTGTAGTATATATATATATATACAGTATACTGTCCTCTGTAGTATATATATATATATATATATACAGTATACTGTCCTCTGTAGTATATATATATATATATATATACAGTATACTGTCCTCTGTAGTATATATATACAGTATACTGTCCTCTGTAGTATATATATATATATACAGTATACTGTCCTCTGTAGTGTATATATATATATATATATATACAGTATACTGTCCTCTGTAGTATATATATATATACAGTATACTGTCCTCTGTAGTATATATATATATATATATACAGTATACTGTCCTCTGTAGTGTATATACAGTATACTGTCCTCTGTAGTATATATATATATATATACAGTATACTGTCCTCTGTAGTATATATATATATACAGTATACTGTCCTCTGTAGTATATATATATATACAGTATACTGTCCTCTGTAGTATATATATATATATATATACAGTATACTGTCCTCTGTAGTATATATATATATATATATATATATATACAGTATACTGTCCTCTGTAGTATATATATATATATATATATACAGTATACTGTCCTCTGTAGTATATATATATATACAGTATACTGTCCTCTGTAGTATATATATATATATATATATATATACAGTATACTGTCCTCTGTAGTATATATATATATATATATACAGTATACTGTCCTCTGTAGTATATATATATATATATATATATATACAGTATACTGTCCTCTGTAGTATATATATATATACAGTATACTGTCCTCTGTAGTATATATACAGTATACTGTCCTCTGTAGTATATATAGTATATATGTCCTCCAGTGTTAATTACTTTACACAGTTTAGTGTCATCTGCAAAACTTGATACTTTACTGTGCAAGCCTTCTACAAGATCATTAATGAATATATTGAAGAGAATAGGGCCCAATACTGACCCCTGAGGTACCCCACTAGTGACAGTGACCCCTCCAGTACTGACCCCTGAGGTACCCCACTAGTGACAGTGACCCAATCTGAGTATGTACCGTTAATAACCACCCTCTGTTTTCTATCACTCAGCCAGTTACTTACCCACTTACAGACGTTTTCTCCCAGTCCGAGCATTCTCATTTTATATACTAACCTTTTATGTGGTACAGTGTCAGATGCTTTGGAGAAGTCCAGATATACGACATCCATTGATTCGCCGCTGTCAAGTCTAGAACTTACCTCCTCATAGATACTGATTAAATTAGTTTGACATGACCGATCCCTCACGAAGCCATGCTGATATGGCGGTATTTGCTTATTTTCATTGACATACTCCAAGATAGCATGTCTTAGAAAACCTTCACACAGTTTATACGCGATGGATGTTAAACTTATCGGCCTATAGTTTCCGGGATCTGTTTTTGGACCCTTTTGGAATATTGATGGAAAACTGTAGGTTTTATTGATATCATACTGTCCTATCTATGTCTTTTTGTCTATGTGACAAAAAAAAGTGGTTCAGCCATTTAGATTTTTTCCTTTTCTGTTATGCCGTTTACTATACAGGATAAATAATTATTGGCGATGATAATTATATTTATCTTGATATTGCTTATTTATCTTTAGCCTGCCTAGGGAACAATTGTTAGAGCCCATCTCCCATTGCAGTCTATGGGAAACTCACTACAAGCAGTGGCTCTATAGGAACTAAACGGCTCCCACAGTCTCATTACTGTCACCGAGAGTCGCCAGCTACTGGCAAATGATCGCTCAGATATCATAGTCTGAGATTGGAGTTGTCTCTGATCATGGACTCTGCTAAAAGATGCCTGCCATGTAAAACATCAGGTACCTGTTGGCTTTGGTGCCTGCTCAGCTACTACGTGGGTTCCATATTTAAGGACCCAACATCTGCCATTCATGTACAGTCGTGGCCAAAAGTTTTGAGAATTACATAAATATTGGAAATTGGAAAAGTTGCTGCTTAAGTTTTTATAATAGCAATTTGCATATACTCCAGAATGTTATGAAGAGGGATCAGATGAATTGCATAGTCCTTCTTTGCCATGAAAATTAACTTAATCCCAAAAAAAACTTTCCACTGCATCTCATTGCTGTCATTAAAGGACCTGCTGAGATCATTTCAGTAATCGTCTTGTTAACTCAGGTGAGAATGTTGACGAGCACAAGGCTGGAGATCATTATGTCAGGCTGATTGGGTTAAAATGGCAGACTTGACATGTTAAAAGGAGGGTGATGCTTGAAATCATTGTTCTTCCATTGTTAACCATGGTGACCTGCAAAGAAATGCGTGCAGCCATCATTGCGATGCATAAAAATGGCTTCACAGGCAAGGATATTGTGACTACTAAGATTGCACCTCAATCAACAATTTATAGGATCTTCAAGGAAAGAAGTTCAATCCTTGTTAAGAAGGCTTCAGGGCGTCTAAGAAAGTCCAGCAAGCTCCAGGATCGTCTCCTAAAGAGGATTCAGCTGCGGGATCGGAGTGCCACTAGTGCAAAGCTTGCTCAGGAATGGCAGCAGGCAGGTGTGAGCGCATCTGCACCCACAGTGAGGCGAAGACTTTTGGAAGATGGCCTGGTGTCAAGAAGGGCAGCAAAGAAGCCACTTCTCTCCAAAAAAAACATCAGGGACAGATTGACCTTCTGCAGAAAGTCTGGTGAATGGACTGCTGAGGACTGGGGCAAAGTCATATTCTCCGATGAAGCCTCTTTCCGATTGTTTGGGGCATCTGGAAAAAGGCTTGTCTGGAGAAGAAAAGGTGAGTGCTACCATCAGTCCTGTGTCATGCCAACAGTAAAGCATCCTGAGACCATTCATGTGTGGGGTTGCTTCTTATCCAAGGGAGTGGGCTCACTCACAATTTTGCCCAAAAACATAGCCATGAATAAAGAATGGCACCAAAACACCCTCCAACAGCAACTTCTTCCAACAATCCAACAACAGTTTGGTGAAGAACAATGCATTTTCCAGCACGATGGAGCACCGTGCCATAAGGCAAAAGTGATAACTAAGTGGCTCGGGGACCAAAACGTTGACATTTTGGGTCCATGGCCTGGAAACTCCCCAGATCTTAATCCCATTGAGAACTTGTGGTGAATCCTCAAGAGGCGGGTGGACAAACAAAAACCCACTAATTCTGACAAACTCCAAGAAGTGATTATGAAAGAATGGGTTGCTATCAGTCAGGAATTGGCCCAGAAGTTGATTGAGAGCATGCGCAGTCGGATTGCAGAGGTCCTGAAAAAGAAGGGCCAACACTGCAAATACTGACTCTTTGCATAAATGTCATGTAATTGTCGATAAAAGCCTTTGAAACGTATGAAGTGCGTGTAATTATATCTCACTACATCACAGAAACAACTGAAACAAAGATCTAAAAGCAGTTTAGCAGCAAACTTTGTGAAAACTAATATTTTTGTCATTCTCAAAACTTTTGGCCACGACTGTACAGTGGATGTCGGGAATGGGGTAACATTTAGGGGTATTAAAGGTTTCCTCAACATCCAGCAACCTGATAGTCCAGAAAATCGGAATCCAGATTACATTAGTTACATTCTCTTGTATCTTTACAGTAAAAAGGTTTTCCCGCTCTGTACAAATACAACTTAATCACTGCATAAATTAGTTTTAATTTACCATCATTTTTTAGATATTTGGTTGAGGCCAGTAAATGCGAACCCTTGTGTTTCCATTCAGAGACTTTATTGTATGTAGCAAGTTCTGTTTGTTCTCTGTCAAAAGTGGATACAATTGTAGCCATTCTGGGCCATGCTAAACATCCTGGTTTTCAGACTGATACATTGTAGCACTGTAGCTGCTGCTGATGTGTCTGGCTCAAAGGGCATTGTCTAGACTGGATACAATTGTATCCACTTCTCAGCAAGAGGAGGACTCCCTATGGACACTATGGAAACTATGATGCTCTTATTCACCAAAAAATAATAATATTTAAATGAGAAGGAATTATTAGAACACAAGTTATAATAGAAATTGTAGAGCTTTTCCTTTATACCGTGATTAAGCCTTATTTACATAAATCTGGAAAACCTCTATGTCATTGTGCTGAAGCTTATAGTCCTTGACGACATGAGATGAATGAACATCCAGCCTCTTTTAGGATCAGACATTTTTGTGGCAACCATAATAATCATTGCCACCTTGCTGTAAAAGACAATGAAAGATGCGCATTGATGCTGAGAGTGATTCTTACTGGAAGTTGGATCTTTAGTCGCCATGTTCTGGAGCACAAGGAGCCTGGAAATAATTACAGCGACATAGACAATTTACAAGCAGAGCGAGCTAGCCCGCCTACAACGTGTCCATGAGATGTCCTACTAATTAACTGCTACAAATCTCAGCCTGATATGTTAAAAATAACGCAGCAAACTGCTGGCATTTGCGGAGGATCGGTTACGGCTGTCATATTATTATTATTATTAAAGGGAATCTATCGCCTGCAAATTCTCTATTTTTTCCTTAGTTAACCATACAGGGCTGTTTTTTTTCGTTTTGTCAATATTTTCATTAACAATTCTGAATCTTATCGCAAAGGGTTAACACATGAGTTAACTTTTCAGCTTGTGCTGTGCATACTGGGGCTGCTGCAGCAGTCACTTCATTATTATCACATGCAGGATTACAATGATAGGTAATACACATTAGATGTAAGTTAGCATGGCCCCTTTCCCACAAGCGAGTTTTCCGCGTAGGTGCAATGCGTGACGCGAACGCATTGTACCCGCACTGAATCCGGACCCATTAATTTCAATGGGTCTGTGCACATGAGCATTTTTTAAAAATTTTCTATATTCTGCGTTTTTCACGTTTTTTATGGTTATAAGGGAAAATAATAGCATTCTTAATACAGATTGCTTAGTAAAATGTCCATTGAGGGGTTAAAAATAATAAACAAATTTAACTCACCCCATCCACTTGGTCGCGTAGTGGATCTCCTCTTCTTACTACTTTCTACAGGACCTGGCGAAAGGACCTTTGATGACGTCACTGTGCTCATCACATGGTCCATCAAAAAAGAAAGAAGACATGCCAAGCTGAGCATTCAAGTGGATTAAGGTGAGTTTATTAATTGTTTTTTTATTTTTTAACCCCTCCATCACTATTTTACTTAGTGATTGACCATGTGATGAGCGCAGTGACGTCACCAAAGGTCCTTTTCCTCCCAGGTCCTCAAAGAAGAAGAAAGAAGACAAGCCGGGCTGCACGAACAAGTGGATATGGTGAGTTTAATTATTTTTTATTTATTTTTAACCCCTCCATCCCTAATTTACTATGCATTCTGTATTAAGAATGCTATTATTTCCCCTTATAACCATGTTATAAGGGAAAATAATAAAATCTACACAACACCTAACCCAAACCTGAACTTCTGTGAAAAAGTCCGGGTTCGGGTCTGGGTACCAAACATGCCGATTTTTCTCAGGCGCGTGCAAAATGCATTAAAATGCTTTGCACTCGCGCTGAAAAATTGTGCATTTTCCCACAACGCACCCGCATCTTGTCCGGCCCTCGAACACGGCGCCCGTGCGAAAGAGGCCTTAGGCAGTACCTTCAGCACTTGACACTGAGCATGCCCACTACGTTCTCCGATTGAATTCAATAGGTTGTTTTCTGATCTAGTTTTCTCCTATCCAGAGACTTGCTGCCCCCATGGGAAAGTGATACCAGGGCACAGTGGAGGTTCTGAGCTCAATATGTAAAGCATGCTACAAATATAAAAACGAATAATAAAATGACTTTATAGCAATATGTATACATCTACAACATTAGAGCGCCTCATGCTCCAATGCATCTTAAAATCTGAAAAAATGCAGCTTATCTTTCTAAATATTATTACACATTCTGTCCTTTTAGCCCTCGAGTTCCAGGTTTATTGGACCTTCCTTGGAAACGCTTTACTGTGATTTTTTAAAAGGTCGCTCCGATTCGCTTTTATGTATGAACGCGAATAAACCTATAAAGTTTTTCATCTACATCCGAGGAGCATAATAATCAGCCATAAAAGAGAAACAAAACCTATAAAGTTTATGGTAGAATTTAGACGTGACCACACTGGGGGGTTATTGTAGCCGGAGCGTCCGGAGAGGCCACGGATAATGGAAGTACGTAAGTGCGGAAAACAGGAGAACATTAACTCCACAGGTTAAATATAAACTAAATGAAGCTGTGTTCAGGAATGTCCAGATGATCCACTGAGCTTAAAAAAAAAAAAAAAAAAGTTCTGGAAATAATCCAAAAGTACAATGAAATCCAGGAGAGAGGAGTCGGACCTGTACAGGTCAAACTGGTGGAGGTGGAAATCCAAGAGGAGGCATGCAACTGGGAATACAAGTGCAGTGCATTGGACCTCTGATGTATCTAATATGAGGGAAATCAATATTCTAGTACAGGGATCAGCTGCTGTGAAACTACAACTCCCAGCATGCTCGCTTACTCAACTATTCTTGTAACTCTCATAGAAGAAGTGAAGAGAGGATTCTGGGAGTTGTAATTTCAGAACAGCTGAAGTGCCGGAGGTCGCTGATCCATGTTCTAGCGCCTATCTGGCCTCACATGTTGGTGGGCAGTGAAATGATACTGTATCATTTTTTTATCCCTCTCCTGCAAATAATATTCTTCTTGGGATTTTCCCAGATCAAGAATCATCATTTTTACCATAGTAGTCCAATACTGTGCCACCTGAAAATATAGTCCAATACTGTGCCACCTGAAAATATAGTCCAATACTGTGCCATCTGAAAATATAGTGCCATACTGTGCCATCTGAAAATATAGTGCCATACAGTGCCATATGAATATATAGTGCCATACTGTGCCATCTGAAAATATAGTGCCGTACTGTGCCATCTGAAAATATAGTGCCGTACTGTGCCACCTGAAAATATAGTACCATACTGTGCCATCTGAAAATATAGTCCCATACTGTGCCATATAAAAATATAGTGCCATACTGTGCCATATAAAAATATAGTGCCATACTGTGCCATATAAAAATATAGTGCCATACTGTGCCATCTGAAAATATAGTGCCATACTGTGCCATCTGAAAATATAGTCCCATACTGTGCCATATAAAAATATAGTGCCATACTGTGCCATATAAAAATATAGTGCCATACTGTGCCATCTGAAAATATAGTGCCATACTGTGCCATCTGAAAATATAGTGCCATACTGTGCCATCTGAAAATATAGTGCCATACTGTGCCATATAAAAATATAGTGCCATACTGTGGCATATGAAAATATAGTGCCATACTGTGCCATCTGAAAATATAGTGCCATACTGTGCCATCTGAAAATATAGTGCCGTACTGTGCCACCTGAAAATATAGTCCCATACTGTGCCATCTGAAACTATAGTGCCATACTGTGCCATCTGAAAATATAGTCCAATACTGTGCCATCTGAAAATATAGTGCCATACTGTGCCATCTGAAAATATAGTCCAATACTGTGCCATCTGAAAATATAGTGCCATACTGTGCCATCTGAAAATATAGTCCCATACTGTGCCATCTGAAAATATAGTGCCATACTGTGGCATATGAAAATATAGTGCCATACTGTGCCATCTGAAAATATAGTGCCATACTGTGCCATCTGAAAATATAGTGCCATACTGTGCCATCTGAAAATATAGTGCCATACTGTGCCATATGAAAATATAGTGCCATACTGTGCCATCTGAAAATATAGTGCCATACTGTGCCATCTGAAAATATAGTGCCATACTGTGCCATCTGAAAATATAGTACCATACTGTGCCATCTGAAAATATAGTGCCATACTGTGCCATCTGAAAATATAGTGCCATACTGTGCCATCTGAAAATATAGTACCATACTGTGCCATCTGAAAATATAGTACCATACTGTGCCATATAAAAATATAGTCCAATACTGTGCCATATGAAAATATAGTGCCATACTGTGCCATATGAAAATATAGTGCCATACTGTGCCATCTGAAAATATAGTGCCATACTGTGGCATATGAAAATATAGTGCCATACTGTGCCATCTGAAAATATAGTGCCATACTGTGCCATCTGAAAATATAGTGCCATACTGTGCCATCTGAAAATATAGTGCCATACTGTGCCATATGAAAATATAGTGCCATACTGTGCCATCTGAAAATATAGTACCATACTGTGCCATCTGAAAATATAGTACCATACTGTGCCATATAAAAATATAGTCCAATACTGTGCCATATGAAAATATAGTGCCATACTGTGCCATCTAAAACTATAGTGCCATACTGTGCCATATGAAAATATAGTGCCATACTGTGCCATCTGAAAATATAGTGCCATACTGTGCCATCTAAAACTAGTGCTACAAGTTATTCCACTAATAAAAAAAACTCTCACAAGTCCCTGAAATAAATCGCACTGTAGACTGTGCCCCATAAAAATGGTCACTTGTTCCTACATTAACATCTAGCAATGTAAAGCCGGCCAAGCCTGGCATCTCTGGACCGACACATATGGCGCAGTAACATAATCACGCCATCACAGACAAGGAGACAAGTTTTGGGGCAGACAGCCAAGGCTCCTCTGCCTCCTAAGGACGAGGTTCAATTAAACTCAATTCTCTTCGGTTCTACAACCAGCTGCTATTTTAAGAATTGATTTGGGAAAACTGGGGACAAATGGCTGAATTCCATCCTTGCCTTTGGATATTTGTATTAGATAATTATGATGGATTATGTACTGTATGTAGATTGTGTCTAGAAGATGGCAGAAAATGGCTTCCTACCCCAATATGTAGTCCTAATCCTAGAGTTTGATGGAGGACTACCACCAATATGCACTAACCTGGATTCATAAGAATGGTGAGCAGAGTATGATGTGGACACAACTCTGACCCGAACTCCATCCCAACTAGAACAGGAAAGAAGACGGCAACAGTATCAGTGTTGGGTGAACCGAGGTCCACAAAGTGGGTTTTGATCCGTATTTCAGGGACAATTCGATTCACTGTGAAGCCGAATTTCCTCGTCCTTTATGGTAGCAAATCGATTTTCCATGAAATAGTGTAAAAAAACAAAAACAATCATACTTACCTCATCCATTTGATCTTGATTGAAGATCTCGCGCAAAATTCCTTACACAGTGACGTATGATGTCATCACGCCGCTCAACGTAATGATGTCATCATGGGCACTTGGTCTTCAATCAAGATAGCGGCCGGCCAGTTGTGAGCAAATGTATGAGGTAAGTATGATTTAATTTATTTTTTATTTTACTCCCGATTATTACTTTCAGATGCCGCGATCAGCTATGAACGCGGCATCTGAGGGGTACAATGATCCTGCATTGTATCCTACATAAACACTTACCCTACAATGTATATGCTCTATTGCTGCACCACCAAGGTATAAAAGGGCAAATCAGTCTTAGTGTTGATCGCAAATATTCTAATCGCTAATTTTTATCGTGAATATCGGCACTTCGAGAATTCGCAAAGATCTAGACTATAGTGCTATAGCTTCGTAATCGCGAATATTCTAGATTTTTATTCATCAGTAACCTCACTGCTTCTTGCTTGTGGGCCAATGAGAAGGCTGCAATGTCTTTGTCTGAGCTTAGCAACATCCCTAGCAACCAATAGGAAAGTTGTCTGCCCCTTAGAGTACTTTCACACTTGCGTTATTCTTCTTCGGTATGGAGTTCCGTCACAGGGGCTCAATACCAGAAAAAAAACGATCAGTTTTATCTTAATGCATTCTGAATGGAGAGCATTCCGTTCAGGATGCATCAGTTCAGTCCCTCTTACGTTTTTCGGCCGGAGAAAAAACTGCAGCATGCTGTGGTATTTTCTCCGTCCAAAATTCTGAAACACTTGCCGGAATGTCGGCATTATTTTCCATTGAAATGCATTAGTGTTCCGGAAAAAACGGATCTCGCAGACCTTTAAAAATGTGAAAAAGAAAAATACCGGATCTGTTTTTCCAGATGACAACCGAAGAGACGGATCGGTATTGCAATGTATTTGTGATACGAATCCGCATCCGGATTAGTCTACAAATGGTATCCGTTTGTATAGAGATTGCCGGATCTGGCAGGCAGCTCCGGCGACAGAACTGCCTGCCGGAATCCAACAACACAAGTGTAAAAGTACCCTAACTATATAAGCAGCCATTTTCTGCTGTTTTTGCAGTTCTGAGAGAGAGAGAGCAGTGACATTGCTGTGCTCTGTGCTTTCATCTGGATCCTATTCCTTATCCAATTACATTAGATAGTTAGTTAGCTGATATATATATATATATAATACGGATAGTTAGTGGGAGATAGTCAGTGTAGGTTATATCCTGATACAGTGTAGCTGATAGGTTCCAGTGCAGGGTGTTAGGTAGTGTGATAGGGATTACTGTTTCTCTGCTGTCCATACTGTAACAATGGCAGTTGGCAGCCGCCAGCGTGCAGCACATCCTGCTATGTACCTCAGTCGAACTTCACACAAGGCTCCTCCCCTCCGCTGCAGGCTCCGGACCTGCAGGCGGCGACTGCTTCAGTTGCACCTTGTAGGAGCCGTACGCGTCCTGTTTCTTTAAGGGTTCGTGCACGCCCCTGATTCCGCCTTCTCTCCAATCCCAGCCAGGCTCCACCTTTATAATGCTGCTTCCCCCTTCCTGTGATTCCTGAGCAATATTGTATTTTTCTACAGAGAAGGTTCCAGCTCGTAGTTCCTGTGTTGATATCCTGCTATCCTGACCTCGTCTCTGCCTGATCCTCCTGTACCTCGCTGCTCTAAAGTGTATGATTCGGATTGTCGACCACCATTTGAGATCCTAGAGCGCATCATCCCTGTTTCCTACAAACTCCGGTTGCCTCCTACCCTCCGGATTCCAAACTCCTTCCATGTATCTCTCCTGAAACCATTGGTCCTCAACTCCTTTTCCAGACCCCCGTCGACCACTACTTTCGTTCCTACTGGCAAAGAATCTGAATTTGAAGTGCAGAACATCCTCGATTTCAAGGTAGTTGGTGGCAAGAGGTACTTCCTTGTAGACTGGAAGAATTATGGTCCTGAGGAACATTCCTGGGAGCCGGAGGATAAATGTACATGCTCCGAATCTTCTCAAAAGATTTTTTTCAGCACATCAGGACCAAGGCGGCACTTTTTCAGTCACAGGCACAGGCGGCGACTGCTTCAGTTGCACCTTGTAGGAGCCGCACACGTCCTGTTTCTTTAAGGGTTCGTGCACGCCCCTGATTCCGCCTTCTCTCCAATCCCAGCCAGGCTCCACCTTTATAATGGTGCTTCCCCCTTCCTGTGATGCCTGAGCAATATTGTATTTTTCTACAGCGAAGGTTCCAGCTCGTAGTTCCTGTGTTGATATCCTGCTATCCTGACCTCGTCTCTGCCTGATCCTCCTGTACCTCGCTGCTCTAAAGTGTATGATTCGGATTGTCGACCACGCCTCTGTCTGCTGTTCAGTTTGTTACACCTGCTGCACCTGATCTATTCAGCTCTGCTGTTCTAACAGCTCCATCCCTGCCTAATCACTAACTCAGCACTACTTCATCTGACTCTGCTGCTGCGCTTCTTCCATCCAGCGACAACTCGCTCCACCTGCCTGTATCCCTAGTGCTTCCACTAGGGCGTTCTGGCCTGCTCGGACAGCTTCCACTTATCCGGGACCACTCTTGCGGTAGCGACCTGGTGTCTCCCCTGCAGCTAAGACCACCTTCCGCATCTTGGAGCGGGATAAAAGGTGAAGACCAGGAGAATACTTAGATTCCGATCCCAAGTTTGGCCCAAAGCCAAACCGGTAAGTGGCACAGCGGGTTCACACCCTTTGGAGCATTACAGTTTGCTCAGGCCATGGACCCCGCTGGCAAGCCCAAGCCTGTGGTGCAAAATTTATACCAAGAGCTACAACGCCAGAGCGAATGCCAAGATGTCCTGCTGCAGTGTCTGAACACGATATCCGCCCGTCTGGACGCGCTATCTACACCTGCTCCTGGCGTACCACAAGTCCCAGCAACTCCTGCAAATCCTGTTTCATTGTATTCACACCATGGCATAACTGCTGTCCAGCTGCCTTTGCCTCCATGCTACAGTGGCAATCCGAAAGCCTGCAGAGGGTTGCTGAATCAGTGCCAGTCCTTTGCTCTCTGGAGAAGCTCTACCCTGGGCTAATCCTATATGGGTCACGTTGTTCGTACCTGTCCCCATAACGCGGAACTTCTGTGCCTAGGCTCTATGGGAGAAGTGAACCTAGGTGAAAGAGACAATTCTCCCAAACTTCTTGTTCCTGTTGTCTTGTCCTCTGGGAAAACCAGTATATCTGTACCTGCCTTCCTGGATTCCGGCGCAGCCGGAAATTCTGGTGACCCAGTGCCAGTTATCCACCACTCGTCTGGTGAAGCCTCTGGTGGCAACTATTGCAAATGGACAACCCCTGCTCAGACTTATTCAGTTCATCACTGCTCCTGTTAAACTTCAAGTCGGGCTGCTACATTCTGAAGAAATATCTTTCTATGTCCTGCCGGATTCCATGGACCCAGTGCTTCTGGGATTACCCTGGCTACAGCAGCATTCTCCCGTCATAGACTGGCGTACAGGGGATATTCTCCACTGGGGTCCTCAGTGCTATTCTTTCTGTCTGTTGGTGGTTCGCCCAACGTTTCCTCGTCCGGTCCCTATGAAACTGTCAGGTCTGCCTCCGCAGTATATGGCATATGAGGACGTTTTCTGTAAGAAGAGGGCTGAGACTTTACCACCTCATCGGTCTTATGACTGCCTGATCGATCTTCTACCTGGGACTTCTCCACCTCGTGGAAGGGTTTATCCATTATCTCTGCCCGAAACTCAGGCTATGGTCAAGTATGTTAAGGAAAACCTCCAGAGGGGATTTATCCGAAAGTCTACCTCTCCGGCGGGGGCCGGTTTCTTCTTCATGGCCAAGAAAAATGGGTCACTCTGTCCATGCATAGATTATCATGGGCTGAACAAGATCACGGTCAAGAACAAGTACCCTCTGCCTCTGATTTCTGAACTGTTTGACCGTATCCGAGGCCAAGATATTTTCTAGGTTGGACCTGCGTGGTGCATATAACCTGATCCGAATCCATGAAGGTGACGAGTGGAAGATGCCGTTCAATACCTGTGATGGCCACTATGAGTACCTGGTCATGCCGTTCGGTCTATGCAACGCTCCTGCAGTTTTTCAAAAGTTTGTGAACGATATCTTCCGGGACCTGTTGTACAACTGTGTAGTGGTGTATCTCGATGATATTATTATCTATTCCCCCGACTTGACCACTCACCGGAAGCAAGTGTGCCTGGTTTTGCAGCGATTAAGGGAGAATGGTCTGTACGCTAAGCTCGAAAAATGTGTTTTTGAGCAGTCAGCCTTACCCTTCCTGGGATACATTGTTTCCTGCTCTGGTCTGCAAATGGACCCCGACAAGGTCTCAGCCGTCCTGAACTGGCCTTGTCCTCAAGGTCTCCGTGCCATACAAAGGTTCCTGGGGTTTGCCAACTTCTATAGACAGTTCATCCCAAACTTCTCTTTACTCACAGCTCCTATTTCTGCTCTGACGAAGAAAGGGGTGGATGCAAAGAAGTGGACCCCTGAAGCTGGGTCTGCTTTCCTGCATCTCAAAGACTACTTTGCCGCTTCTCCTGTTCTCCATCATCCGGATACCTCAAAACAGTTCTTCCTTGAAGTGGATGCTTTCTCTATTGGAGCAGGTGCCGTCCTGCTACAGAAGAACTCCAAAGGGAGATTTGTCTCATGTGGTTTCTTCTCCAAGCTCTTCTCTTCTGCGGAAAGAAACTATTCCATCGGCGATAGAGAGCTGCTGGCTATCAAGATGGCCTTGGAAGAATGGAAATACCTTCTGGAGGGGGCTCTGCATCCTGTGGTGATATACACTGACCACAAAAATCTGACATATCTACAGTCTGCACAGCGTCTAAATCCACGTCAGGCTCGATGGGCACTTTTCTTTGCCAAATAAATTTTCTTCTGCATTTCCGACCGGCTGATAAAAATGTAAAGGCTGATGCACTTTCCTGTTCTTTAAACCCAGCGGATCAGATTGAATAACCTCAACATATCATAGAACCGTCTTGTCTGGTTTCTGTGGCACCAGTCCGTGTGAGAGATATTCCTCCGGGGAAGATTTTTGTTCCGCAGGCCAAGAGGAGGAAAATTCTTTCTTGGGGACATTGCTCCAAGTATGCTGGTTACCCTGGGGTGCGTAAGACCCTTGATTTGCTGTCCCGTCACTATTGGTGGCCGACCCAACACAAAGATGTCCGGGAGTTTGTGTCTGCCTGTACTTTCTATGCCCGCAACAAGGCTTCCCGAACCAAACCCACGGGCTTGCTACTACCGTTACCCATTCCTGAAGTCCCCTGGCAGCACATCACTATGGACTTTATCACAGATCTCCCATCCTCTGCTGGCTGTTCCGTAATCCGAGAAGTGGTAGCCAGATTTTCTAAGATGGCACATTTTATTCCGCTTCCTGGATTGCCTTCTGCTAATCGATTGGCCTGTCTGTTTACAGAACACATCTTTCGCCTTCATGGTCTACCTCTGCACATTGTGTCTGATCGCGGGGTACAATTCACTTCCAAATTCTGGCGAGCGCTCTGTGGGCTACTTGAGGTCAAGTTGGATTTCTCTTCTGGTTACCATCCTCAGTCTAATGGGCAAGTTGAACGAATTAACCAGATCTTGGAGAAATACCTACATCACTTTATCTCTGCTCAGCATGATGACTGGGTTCTGCTCCTGCCTTGGGCGGAATTCTCTTACAACAGCCATTCCGGAGAATCTACGTGCTCCTTTACCCCTGTCTGCATCTTCTGAGGTACCAGCTGCTAATTCTTTGTTCAGAGACTTCCTCAGCATCTGGAGACAGACTAAGGACTCTATCTCTCGGGCAGTTACCCGTATGAAGAAGAATGCAGATACCAGACGTAGACCACCTCCTCAGTTCTCTCCTGGTGACAAAGTCTGGCTTTCCTCCCGGAACATCCGCATAAAGGTACCCTTATACAAATTTGCTCCCCGGTTTCTTGGCCCATTTGAGATCCTAGAGCGCATCATCCCTGTTTCCTACAAACTCCGGTTGCCTCCTACCCTCCGGATTCCAAACTCCTTCCATGTATCTCTCCTGAAACCATTGGTCCTCAACTCCTTTTCCAGACCCCCATCGACCACTACTTTCGTTCCTACTGGCAAAGAATCTGAATTTGAAGTGCAGAACATCCTCGATTTCAAGGTAGTTGGTGGCAAGAGGTACTTCCTTGTAGACTGGAAGAATTATGGTCCTGAGGAACATTCCTGGGAGCCGGAGGATAAATGTACATGCTCCGAATCTTCTCAAAAGATTTTTTTCAGCACATCAGGACCAAGGCGGCACTTTTTCAGTCACAGGCACAGGCGGCGACTGCTTCAGTTGCACCTTGTAGGAGCCGCACACGTCCTGTTTCTTTAAGGGTTCGTGCACGCCCCTGATTCCGCCTTCTCTCCAATCCCGGCCAGACTCCACCTTTATAAGGGTGCTTCCCCCTTCCTGTGATGCCTGGGCAATATTGTAGTTTTCTACAGCGAAGGTTCCAGCTCGTAGTTCCTGTGTTGATATCCTGCTTTCGACCTTAGCCTGTATCCTGACCTCGTCTCTGCCTGATCCTCCTGTACCTCGCTGCTCTAAAGTGTATGATTCGGATTGTCGATTATGCCTCTGTCTGCTGTTCAGCTTGTTACACCTGCAGCACTTGAACTATTCAGCTTTGCTGTTCTAACAGCTCCAGCTATGCTTAATCACTAACTCAGCTCTGCTTCATCTGACTCTGCTGCTGCGCTTCCATCCAGCGACAGCTTGCTCCACCTGCCTGTATCCCCAGTGCTTGCACTGGGGCGTTCTGGTCTGCTCGGCCAGCTGCCACTTAACCGGGACCACTCTTGCGGTAGCGACCTGGTGTCTCCCCTGCAGCTAAGACCACCTTCCGCATCTTGGAGCAGGATAAAGGGTGAAGACCAGGAGAACACTTAGATTCCACTCTCAAGTTTGGCCCAAAGCCAAACCGGTAAGTGGTACAGCGGGTCTACACCCGTTGGAGCGTTACACATACATACATGCTACAGACATAGTGCTGTGATGTCACAACAATACTTAGTGCACCAATCAGTAATATCTACTCAGACCTGATAAAATGTGAAGTTGCACGTATTGCACCAAAAAATATGCACATCATTAGTGCCGATTTAGGCAATCGCAAATATATTGGAGCACTCTATGTGCATATAAAGCTATTGTTCTGTGATGCATGAGAAATGTAATCAAAACCAGTGCTGTAATGTAAAATTACTTACAGTGATCAGCAGTTCTTACTTACGAAAGTTGCTGCCAACCATTTTCTCCAGTCCCAGATAACTTCTAGCAGCTTGAAAAATGTAGCAAAAGCGAGCCACGCCTGTATTGCGCTCGCAATATGCGCATATTACATTGCCGATTTTCGCAAGCAAGAATTCTAGAGTTTGCGAATTTATGATGAATATTAGGCCAAAATTTGGTGAACTATCGTGAAAACAAATATTGCCTATGCTGCACATTATCACTAATGAGTATACTGATATATTGAGAAGCGAGTCCAGTGATTACCCGTCTCTCCATCTTTCTTGATTTTGAGTGTAATCTACATTTTACATATTCATAGAATTAATATGCAATCACAAATGGCACATATATTAAGAAGAGCCTTGCAAATTTCATGTGTCCTTCAAAGTCCTGCACAGTAGTCGTTGTCTTTGGTTCATGTCAATCAGTAAGTCCTAATTATACGTTGCGCACACTCAGGGGCGTAACTATAGGGGAAGCAGGGGAAGCGGCTGCTTTGGGGCCCTGACCCAGAAGGGGCCCATCCAGGAGGAGGAGGACTAAAAAAATTTTGTCAGGGCCCCCTCAACAGTATTACACAATGATTTTATATACAGTGACAGTGTAGACAGTGTAGAAAACGGATGGAACTGCTGCCAGGCCTGGTCTGAGAAAGCGATCACAGGAATGGGGCGGCATGAAAGGAAGGGGTTGCAAAAAAATTACTGGGGGAGGGGGGCCCCTTTCAAAAATTTGCTGTGGGGCCCAGTCATTTATAGCTACGCCACTGCGCACACTGGCACCTTGTGTTTCATCCAATCTATCAGTCGTGCTCATGTTGTTTAGGTGAGAGGAAGACTACTGCAAGTGTGTAAGTTTAGGTTTACCTATGGGCACCAATGACGCCCGGCCTATCCCAATACTTATAATGGGGTCTCTTGGATCCTTGCATTCTTTCAGACAAAATACTGCTGAATGCAATGGTATGTTGATGTTTTTGTCAGAAACTTTATCACAGATTTTAACCTACCTCAAACCCCCATCTGTATTTCATCTACAGACATCACATCACTCAGCCTTATGAAGACTCACAATAAAATCAAGACAATTGATATAATTAATTGATCAAGAATGCATGTAACAGCATAATTACCAGAGAGGGAGGTAAAGCTATGGCCTTGAGGTCTAGCAACTGTGGAAGACCACCCGTCTCCTCGCCTGGGCAAAGAAAAGGAGCTTTACATAGCTGAAAAAGATACAGGTGCATCCATCCAACCCATAATCCTGGCTGCCAATTGCCTCATATTACAGGAAGGAAGTTCTTCCCGCTATGGTTGTGTTGATATTAGTTTAAAAGAAGACATCCAGACTCTTCTACAATGAATCCACCACCATAATCATCTCAAAGAGCTCCATAGTCTCATTGTTCTTAGAGGAAAGAATCTCATCTGTGATGCTTGAAATACCTTCTTTCCTCCAGACACAGAAGAAGGCCCCTTTCCCAGGATACAAGTGGATCTAGAAGCTGTGATGGCATGTTTCTACTAGGTCACCAAAGGATTCAAAGATGAAGGGATCTTGTCATAACACAGATGTTTTCTTGACCTCTTGTTCCATCCCTTGTACAATGAGTAGTGTTGAGTGAATCGAAGTTCACAAAGTGGAGTTTGATCCTAGTTTCAAGGAAAATTTGATTCTAAATGAAGCAGAATTTTCTCATGCTTTGTGGTAACGAATCGATTTCCCCTCAAATGGCAGTAAAAAAAAAAATTTGCATGCGAAGAGTCCGCCGCGGCCATCTTGATTGAAGATCCCGTGCGAAATCTCTTGTGCGGTGACGTACCATGTCGGTCAGCGTGATTACGTCATCATGCAACGCATGTGATTTCACACTGGATCTTTAATCAAGATGACCATGGCAGACTCTATGCGAGCAAATGGATAAAGTGAGTATTTTTTAACAGATTGACCCCTGATGGCCCTCAATGGTCATCTCAAACCTGGAGAGGCACCATCGCTGTTCCCTGTCATTGCGCCCATTACTTACAGTAATTCGTCACAAAGCAAATTTCTTTTTGAAATTCAAAGCAGTCAAAGTTTTGAGAACTTCACTCTCTTCTAACAGTGGTCGTCCTTGGTTACTAATTTGCCTGAAGCCACAATATGGACAGAATAATAAGCCTTTATAGAATATCCAAGCAAGTAGCATACAGTCTACACTAGGTTCAGTTGTGGTATGTTATCTCCAAAGGTGGGCTCCAATCTAATATACAGTACCCAGGAAACTCAACATGCAAGAAGAGGTGCCTTGCAGATAAACCCTCATAGAAAGATCATACATTCTAGCCATTACGCCACTCTCTGAAGCAAAAGTCTCCAAACTTTTGTGGATTAAGAGTCGTTTTCAAATATGGAAGGTGGTGTTGACTATTAAGAGGGAACATTTTTAAATATATGACCAAGGTATAAACATCCATCAGCTTGCAGTCCATATGCTAAGGGCCCCAGAATCACATTTGTCTCCTGAGCCATTGAATGGTAACCAAGGCTTTGAGAATATGGACACCATGGTCATACAATGAGAAAACAAATTCTGCTCTAGAAGCAGACGCTGCTCCCTAGTATCAACTTACAGCACTATGTTGAACAACCTCGATCTCCATCCTCCTCTGAATGACTTAACGCAGCATCTTTTCTACTTTTATGTCCCTAACTAAATTTTAATGTCCATCTTTCTGGAAATCAGTTACTCTGATTTATACATTATATCTGAGGGAAATGTCCAGCTTATACAGTTTTTATTTTTATTGTGTCGTAAATCATTCTATCATTCCAAGGCGGATAACTCAGCTTATTTGGGCTTTGCCTTTCACATCATCATAACAGTAAATCTGCCGGCGTTATACAAATGATTGATTTATAGGTTACGTCTTACAGCAGATTCCATGGACTGTGTAAGATTCGGTCAGACATAAATCTCAGAACTTTATCATAATAATAAACTAGATTCATCCCTAAAATAGCAACAAGGTTTCCTGTTTGTTGCATTTTCTTCTTTTCAAAATGATTATTGTCAGTAATTAAGACGTTGCGCTGGTTCCAATCATCTATGATGAAGATCAGCGGCGGAAGTCTCACATTCCTTTATTGTTCCATATACTGCCTGAGTTCTCTGCGATAATAATTAGACCTTTGTGTATAATTTCGCCTGGAATGAAGAGTGAAATTCAGCTGAAACATATGTTACCCAGCGAAAAAATGGTTTTGGCAAGTGGAGCTCGCAGCAGTTCTGTGCCATCTTGGTTTATTAGTTTCTAGAGTTATATTAAGGTAATTTATTTTACCAAATGAGGATCAATGATACTTTTCATAGGAATATTGCACAATAACAAAGCCTCAGTTGTCTCTGGCATGTACAGCCATAGCTCAGAATTGTGTACAGGTCACGATATCTCAGATGCAGCAGAGCTCAATTTCTCAAAGCAACTATGGCACAACTCAAGGTTATTTCATGATATATATCAAGAACATGTAATCCCGAAGGACTGCAAGAGGTGTACATAAAATAAACAGCTCAATACCAAATTCAGCTTTGCACAAATAACATAACAGGAAACATTGATGTTCATAGTAACCAAACACATTCTAGCACAATTTATGAAACTCACAGCAGATTTTCTGCCATGTAATAGGCAAAGACACAGCCCTTATGACTGCTGTGGATAGAAAAGCACTGGTTGTCATAATACCTTCCTCATGGGCGGAGTAAACATATATAGGCTTCCCCCTCGGAACATGTGTTGCAAAAATAGCATATGAAGGAAGAGGAGATTCAGCCATTACACTGACTTTCCGTTAAGAAGCAGTGAAGTTCCAAACGTACGCTCAGTCTCCTAGGATAGAAACCTTAAAGAAGTCGAGGCGGGTTCCTATAATAGATGGCACTTTAGTTTTTTGCTTTTTAGTAGCTAAATGACTACTGATTACATCTGACTGCTGAACATTGACCTTCTAGAAGTTCATGCATTCAATACCTTTCTAGACACCGAGCAAGAAGGGAATGACTGGAGAAATAAGGTTCCATATTATGTCAGGACAGGTCCTCAGGGGTGGAGTTTGATATAGAGATTCAAAAAACACAAAATAATATTAAAGTTTTAAAGCACATCAGTGCAAAACCTGTATCAGAGACCACCTATCTAATGTTAGTGTCTTATGTGTCCTTTGGGCTCCCTGTATTTACTCCCCTGTGTCATGCTCCACCCCTGAGGACCTGCACTAAGCATACAACATTGAATCAGATTTTCCCCAGACTATTCCTTTAACACAAAACCAGCAGAATGTTAAATACAGCCTTGCACGAGTGTAGTGTAAAAAATTGATGTATTATAACTAAAAGGAAAGATCAGAAAATGGAATATTTCCCTTAAATTTTATGTTATCGAACAATGAAATAATTACAAGTTGTACCGACTCTTTTCAGTGGGGAAGTTTGCATAGCGAGGAGCAGACAATGGCTGGAACAAGTTTAATTGCACAGCAAACTTTTACTTTCTTCCAGAAATTATACAATGTTAAAAGCAGCAAAGCAATAATCAAAAGAAAAAATCTGGATCAAAATGACCTTGAGGTTGTTCACCTTAGTAGCAGGGAATTTAATATCATAATCAAAAGAGATCTGGTGGAAAATATTCAACAGACGGCTGCAGCAGACATGTGGAACCTTTTGACCTAATGCAGTGTGGCTTATCTCCAGCCACGAGCAAAAGGCAATCATAGATAAAATTATCCGACTGCCAAGCAAGCAAAGTCCATCAATATTTCAAATAAGCAGCATGGACGCGGTGCTGCCAATAATCTGACATTTGCTTCTTTCTTGACATCTTTGTGAAGTAATAAAACAATAATCAAAGGGAAGCACAACTTTAAGACGACCTCAAAGTCAGCGGCTGCGGCCAACGAATGTACAGTGATGTTCTAGAAAGAAATAAAGTCTTCGTTTGACTGAGAATTACTGAGGAAAATGTCTTCAAAGTCTTCAGTTGATTCTTAGAAAATGAAAAGTGATGAAATCCAATTAAAGTCTAATTACAGCCTTTAGATATCTAGACCGGATGGAACTAATAAGAAGAACATACCTCACCATAGCTTTTTTCTGCAGGTCATTAGTATCAGATAGGTGGGGATCGAAATCCCAGCGCCCCTGCTGATAAGCTATTTGTAGGGACTGTGGTGCTTGGACTGCAACCTCTTTATGGGATACTAAGCAGAGTGCCATACATTGTACAGTGGTTGTCCCTTAAAGGGACTGCGATGCATTAACACCATGTGGCTGATGGACATAACGTTATAGGATGAGGTGCTCATGCTTGTCCGAGCACTGCAGCCTCTTCCAAAAACTGAGCAGTGGGCAAGGTGGTATTAACCACCACAATACCCTAGACCACCAAGGAAGCTGGTATTAACCCCCCAGAATGCCCCAGATCACCAGAAAAGCTGGCATTGACCCAATCAATGCACTAGACCACGAGAAAAGCTGCTATCTACCCCTTTTTTTTTATCCTAGACCATCATAGGTATTTCTTTCACCTTCGTATAGCACCTAAAATAAACTCAACCCATAAACCACACTAGACCACCAGATATATAGTATTTAACCTTTGAAGGGGTTGTCTCACTTCTACAAATGCTATTTGTCATGTAGACAAAGTTTCTTCCATGCATACAGGAGACCATGGCTGGACACAAAATAAGCCAAAGTTACTAAGTTAATAAAATTTGTATATACATGATACTTTTCAAATGTTCTCCATGCTCTGCCCTTGAGAAAGCAACAGAAGGTCTGGATTCATCAGTGAGAACATCTCCAGATCTAAAGCTATGAGTCATTTCATTTTTGGCTTCTTACAATGTAAAATAAAAGAGAAGCTGGAAATGTCTGAGAATTTTGTATTTCTCATCTTCTTTTTTTTTGTTTTTCATTTTGACTTGGACGTGATATAACTTTGACTGTTTGTTATTTCGGTGCCTTCAGGGTTTTCAGTCCAAGCTAATGATGGACTTACTCTTCTCATTAATTCCAACAACAGTAAGTGGTAAAACTTTTTCCAAGAAGGAACTGCTGCAGATAACAGGAGCAAGACATGAGAAGATGGGAAGACGAAATTAATAAGATCTTGTCTTAAAGAGCAATTCCAGACTCTGCTGATACCGAATTCTGTCTCTGCAGTTACCCGATGAAGACACTTTACAAAATACTTTTTGCTAAATCATTTTTGTTCTTTTCTAAATGTCCCTCTGGTCATGACTAAGGTTTTTATATTCTATTGTGTGAGGAGCCTTCTCATTCATTAGATGTCACCCCCTGCTGAGTAACACGCTTTGTATCAGCTGTCCATGAGGGAAGTGACCATTACTTCAAGGATATTTATGACTTACAAATGGGGCTATTCCTTTTAAATCGATTTAATTGTAACAAATGGGAGGAGGATATGTGACAGGAAAACATAGGGCAATGGGAAAGAAATGAAGTTAAGAAAGAAGAAGAAGAAGAAGGAGAACAGAAAGCAAAACAGAGAAGGATACGTAGATGAATAATGCAAAGGGAAAAGAAAAATGGGGGTTAAAAGGAGTTGAGACAAAGGGGATAGATAAAAAGAAGTAGCAGAAAGCAGGGGCAGAACTTTTGGAGATGTGAAAAGAACATTGGAGAATGGGGAGGAAATAAAAATGAATAATAGAAAAGAAAAAGAGGAAGAAGGAAACACAGAAAGAGAAATAGGAAATAAACCATGAAGAGAGAGAGGAAAAAGAAAGGGTAGAGAGGTTGAAAAAAAGGGAAGAATAAGTAGAAAGAGTAGGAAGAGAAAAGAGGAAGAGAAAAGAGAGGAAAAGACATAGAGGAAGATAAAGAAGGGAATACAGAAAGAGATGAAGGAGAGGAAAAAAGGAGAAAAAGAGATAAAGATAGGAAGTAAGGTGAGGAAAGGTTATCCGGGCTTGTAATATTGATGACCTATCCTCAGAATTTTTATTGCAAATATTGGCGAATATCTAGAATATAGTGCTAGATCTTCGTAATCGCGAATATTCTAGATTTTTTTTCATCAGCACCCATGATCCCTCACTGCTTCTTGCTTGTGGGCCAATGAGAAGGCTGCAAATTGTTATTGCAAATTTTTATCGCTAATTTTCCAATTGCCGATTCTCACAATCAAGAAAATAATCACTGGAGATTACGAATTATCAAATATATGACGAATATTTGCCCAAATATTCGCAAAATATTGCAAATTCGAATATTGCCCCTGCTCATCACTAGTCATCATTATCAGATCAGCGGGGGACCGAAACGAGCAAGTGAAATGAGCAAGTGAAGAAGGAAAAGGAGGAAATGGAAGAATTTAGATAAAAAGGAGAAACACTGGGAAAAAGGGGGGAGAAGGACAAGAAGAAGAAAGAGAAGGAGGAACGCATATGGAAAACAAGGTGGAGAGAAGCAAAAAGATCGGGATGTGATAAGGAAAGGGCTATGAAAGTGAACGAGGAGGAAAAAGTGAACAGGAAGAGAAGGACATTGACCATCTAGAAGATGATTAAAGAAGAGACCTGAAATGTTCTTTTGTTTCACCCCACAATCTGGTTTATTCCGTTTCTTTCCTCTGTGATGTGAACAGCAAGAAGTTTTTCTTCATGGGATTTTATTGCGTTGGTTTCTTGATTCTTATGCATTTGCCAGAAGATGTAAATATGATAATCCTTAATGGGAATTTCTGAGGACTGAGATAGGAGACGGCTGAGAAATGAGGAGAAGATTAAATATAGTATCTTGGCAGTAAATCTGAAAGGGCTTCAGTCGTTTGTAGCTGAAAATGAGCTTCACATCAGAGTGGTAATTACTATTGACACCTTAGAGGTTGGATTGGCCAAGAGAGACTGGCCGGTCAATAAATTAATGGTTCCCGGTGCAGTAAAGAGACCTGCAGACTGACAGCTAATAATAGTAAACTGCTTTACATGATGTCCTCGTGGGTATGGAAGTGCCCTGGCGATTAGAGGGTTAAACGGAAACATGGATTCTGCTAATAAAATGAAGTATCCATACTGATATTTACTTATCAGTTCTCTTAAAGGGATATAGGAGCTCCTATAGATACAACTACAGCTAAAGCAATGCTTATAGATAATGATCCCACTTCATAATACCTCCTCGAGACCTATAGCATTCTTTACCCTAATTATCATGTTTCGTGAATAGAAATCTAGTGTTAGAGTAAAGACTGACACAGCAAATATCGAACAATGGATGTAGAAAATGGCAATAAAATGCAGGTTTATATGCCACCCAGTGTCAGTGGTAGCCCTGTGGCCACTACAATGCTCACATTAGCTAGTATATGGCATGTGGAGAATGATCACTTATTGAAAGGGGCCCTGAAAGTACTATAAATAGGGCCCCCACCATCTGGAGGATCAGCTTTGCTCCACTTTGGTAAGAGAAACTCTTTCCATTGAAATTGATAAGACGACTCTGCAACAAACTGCGCTCCAACTGTGCCTTCAATGAAACCAAAGTTCAAAAAGTTCTAAAAGTTTTGAAGACAGACACTCCTTGAACCTCTTTGGTTCCAACAACCGGTAAAGTAGTACATTAGTACAAAACTATATATACAAAACTATATATACATCCCAGCAGTTTAAGTGCATGAACCTTGCAGACAAACGCCAATACTGTTAGCCAAAGGTCTTATCTATTCATTTGGAGTACTCCAGCCGTATAGGTGTGTGCGTGAGCTCCGCACTGTTTATATCTATACATATATTTATGCTGATATGTCGACACCAAACTAAGTTTTATTTTAAGTGGGTTAATAAATTTTATTTATGCAAAAATACTGTGAGACAGCCTTAATTATTATTGATTTGCTTGTTTTTTCAGCTGGTAACTGAAAGGCTGGGCTCCAGTAGTCTGCTGGTAGAGCTTTTCTAAATATATATTATTAGCTTGAAGACAGATATATCTGACTTTCTCGCACAGATGTATAACACGGCTCAACTGCCCACATTTAATATTAAAGGATCAAAGGTCAAATATGAAGAGTGACAGGAACGTAGACTTGGTGTCCAAGGAGACGTCGCTCGTCTTAAATTCATCACGTAAATAATGTAAAAGAAAGCACAAATTTATTCTGCACATCTATGCCTGATCGCAGCAGGTGTACGTTTTATTTTCTGCCAGGTCAAAAAAGTGCAGAATGTATTAATCGTCATGCATCTGCTCGTCACCCTGCTAAGTAAAAGACGCCAATCTCACAGTAAATGTGGGGCAGAGTGTTACCTGTGGTTTTCTATAGAATTGTAGGTAAATCAGTAAATTAAGTTACCTTAATATCAACTGCTGAATTTAACCCTGTTGCATCCATATACACTCACCTAAAGAATTATTAGGAACACCATACTAATACGGTGTTGGACCCCCTTTTGCCTTCAGAACTGCCTTAATTCTACGCGGCATTGATTCCACAAGATGCTGATAGCATTCTTTAGAAATGTTGGCCCACATTGATAGGATAGCATCTTGCAGTTGATGGAGATTTGAGGGATGCACATCCAGGGCACGAAGCTCCCGTTCCACCACATCCCAAAGATGCTCTATTGGGTTGAGATCTGGTGACTGTGGGGCCATTTTAGTCCAGTGAACTCATTGTCATGTTCAAGAAACCAATGTGAGATGATTGGAGCTTTGTGACATGGTGCATTATCCTGCTGGAAGTAGCCATCAGAGGATGGAGACATGTTCTCATTCTGTTTACGCCAAATTCGGACTCTACCATTTGAATGTCTCAACAGAAATCGAGACTCATCAGACCAGGCGACATTTTTCCAGTCTTCAACAGTCCAATTTTGGTGAGCTCATGCAAATTGTAGCCTCTTTTTCCTATTTGTAGTGGAGATGAGTGGTACCCGGTGGGGTCTTCTGCTGTTGTAGCCCATCTGCCTCAAGGTTGTGCGTGTTGTGGCTTCACAAATGCTTTGCTGCAGACCTCGGTTGTAACGAGTGGTTATTTCAGTCAATGTTGCTCTTCTATCAGCTTGAATCAGTCGGCCCATTCTCCTCTGACCTCTAGCATCCACAAGGCATTTTTGCCCACAGGACGGCCGCATACTGGATGTTTTTCCTTTTTCACACCATTCTTTGTAAACCCTAGAAATGGTTGTGCATGAAAATCCCAGTAACTGAGCAGATTGTGAAATACTCAGACCGGCCCGTCTGGCACCAACAACCATGCCACGCTCAAAATTGCTTAAATCACCTTTCTTTCCCATTCTGACATTCAGTTTGGAGTTCAGGAGATTGTCTTCACCAGGACCATCCCCCTAAATGCATTGAAGCAACTGCCATGTGATTGGTTGACTAGATAATTGCATTAATGAGAAATAGAACAGGTGTTCTTAATAATTCTTTAGGTGAGTGTATATCATAGCATGAGATTTAGGGTTAAGCAAATCGAAAATCGCAAAGTGGAATTTGATCCGAATTTCAGGGAAAATGTGATTTGCCGCAAAGCCGAATATCCTCGTGCTTCATGGTAGCAAATCGATTTTCCATGAATGGTGGTAAAAAAATCATACTTACCTCATCCGCTTGAGCACAAAGAGCCGGCCGCCATCATCTTGACTGAAGACCTCGCATGAAATCCCGTGCACAGTGATGTATGATGTCACCACTCTGGCCAACGTGATGACATCACCACGCTAGCCGACGTGAGATTTCGCGATAGATCTTCAATCAAGATGTCAGCTCTTCGTGGTCAAATGGAGGAGGCAAGTATGATTTTATTCTTTTTTTTTTTAATTTTGTTTGGGCGGTGGTACAATTGCTGCTGTCTCTCATTTCACTCACTACTTACAAAGAAATGCGCTTCGTGACAAGTAATTCGTCACAAAGCAAATTTTTTTGTAAAATTCGTTGAAGCAGCTGAATCTTCTTTTTCAATTCTTCGCTTATTATCACTAATCATATTAATCAGGTGCCAGCAGGGGGCGAATTGGCCATAGACCTTACAGAGAGCGACAGCGCCATTTTTAATCGCACGTGCGCCCAATAACATTGAAGTGTGTCTCATTTTATGGGCATAGACCATAAATACAACCTGTCATAATGGATATAATGGAGGCCATAATGGCACAACAAATTGTAAAAGGGAGAGTGGTCCCAGCATGCATGTGGAACTTGCATTCCCTGAATTTTATGGTGGTCATTATGGCACATAACAGGTAGTATTAAGTGTTAGGTTCCCGTCTTATAGAGATCGCCTTGACGTTTGGCAGACTGGCCCAACTAATTTTGTACAAAAATGTATTTGCCAAGAATCTCAAATTTACTAAATAAGCGTAGCATTAGCACCAGAATATTTTCTATAACTATGGCATTATTGTATGTTATTTGTATTGTGTAAGCATTTAACTGAGGTATTATTTGACATTTAGTGTCGTAGGCTGTTTATTAATCCATGTCGCTTTTATAATTACAAGAAAAAAAAACGTCTAAAACTGGCAAATTGGGGGCTTCTAGACATAATGGTTCCTATTTATGTGTCCCCCAGAATTTGCAATTGTAATGTGTTCATCCTCTATAGTTAAATCACTGCACAACATCCCAAAAAACAACTGTAATGGTTCCCAGCTCTGCTCACCCCACCATCATCCACAAGTATAGGGCTGGAAACTGAGGCTCCCCAAAGGTGTCATTACAATCCATCACGAGATGACATTTTACAGCACTTCTGCTTGACTCTGCCCAGTGTGACATTTTTAAATGTCAATATCCATGAAGATTTAGCAAAATCATCCATAGCGTCCTGCCGCGCATACTTTTACATAGGGTCAAGGCGACAATAATCTGATGGGTGGATCCTTACATCGGGATACAAGTCCTATGGCCGGAGCCTCCCAGGATTAATACACAATGATTTATCACTCTGATATTTCTCATCCATACATGTCTCAGCTCTTCGAAAGAAGACGGTTTGTAGAAGTTGTCAGCATGCATTTATCTGATAAGGTCAAAGTGATTCCATGGAGGGGAAAAAAACAAAGCAAATATATTTAAGAGCTCCTGGGTATTTGTGTGTTAAATGAAGTATGCAAGACGGAGACACACGAAGCCTATAAAAAGAAGAGGAAGACAATCTCCGCGGGATTCATTTCTCAAATGTTAAGGATGTTCACCACTGAAAGCGTCGGATTTTAAGATGAATGTACCATGCTCCTTGTCTGATAGAAACATCTGCTTGATCTGCCGGATAAGACTTTTAACATCATTCATGAAGATGATGATGTCTCAGCTTCGCCTCTATCAGGGCTATACCGTATCTGGTAATATGTAGAGATGTCCCGAACTATTCGCCGGCGAACAGTTCCCGGCAAACATCGGCAACATTCGCCGCAGCGGGCGAACATATGCGATGTTCGGTCCGCCCCCTATACGTCATCATTGAGCAAACTTTGACCCTGTACCTCACAGTCAGCAGACACATTCCAGCCAATCAGCAGCAGACCCTCCCTCCCAGACCCTCCCACCTCCTATCAAAAAGCAAGGACAGCATCCATCTTAGTTTCATTCGGAAGCTGCAGTGTTAGTGAGAGGAGGGACAGTGCTGCTGCTGATGATTTAATAGGGAAATCGATAGTTAGGCCAGTGTTCAGTGTCCACTCCAGTCCTCAAAGACTCATCTGATCTGCTGTAAGGACAGCGTCCTGACTGCACCCCATAAAGCCCATCAGTCTGCTTTTTTTTTTTCTCTCTGTAATATAATTGCAGTTGCCTGTCAGCGTGTGTGTCAGGCCCACAGCGTGTACTGTGCCCACTACTGCCAGTGCCCAGTGCCACCACTCATATCTGGTGTCACAGTTCCTTGCACGCATAGTACAACTAATCAAAAAAAAAATGACAGGCAGAGGCAGGCCACCCCGCAGGGGCCGTCGTGGTCGTGGTGCTGTGATTTCCTTTGGCCCTAGAATAATGCCCAGTGTTCAGAGGCCACGTACCCTGAACTCGAAAAGTTCTGAGGACATAGTTGACTGGCTAAAACAGGACACCCAATCTTCTACAACTTCCGCTCTGAACCTTGACGCACCATCCTCCTCCAGCTCAGCTTCGGGCACCTCTCAAGTTACCACTCGCCCGCCTGCCGCCACCACCAACAATAGCACCACAGCCGCTTTACTTGATCTGTCAGAGGAGTTATTTACACATCAGTTCAAAGAAATCAGTGATGTGCAAGCATTATTGCCAGAGGATGGAGATAACAGGGATATGTCTCAGTCAGGCAGCATTACACACATGGACGTACGGTGTGATGATGATGATGTTGTACCCGCTGCTGCTTCCTTTGCTGAGTTGTCAGATACAAGTGAAGCAGGTGATGATGACGATGTGTCTGTGGATGTCACGTGGGTGCCCGCTCGAAGAGAAGAAGAACAGGGGGAAAGTTCAGATGGGGAGACAGAGAGGAGGAGGAGGAGGAGACGAGTTAGAAGCAGGGGGAGATCGTCGCAAGGAGCTAGTGGCACAGTCAGACAGCATGTATCGGCACCCGGGGTCAGCCAGACAGCACGCCAATAAACGCATGCTGTTGCCACCACCAGAATGCCGTCATTGCAAAGCTCAGCAGTGTGGCATTTTTTTTGTGTGTCTGCCTTCAGCAGTTCCTGCTCATCTGCCCACAGTCAGGTGTCTGTCAAGGAAATGTTTGAGCGTTAGAAGCCAATGTCACAGAGTCACCCCCTTGCCCGGCGTCTGACAGCTGGCTTGTCTGAACTCTTAGCCCGCCAGCTTTTACCATACAAGCTGGTGGAGTCTGAGGCCTTCAAAAAATTTGTAGCTATTGGGACACCGCAGTGGAAGGTACCCGGCCGAATTTTTTTTTCACAAAAGGCAATCCCCAACCTGTACTCGATTGTGGAAAAGGAAGTCATGGCATGTCTGGCACACAGTGTTGGGGCAAGGGTCCATCTGACCACTGATACCTGGTCTGCAAAGCACGGTCAGGGCAGATATATCACGTACACTGCGCATTGGGTAAACCTGCTGACGGCTGCCAAGCATGGAATGCGTGGCTCTGCAGAGGAGTTGGTGACACCGCCACGACTTGCAGGCAGGCCTGCTGCTACTTCCTCTACTCCTCCTACTCCATCCTCTTCGCTAACCTCCTCGGCTGAGTCCTCTTCTACTACTGTGTCTTGCTCCACATCAACTGCACCCCCCAGCTCCCCAGGGGCTATTCCACATCCCTGATACGACAGTGTCACGCCGTCTTGGGGTTGACTTGCCTGAAAGCAGAGAGTCACACCGGACCAGCACTCCTGTCCGCCCTGAACGCACAGGTGGATCAGTGGCTGACTCCGCACCAACTGGAGATCGGCAAAGTGGTGTGTAACAACGGAAGAAATTTGTTGGCGGCATTGAATTCGGGCAAATTGACACATGTGATGTGCATGGCACATGTGTTGATTCTGATCGCACAACGCTTTGTGCATAAGTACCCAGGCTCACAGGACGTCCTCAAGCAGGCCAGGAAGGTGTGTGGCCATTTCAGGCGTTCCTACACGGCCATGGCGCACTTTTCCGATATTCAGCGGCGAAACAACATGCCAGTGAGGCACTTGATTTGCGACAGCCCGACACGTTGGAATTCGACACTCCTAATGTTCAACCACCTGCTCCAACAAGAAAAAGCCGTCAACGAGTATTTGTATGACCGGGGTGCTAGGACAGCCTCTGCAGAGCTGGGTATTTTTTTGCCACGTTACTGGACGCTCATGCGCAATGCCTGTAGGCTCATGCCTCCTTTTGAGGAGGTGACAAACCTAGTCAGTCGCACCGAAGGCACCATCAGCGACATCATACCATTTGTTTTCTTCCTGGAGCGTGCCATACGAAGAGTGCTGGATCAGGCCGTAGATGAGCGTGAAGAGGAAGAGGAAGAGTTGTGGTCACCATCACCACCAGAAAGAGCCTTATCAGCATCACTTGCTGGACCTGCGGCAATGCTGGAAGAGGAGTCTGAGGAAGAGGAGTCAGAGGAGGAATGTGGCTTTGAGGAGGAGGAAGACCAACCACAGCAGGCATCTCAGGGTGCTCGTTGTCACCTATCTGGGACCCGTGGTGTTGTACGTGGCTGGGGGGAAGAACAGACCTTCAATGAGATCAGTGAGGACGAGGAACGGGACATGAGTAGCTCGGCATCCAACCTTGTTCAAATGGGGTCTTTCATGCTGTCATGCCTGTTAAGGGACCCTCGTATAAAAAGGCTAAAGAAGAGCGACCTGTACTGGGTGGCCACGCTACTAGACCCCCGGTATAAGCAGAAAGTGGCTGAAATGTTACCTAATTACTGGAAGTCGGAAAGGATGCAGCAGTTCCAAAACAAGTTAAAAAGTATGCTTTACACAGCGTATAAGGGGGATGTCACAGCACAATGGGAATCTAACAGGGGAAGAGGTGAAAGTAATCCTCCTCCCACCACGACCACGCCGGCAAGGACAGGACGCTTTACAGACATGTTGTTGATGGAGGACATGCAGGGCTTTTTAAGTCCTACGCATCGCCACAGCCCTTCGGGGTCCACCCTCAGAGAACGACTCGACCGACAGATAGCAGACTACCTCGCCTTAACTGCAGATATTGACACTGTAAGGAGCGATGAACCCCTTGACTACTGGGTGTGCAGGCTTGACCTGTGGCCTGAGCTATCCCAATTTGCAATAGAACTTCTGGCCTGCCCCGCTTCAAGTGTCCTGTCAGAAAGGACCTTCAGCGCAGCAGGAGGTATTGTCACTGAGAAGAGAAGTCGCCTAGGTCAAAAAAGTCTAGATTACCTCACCTTTATTAAGATGAATGAGGCATGGATCCCGAAGGGACTGACAGTGGGGGATGCATTTGACTAAAAAAGGTCTGATGAGATGCCTTGGGCTAAAAATGGTCCACACGCTGCTGTATTTAATCTCTGCATGCCGGATGACTTGCGTGACTTCTCCGCCACCAACTAGGGTTCAAGCTGCAATGTTTTAGTGCACTTTCTGCCTGGAAAACATCAATTTTTGTAGCAGCGGCTGCAACAATACCTAATTTTTCAGGCATGTGTACATGCCTAATTTTTCTGGCCTCTGGTGCTGCACTGTGGCTGCAAAAACAAAACAAAAAAAAGGCACATACATGTGTCAATTCCCCTTCGTGATCGTTACCTTGTTGTGGTGAAGGGGCTTGCGTATCACAATGAAGCGACCACCTCTATGAGTGTGTTGGCAATGGCAATGTTGGCACACCCCAGATGATAAGGTTGTTGCTTCATTGTGAACAGACCAAAAGCGATTGGCTGGATAATTTTGCATAGAAAAAACATAAATTTTCTTTGTGATCATCTAAGGTGATCATTAAAGCCTACTAGGCCAACAATGGACCCACACTGCAGAATCATTGTTTTCTGGGTCACTTAACTGTCACTGAACTACCTCAGCATGACCATAGGCTTTGAAAAACCGCCATCGCCTGCAATCTCCCAAATGTGCGCACGAGCACAGTCATCACTACACCAAGATTGACGCATAGAGGAATAAAATTTATGTCATGAGTGTGTCAACTATTGACAACTCTTTGCGGTTGTCTAAACTCTATTCGATACACGTCCCCTGATAGGGAACGTAACAAGGATTAAACTGATAGGAATAGTAGTACTTAACATACTACTCATATAGGGTGGTACAGTACATTGCACGGCGCACGCGCTGTGCCCCAAATTGGAAGTAAAAGGACCAATTAAGCATCTTTTTCCATCTCCCGGTTCCTAAAATCTATTCTATACACCACACCGTCCCTTGATAATGGGCAAAATAGAGATTAAACTGGTAAGAACAGATTTTTTTTTTATTTAAAAAAAAGGCAAGCCTCTGCGGAGCTCGGGATTTTTTGGCCGCTTTGCTGAACACTCATGCACAATGGCTGTAGGCTCATGCGTCCTTCTGCGGAGGTGACAAACCTGGTCAGTCAAACCCAAGGCAACATCATTGACCTCATCCCATATGCGTTTTTTCTAAAGCGTGCCCTGCGAAGAGTGCTGGATCAGGCCGTAGATGAGCATGAAGAGGAAGAGTTGTGGTCACCATCACCACCAGAAGCAGCCTTGTCGTCGTCGATTGCTGGACCTGCGGCAACGCAGAGAGAGGAGTCTGAAGAAGAGGAGTCAGAGGAGGAAGGTGGCTTTGAGGAGGGGGAAGACCAACCACAGCAGGCGTCCCAGGGGGCTTGTTGTCACCTTTCGGGGACCCTTGGTGTTGTACGTGGCTGGGTGGAGGAAGAGACCTCCAATGACGTCAGTGAGGACAAGGAACGGGACATGGCTAGCTTGGTATCCAACCTTGTGCAAATGGACTGTTTGCGGTTGTTTGCGGTGCGTTAAAACGGGGAGTTTGGTCTGTCATTGTTTGGTCTGTCATTGTGAAGCGGGCGGAACCCTTACACTACCTGATCGATACAACATCATACCTGATGTTTTAAAGCACGCTATTCCAAACAATTTAGGAATGTTAGGTGATTTATGCCCTTTATGGATTAAAACCTGACTCTGCGTCAACCACGTAATTTTCCATGTGAGTTTTGCCATGAATCCCCCTCCGGCATGCCACAGTCCAGGTGTTAGTCCCCTTGAAACAAATTTTCCATCACTATTGTGGCCAGAAAGAGTCCCTGTGGGTTTTAAAATTCGCCTGCCTATTGTAGTCTATGGCGGTTCGCCCGCTATGCGAACATTTGTGGAAATTTGCAAGTGAAATGCATGCTCAATCGGATTCAGGTCAGGTGATTGACTTGGCCATTACATAACATTCCACTTCTTTCCCTTAAAAAACTCTTTGGTTGCTTTTGCAGTATGCTTTGGGTCATTGTCCATCTGCACTGTGAAGCGCCGTCCAATGAGTTCTGAAGCATTTGGCTGAATAGGAGCAGATAATATTGCCCGAAACACTTTTGACTTTTGTCAGCAGTCACATCATCAATAAATACAAGAGAACCAGTTCCATTGGCAGCCATACATGCCCACGCCATGACACTACCACCACCATGCTTCACTGATGAGGTGGTATGCTTAGGGGCAGTTCCTTTCCTTCTCCATACTCTTCTCTTCCCATCACTCTGGTACAAGTTGATCTTGGTCTCATCTGTCCATAGGATGTTGTTCCAGAACTGTGAAGGCTTTTTTAGATGTCGTTTGGCAAACTCTAATCTGGCCTTCCTGTTTTTAAGGCTCACCAATGGTTTACATCTTGTGGTGAACCCTCTGTATTCACTCTGGTGAAGTCTTCTCTTGATTGTTGACTTTGACACACATACACCGACCTCCTGGAGAGTGTTCTTTATCTGGCCAACTGTTGTGAAGGGTGTTTTGTTCACCACGGAAATAATTCTTCGGCCATCCACCACAGATGTTTTCCATAATCTTCCGGGTCTTTTGGTGTTGCTCAGCTCACCAGTGCGTTCCTTCTTTTTAAGAATGTTCCAAACTGTTGTTTTGGCCATTTCTAATGTTTTTGCTATCTCTGTAATGGGTTTGTTGTGTTTTTTCAGCCTAATGATGGCTTGCTTCACTGATAGTGACAGCTCTTTGGATCTCATCTTGAGAGTTGACAGCAACAGATTCCAAATGCAAATAGCAGACTGGAAATGACCTCTGGACCTTTTATCTGCTCATTGTAATTAAGATAATGAGGGAATAACACACACCTGGCCATGGAGCAGCTGAGAAGCCAATTGTCCCATTACTTTTGGTCCTTTAACAAGTGGGAGGCACATATGCAAACTGTTGTAATTTCTGCACCGTTCACCTGATTTGGATGTAAATACCCTCAAATTAAAGCTGACAGTCTGCAGGTAAAGCACATCTTGTCCGTTTCATTTCACATCCATTGTGGTGGTGTATAGAGCCAAAAATGTTAGAATCGTGTCCATGTCCCAATATTTATGGACCTGACTGTAACTGTGACATCCACAGTGTCTCCATAATAGTGACATCTACAGTGCCCGAATAACAGTGACATCCATAGTTTCCCCATAACAGTAACATCTACAGTTCCCCAATAACAGTGACAGGGGCAATGTGGATGTCATCAGGGGCACTGTTGATAGCACATGGGGCACTGTGGATGGCACTGGGGGTACTTTGGATATCACTGTTATGGGGACTCTCTAGATGTCACTGTTATAGGTGAATGTGGATGTCACTGTTATGGGGCACTGTGGATATCACTGTTATGGGGTCACTCTAGATGTTATCTACAGTGCCCCTATAACAGTGAAATCTAGAGAGTCCCCATAACAGTGATATCCAAAGTACCCCCAGTGCTATCCACAGTGCCCCATGTGCTATCCACAGTGCCCCTGATGACATCCACAATTTCCTCTAAGTGCCCCTTGTGCCATCCACAGTAGCCCATGTGCCTTCCACAGTGCCCCTAATGTCATCAACAGTGCCCCTAATGACATCCACAGTGCCCCCATGTGCCATCCACAGTGCCCCAATGACATCCACAGTGCCCCCATGTGCCATCCACAGTGCCCCAATGACATCCACAGTGCCCCCATGTGCCATCCACAGTACCCCCATGTTGAAGCTCATCAAGAGAATGCCAAGAGTGTGCAAAGCAGTAATCAAAGCAAAAGGTGGCTACTTTGAAGAACCTAGAATATGACATATTTTCAGTTGTTTCACACTTGTTTGTTATGTATATAATTCCACATGTGTTAATTCATAGTTTTGATGCCTTCAGTGTGAATCTACAATTTTCATAGTCATGAAAATAAAGAAAACTCTTTGAATGAGAAGGTGTGTCCAAACTTTTGGTCTGTACTGTATGTTATATTTGTACATATACAGATATACAAACTGTACTTCACTGGAAAAAAAAAAAGTTCCATATAAAACAAATAATGAAGAAAAAGTTCAGCAAGAGAAAATAAATTCTGCCTTTGTTTCCGAGCTGTAGAGGACGAGCTGTCGGCATCCAAAAGGCAAAGACCTTAAAAAGAGGAAAACAACAATTTCCGCACTTAAACGGCAAAAAATGTCAGAGAACATTAGACTGAACAATGACGTTATCCCCAAAGGGAAGACTTTCTGCCGAGGCGCGGCGGTGCTCAGACCTCCATCTATGGTCACTGCTAATGATCTAAATATCACAGAGGGAAACGACCATTGCACATACATTAGATGAAAGCAATTTCCACTTTCTGCAAATGATTTACTCATTAATGAGCGACACACAAGTGCTTTATATGAGGCTGGGCAGGGAAATGCGGCTGTGAGGATCCTGACAGAGCAAGGGAGGCAAAGTATGATCTAAATAAAAACAATAATAATAATAATAATAATAACTTTTATCATTTTTGTATAATTTATTAATGTTACTGTTATTAATATAGCGTATTATATTTATTATTATATTTATTATTATTATTATTATTGTTGTTGTTGTTATTATTGTTGTTGTTGCTGTTATTTTTTTTATTTAGTTTTTATTCATATTTTATTGGTTTTATTAGATGTTACTTTTGAGTATGAAAGGTGAAGTAACAGGAAAATTCCGTAAACTTATTAAGTCTGAATTAACAGCAGACTGTTTAATACATAGCGACGGAGACCAAGTGCATCAGTCACTTCTCCTGTTTTAGTAACTCCTTGCATTTCCCGTGTAATAATAATTCTGGAGCATTTATTCCTATGACTCCATCTTGTGCTATTCCTTTATTACTCCTTCTAGAAGTTTATAAATAAAGGTCCTGATGCGTGTTACCAGTTGAGGGTGCGTCCCTATCACTGTCTGACACTGTGCAGACCCACACACCCAACTGGCAACACCCAGATAGACCTTTAGGCTAGGTCTACACGATGACATGTGTCGCGCGACACATATGCAACATATGTCGCGCAACAATTTTTATAATGGCAGTCTATGGTGTCGCACTGCGACATGCAACATGCTGCGACTGCGACGCGACGGTCGCAGAAAAATCCTTCTTGCATGGGTCTTTTGCGACTGTCGTGTCCCAGTCGCAGCATGTCGCACCATAGACTGCCATTATAAAAGTTGTCACGCGACATTGGTGCGACAAAATGTCGTCGTGTAGAACTCGCCCTATTTATAAACTTCTGGGAGGAATAATAGAGAAATGACACAACATATGACACAACCTACACAACAAGAATAGGTCTTTCAAATGTTTTATTACATGGGGAACACACTGAGTTACTAATGCAGATGTCAGGAGAGGTGACGACAGGTCGTTCAAAATAATTTTTTTAAATGGTCATAAGCAGGAATGTGTTAAAATAATAATAATAATAATAATTAAAAATATATATACTCATCTGTTCAATTCTCTTCTGCTTCAGCACCACCGCTCATCTTCTTCCCACCAAGCTTTGCTTATGGTACGTGGCTGCAGCGTTGACGAGTGTATGCACCCCGTGTGACTGCTTCAGCCAATCACAGGTCTTTGTTTTCTTGAGCCGTGTACTGCTGAGGCCAGTGATTGGCTGCAGTAGTTATGTGGGGCATAAAGGCACATCACTGCTATAGCCGGTGGGGATAAGCGGCACCACAGTGCTGAAACGGAGGAAGATTAAATCAGTGAGTACAGGATGTCTTTTCGTTTGAAGTCACATTACTCACCTTTGGGCCATTTCTTTGATTATAATGGACAACCCTTTTAAGGATTTTTTTTTGCTCACAGCCATAATTTTCATTTTTCATTACATCTTACGCCTCATTTACACGTCAGTGTTCGGACAGTGATTTCCAGCAGTGATTTTGAGCCAAAACCAGGTGCGGCTCTAAACACAGAGCAGGAGCAGATCTTTCCCTTATACCTTAAGTCTGTGGAGGCTCTTAGAAGTGTTCAGGGCTTCATTTTTTGCTGAAGTGGAATTTTATTTTTATTTTTTTCGCTTTCAGAGATTATTTAGGGGTCAATATAAGTTAATAGTTTCTACAATTTTTTTTCAAAATGACAAATTCAGTTCTTGTATATGTACGGTATATATATTTTTTTTACCTTCACTATTTTATTTATGTATTTAATTTATCCATTTATTTTATTTATGACATTTATATTTTTTATGTATTCAAGTTATTTGTTTATTTCATTTATTTATTTATTGTATTTATCATTTATTTATTTTAGCTACTGTAAACTTGATTATAAAAATATACAATTTATTTATGTTGCATTCTGTGCATGATATACGCGCAGGCACGTGTTGTGGCTTAGCTCAGGTATAACAAGAGCTTACATTGGACAGCTCTGTGGACCTCTGGTAGACGGCAATGTAATGGTATCACAGCCTCTGTCAGCACTACAGTCTGCATTGATCATGGTGTAGGAAAGGTTAAACGGCCGGGAGTGGAGTTAGTGCTGGTGGGTCCTCCAGTGGGCGATAGCGTGTACCCCCATGATCACCACGTATGTGTGGATGGGGGAAAAGGTTTATGGGGCTTCCACATGTGGACAATCTCTTTCTTCTGTTGTGGTGTATAGACATCAAAGAGGGGCCCACATGGATAAGTAAGAACATAGAGACACTGCAAAGAGCAGCTCCCGCTCCATCTCCCCTGCAGTGGCTTTGGAGATGTCAGAAATCCTGCACAAAAGACGCACGCAGAGACTGTTGACACCCAAAAATGAGCAAAATGGTAATAACTTTATTTGCAGGCCACCATGAAGGTAATTAAAAATTAAAAACATGTAGGCACCTCTTCTTCTGATAATCTGGACATTTAGAAGTTCCCCATGGAGAGGAACAGGATGCCAGTAAAAATGCGCATGCGCTGAGATGTGTGTTCATCTAGAGCAGGGATGCTCAACCTGCCGCCCTCCAGCTGTTGCAAAACTACAACTCCCGACATACCCTAATAGCTGTAGTCTGTCCAGGCATGCTGGGAGTTGTAGTTGGAGGGCCGCAGGTTGGGCATGCCTGATCTAAAGTATTTAACATACCAAGCACAGCGCCATACATTGGATAGTGGCTGTGCTTGGTATTGCAGCTCAGGATCATTCTCTTTAAGCTGCACATAGGCCATGTGACTGATGAACATGACGTCACTGGCCTAGGGAGAGTCCCCATCACTGATGACCAATCCTGAGGACAGGTCAGCAATATTGTACTCCTGAAAAAACCATTAACACAAACCAGCCATTGACCCCATCTCTGAAATCCTGAACCCTCACCATGAAATGGACTTCTCTGCCTCACTTAGCTTGGACCTCTCTTTCTTTCCTGGTCCATAACCTTTGTTGTAGAATATCTGAAGACAGAGCCATAGATGGTCTTCCCCTCCAAAGCCCAGTCCCTGCCGTCCTCCAGTATCTAAATACCCTTGTCAAGACAAAGGGAATTGTTGCCGCCTTCACTGACAACCAGCACCCGAGACTCAACCCCCCCCCCCCGATCCTGAGGTTTCGTATCTCAGAAGGGTTCCTACCATTAATGCTAGATCCTATTCACAAAGCTTCAATTATTATAATTGGGCTTTTATTCCACGCTGTAATATGTGTATTACAACTATCACCACTAGAATGGAGTTTCTCATGCTGTCGTGGAACTAATTAACTGTAATTGTTTCTTAAATGAAGATATTATTGTCTTAATGGAGCTGATAAAGACAGCGAGCGGGTAGCGCTGACCAGTGTGCGGACCGTATTACATTAACGATGAAATATTTAAAAATTACAGGAAAAACTTATGTAAGTAACACTTTAATTGAAAAGAATCTGTAAGTCCCCGGCCCGTTTGCAGTTTTAATAAGCCACTCACTTGTATTCCATATAATATAAGGGTTTATTCGGATTCTAGTAATTGTACCACCGGTCTGGGGGCTTCTTCACTTTGGTCCTTCAGGAGGTGTGAATGAACAATGTTTTGCGTTGTGTTGTCGAAGGATGAATGTTTATTCATATCTATTGACCAAGAGGGCACCAAATGTCGGCCATCAAAATATATCCAGCATTCGGGAACGATTTATTTTTCGGTATATTTTTATAGAGGTCGGAGCTCCACCCTTACCATAAGGATTTGATTAAGGACTCCAATTTCTCATGAAATCAATTCATTAGAATTTTGCAACATACTAGCAAAACGTTGGCTGTAATTCACATCACAACCACTGGGTGGCCGCACATATAGCATAGACATCTCATGACAGAATATCACTAAGTCATGTTATTTGTGGTCATGTGATACACATATCAGGATATGTACAGCCAAGAGGAAAAGTAAAAGGGATTCTCTGGGATTTAATTTGATGACATATTCTCAGGTTATCAATATGAGATTGGCAGGGGTCCGACTCCTGGGATCTGGGCAGCCTCTTAGTACAGAGGATTGACAGGTCCCCCCCCCCGATGATTTCAGATGTAGCCGAGCTAAACTTGACTCTGATGACAAATGACACAATGTTATCTTAGTTATCTCGTGACAAAAGCCATTGAAATCCATTGAAAAGTTAGTTATCTTTTTCTTTTTGTGTTAACCATCAAGTTTAGCTTGGCTGCATCGGTAGATGACCTATCCTGAGGGTCAACAATATTTAAATCCCGGAGAACCTTTTCAGAAATTGAATCAACACAGAAGGTTGGATCTAAAGGTAGACATGTGCTTTAAAGTTTCTTCAATTCTTGCTGCTGCTACTTTCACTCTCATGATCGAGTAGAATTTTTCATTAAAAAACCATCTCAAACTGGGGTATCTAGGTTCTGTAATGTAAGCCATTTCTGCGGTTGACAGACTCAGGAATCTTAAAAGGGTTGCGACTAGTGTTGAGCAAATCGACCTTCGGATCCAAGATCTGAAGTCGATTTGTTCAAAACTTCGTTTGACTGCTGTACAGAGATTCGCCTCCGTAAAGCAGCCAAATGTATGGGCTCCAGCGAGGGAAACTAGAAATCGCTGAGGTCTCGCGGCACTTAAATACTTTGGGATTTGATTTTTCAACTTGAAAGTAATTTTAAGACTTGGATTAGAAGTCGACTTGAGTACCGAAGCCAACTTTGGATTCCTGCTTGGATACAAAGATTGATTCGCTCATTCCTAGTTACGACCACCCTAAAATCCAGCATCAGTGGTCATGCTTGCACACTGTAGGAAAAGGCGCCATGGGAGCCGAGGCCATGGGAGTGCGCATACAGTAGGTCAGTGCTTTTAACTATAGTGTGCAACCACGACCACCGCTGCTGGATTGAAGGGTGGTCGACTGGTCGTAATGCCTGGAAACGAGCAGTGTATAATGTGATGGAAAAATGAATCAATCCGGCAAAGGAGGCAACATGGAAAATCCCAATCCACTAGTAAGGGCCTCGTATTAATCTTCTCTACATGACAAATGTCATTTAGGCCTCATGCAAACTGCTGTTGCCCGGCCTTTCCGTGCATTGGGGACTGCAATTTGCGGTCTCCAATGCATGGGTGCCATCCGTGTGATGTCCGTAGATGGATGCAGAGCCATTCAACTTGAATGGGTCCATGTTCAATTTTTTTACCGCTCCTTCTGCAAATGGCGCAATACATGCACGGCCGGCACACATTCATGTGCATGAGCCCTTACTAAAGTGAGACAAACCCTTTTAAGGGCTTAGCAGTATAAGAAGTCTTAAGCAGTCTTCATGCAGTAGACATTCAGTTGCATAACTTAGGCTACTTTCACACTAGCGTTTCTCTTTTCCGGTTTTGAGATCCGTCATAGGGGACAAAATGTAACGGAACAGAAAGGAATGCTCCAAAATCCATTCCGTTCCGTTTGGTTGCGTTCCCATACCGGAGAGCAAACCGCAGCTTGTTCTTTCGTTGCGGAGCAAAACGGATCCGTCATGACCCACAATGCAAGTCAATGGGGACAAATCCATTTTCTCAGACACAATAGAAAAGGGATCCGTCCCCCATTGACTTTTAATGGAGTTTATGTCGGATCCGTCATTGCTATTTTAAAGATAATACAACCGGATCGGTTCATAATGGATGCAGATGGTTGTATTATCAGAAATGAAGCGTTTTTGCTGGATCCGGCAGGGTGTGAAAGTAGCCTTAAACTCCCTACTAATTACACTCCCAAAATCTCTATGGATAAGAGAGTCTCTCTTTAAACCCAGAAGAAGAATGATGGCAGCTAACTGTCAAGTACAGGGTTTCCAGTCCTGGCTTTATTCATTTTCCCATCATATTATACACTGCTCGTATCCAGGGGTTGTGGTCACCATTGGTGGCCGGAACGGGAGATGGCTACGCATGCGTGCTTCCACAGTCCTGGCCAAACCAATGCTTTTTCCTATAGTGTGCAAGCACGACCATCGCTGCTGGATTGCAGGGTGGTCATAACCCCTGGAAATGAGCAGTGTAAAATGTGATGAAAATAAGAATCTAGCCAGTAAAAGAGGCAATATGGACAATTACAATACATTACTAAGGGCCTTGTAATAATCCCTTCATGACCGGGCGATTTTCCGTTTTTACATTTATTTTTTATTTTTTTAATCGTGTATGTTTTTTACACTTTTTTAAGGGAACTTAAACAAGCAATCATCAGATTGCTTCTCTCATAGACTTCAATGCATTAGCATAGGAGTCTACGAGAATTTCACTGTGTTCCTACAGAGCCCTGCCACAGGCAGGCACTCCATAGGAACTCATGTGTGCCAGCCCCGGATCATTCAGGAGGATCGGGGAAGCCAGTGCATGGCCGGGAGCATGCACTGCTGGTTGTTAACCTCACCGATGCCATGGTATCACCAAGGTATGTTAGTCGTTGCGTCGATCGCAAACATTAGCCCTGGGTGTTTAAAACAGCAGGCGTGTATGTCTCCCGCTGCGCTCGGGAATGGATGCCATCTTTAAATACCAGATCGCTGACGTATATATATGTTTGATGGTTTGGAACTGGTTAAATTTGTTTACATGATAAATGCCATTTGCTGAAGTCAGACAATCCCCTAATATTACTTGGCATTTTCTCTATTAAAGACGTAGAAATCCGACACGATATCAAGCGCTTTACCTTCACCGCGTCCAGGACACGTGCCGCTCTCGTCTTTTCCTACCTTCTCTTGTACCAGATTCAGAGAATTAATAGGCAAGAGACCCCGAGAGATAAAGCACTTTGTGTGATGTCTCTGCAGTATGAATACAGGCATTATCACAGAGGCCACGAGGAGAAAATATATCTGCAGATAGGGAGAGAGAGTGATCTTTATAATGGAGCATCGAGCGGAAAATGCTTTTACTGGCCGCAGTCCAGAAAGGTAAATTCCTTTCATCTGCAGGTCAGAAATAATAATCATATATTGAGAGTTGCAGGGCTCTTATTGAGAGAGGAAGGATGCAGGGCGATCATTTTCCTTTATTCTGCCTTTGTACTGGAGAATGTCGTCTATACCCCGAGCGCAAGAGTTCAAATGTGGACAGGAATGACGGATGAGCGCGGTGTGAAAGTTCAGCGCTTCTACTAAAGATTTTTAATATCATAACATTCATTATCTGCCTTTTAACAGAAGACACAGAAATTCTCCACAAGTATGTGAAATGTAGTACAATAGGTCTCCGTGATATTTAATACGCCAAAATGTCTATTAAAATAGTTGGGAGCATGAAGCGAAATGACAGATATGGAACAAAGTCAATGACTTGCGGGAGGCGATCCGAATACCCACATTCCATTATCAATCACCAGCCCTTAAAGGGACAGTACAGAAAAACATGATATATCCAGCATTGTAGTATTGTAGCTCCACTTCTTTAAGGGGTCATGCACATAAACGTTTGCCGGCTGCAAATTACGGTCCCCAATGCACGTGCACCATCCGTGTGGCCAGCAGTGACGAGTGAACACCCATCCAACTTAAATGGGTCTGCGATCCGTCCGCACCGCAAAAAAATAGAGCATGTTACAATTTTTTTGGACCGAAACGCCACAGAAGCACTCTGCAATGCTTGCGTGGCCTTCCGCTTTGTGCCTCTGCACCGTATCTTCTGGATTGCGGACCCCTTCAAGCTAATGAGTCTGCATCCGTAATATGGTGCGCATGCGGCTGGTCCCCATATATTGCGGGCTTCAATACAGGCACGGCCGGCACAGGGGACACAAACGAATGCAAACGTATAGTAACTGATGCCCAAAATAATGGATCCGTTTTTCTTTCTTTTTCTTTTTTTTTCTTTTCTTTTTCTGTTCTTTTGAATGATCAGAATGGAAAGCTAAACGGTGATGTGAACTCAGCCTTTAGGAAAGTTTATGTCTCTGTTTCATTTTCCATTCTTCTTATCTGGCAGAAGAAGAGGAAAAAAAAAACTGGATCCTGAAAAAAAACAAAAAAAAAACGATCCTGCTGCATCAGTTATGCATAGGATCCTGGGATTCTCTGCCTATTTGCCGGATTACCTCCAGATCTCCGCTGGACCCCATTCTGTTTGCATCCAGCAGTGCCCGATCCAGAGAATTCTGGCAGTCTGTCGGAGATGGAAAACTAGCTTAAAACTTTTACTTACTGGAGGGAGAGAAGTGCACCATCCATAAGGTGAGAACTTTCCCCTTTTGACCGTTATGCCGTCTGTTGATGACCAGTTTTAGCATTCGATATTAGCAATCATTTTCTCCATGTACCTTCCTGACTGCTGAAAGTAGAGGGTTTAGTAGTTTGGGTATATAGAGCAGGCATTTTAGTACAAGTACTAGAGTTGTGTCCTGTAATGGATCTGGCCCTCAGGGTACTATCTTACAGGGTTCAGCAGAAACACTTCCGTTACTGATATTACAACCGTCTGCTTCCGTTATGAACGGATCCTGTTGTATTATCTTTAACATTGCTAACACGGATCCGTCATGAACTCCATTGAAAGTCAACGGGGGACGGATCTGTTTTCTATTGTGGCAGATTGTGGCTGAGAAAACGGAAAGCAAACTACAACATGATGCAGTTTGCTCTGCGGTAGAGATGAGCGAATTATTTAAAAACTCAATTCGGCAAACCAAAAATATTTGGTTAGTTCCGTATTTATTAGCGGCAAATCGCATTAAAAAAACGGCTATTTCCTGGCTGCAGAGAGCCTTTATAGCCTATATAGAACACTGTGCCTTGCAGTAACACGCATAGGGAGTCTGCTTTGGTAGTGAAATAATACTGTGAGTCCGTATGACATGCAGATGACAGGCGTCGCTCTTAGAATCACTTATTTGGGCAGTCATGGGGCCAAAACTGACCAAATAACTCAAGTATCAACTCAGCCTTACAGGTCGATGTTAGCGCCAAGAAGAAGCGCACTCCTTTTACACCGTCGTCAGCTGATTCCACATAGATGTCTACAGAACCTGTTCTATTAAACGCTTATACAAGTAGAGCCCCCCGACAGAGTGGAGATGGTGTCAGCAGCAAGTTCGTGTTGACGTCACTGATTATTTTGCCCTTCCTCTGATCCGTCAGAACAATAACCCCCAAAAAACGGATCCTGTCTGTGGAGAATCCGCCTTCACTCGGTCAGCATTTGGTCAGTAATCCATCAGTATTGCTAAAGCCCAAAAAAACTGGTGTGGATCCAAAACAGAGATGACACGTGAATGAAATATCTGCATGTCTTCTGTGTTTTGTACTCACTCCTGCTTTTGGCAACCAAATCATAAGACAATTCTGATGGGACCATACAGGCCTTACAGCTGCTACACAGACAGGATGCGTTGTGCGTCTCATTTTACCTTCCTTCTGACAGATCAGAAGAAGAGTCAAATAAATGATGATGTCAGCCAGGTCGAAAGGCAAAATAGTGGCCCAGTCATGAAGTGGGAAGGGTGGGAACAGCATGAGAAGTCCACAGAGTGGCCCTATGACATTGTGGTGAGGTGGAAACAGCATGTGGAGACCACAGAGTGGCACAATGACAGTGTGGAGGTGGCAGCAGCAGCATCAGGATACCACAGAGTGGCAAGGTGACATAGTGGGGAGGTGGCAGCAGCATCAGGAGACCACAGAGTTACCCGGTGACAGAGTGGGGAGGTGGGTGGCAATACGAGTACCAGCTGAATATGGTGGGTGAAAGAAGGAGAACTTGGCATCAGATGTGTGGCATAAGGTGGGTGGCAGCTTCAGAATAGTCAGGTAGCCAGAAGAAACCGGTCTCTTTTGTCAAAGTGTTGGTGTGGCACCATGGATGATCTAGTCTGATGCATCAGGCATTGGTGGGTAGAAATCCTGGCTGATCCATGCCTGAGTCATCTTGACAAAGGTCAGTCTCTGCACATTTTAGGTGGACAGGCAAGTTCTTCTTGGGGTAACTATGGCCCCACTCTCACACACACTCTGATGCCACACTACGGGCCGGGCAGGAGAGCTTTTCAAGGACAAACTCTGCTAGTTGGGGGAAAAATCCACTTTGGCTGCTCAGTAGTCCAGCAGATCTCAGTAGTCCAGCATATAATACTTCTCTAGGCGAGTGAAGAAAGCAGCTCATCAGCTACTCTAGACTCAAGTTGCTGCAGATGGAGCTGGAACTGCTCCTACCCCCCCCCCACCCTGCCACAGCAGCCATGGCAGTGGAACGTGAGAGCAAATAGCCCCCCCAGTCAGACCTGCGAGAGGATGGTCGATGGTGCAGATAGGCAGCGGCCAAATCACTGCATAGGATGCCTCTATAGTAGATCAGTTTGTCCTCACTCTCAGCGGGTGTAAAAAAGGCCCCTATTTTGGACCGGTAGCGAGGGTCCAACAAGGTGGAGAGCCAAAAGTCATCCCTCTGCCAAATGGTGACAATTCGGCTGTCACTGTTCCAGGACATGAAGCAGTGGAATAACATTGTTCATCCCATAGTCCTGGCGACTGACAAATAACTTGGCAACGTAGCCTGCCACTGCAGCTCAAGGAGGGTGTGCTTTGTGGTGTACAAGTGGCTGAAGTGCATGCAAAGTTTCCTGGCCATTTTTAGGATGTCTTGCAGATGGGTGGAAGACTTCAGGAACCGCTTGACAACCAGATTGAACACGTGTGCCATGCAGAGCGCATGGCTCAGCCCTCCTGGACGCAGCGCCGACACCATGTTCTTCCCGTTGTCGGTCACCATGGTTCAGATTTTGAGTTATCACAGAGAAAGCCAGGATTCGATTTCTTGATGAAGGGCACGGAGCAGTTCCTCCCCTGTGTGACTCCATTCACCCAGGCAAACGAGGTGCAGAACAGCGTGACACCGCCATACCCTGCACATGTGGTATGCTGTAAGGGCACTGTGAATTGTCTCTGCAGTGGAGGCTGAGGACATGGTGGAGAATGAGGAGGCAGAGGTGGACATTGTCGCCGGACCAATGGCGTAACAAAGTGGAGGCGGAAGCGGCGTTACCTGGTCAAGTTGCTGGTGTGGCTGTTCAGGAACCACAGTAAAGGACATGTATTGTCCATGACCCTAGTTACAGGTCCACACGTCGGCCCTGCCGTGCACTTTGGCAGACACCCACAGGCTCAAGGACTGGCCCACATTCTGTTCTACATGTGTGTGCAGGGCTGGTACGGCCTTTTTGGCAAAGAAATAAAGGCTTGGGACTCTCCACCTTGGCTCAGCACAAGCCATCAGTTCTCTGAAAGGTGCAGAGTCCAGCACTTGGGAAGAGAGGGACTGCAGCACCAGAAACTTGGCTAGGAGCACATTCAGCTTCTGCGACGTTGGATGAGTGCACGCATACTGTTGTCTCTTGGCAATTGCTTTGGTGATCGATTTCTGACGGAATGACTGACGAGGAGTAGGAGGAGCAGGAGCATCAGGACCAGCAGATGATGGGAAGGACAGACAGCTCTCTTTGACTGAGGTGGTGGAGCCTTGACTGCCTGAAACCGGGTGCATGCCACTGGGTGATGTAGCGGTTGTTGCGGCAGGCTGGACCACCACATCGGAGCCACGGTTCTTCCAGGCCACTTTATGGTGACACTGCATATGATGATGCAAGGCCGTGGTGCCAACATTGGCACCCTGGCCACGCTTCACCTTCTGCCCATAGATTCTACATATGGCAATGTTCACCTCCTCTGGTAGATTAACAAAAAACTGCCACACCACAGAGTAGATGATTTTGCCCCCAACACTACGCACTCACTGACTGCTACCACTGCTGCTTCCGTCAACCCGTGCACCACTACTTTCTGGGCAGGTAGGCTCCTGCAAAGCAGTTGGTCACATTCGGCTACCGACCTCCCACTGCTGCCACCCTGTTGACTCACGGCCACGCTAGCAGCTTGCTGGCTCCACCGCTGCCTCAGGGCAAGCTGCCACCCTCTTCTCCCGATGATGATGAAGCCCCTAATTCACCCGTCTCCCAAGTGCGAACAGCTGCATAATCATCATTGAGTTCTGTATGCACATCACTGATGTCCTCCTCAATGGTCTCTGGGTCAGGAGACTGACCACTCGCAACACCAGCTCCCACGCCACTCTCCTCATCACTACTTGCCCGCCTAGCGGAGGAAGCGGCGGATGTCTCCTCCACATGTTGGCTGGCCAGTAGCTGCTGACTGTCCTCTATTAGCTCGTCCTTGCATATAGTGGGAGTGAGCTCACAGCATATAATACTTCTCTGGCTGAGGGAACAGAAAAGCACAGAGGCAGTTTGAGGGCACAGGGACTGCTCCTGGGCGATGCCAACTAATGGTTGTGTCTGACGAACCCACGACTCTTGGCTGGGGGTGTCTGATGTCACTTGGGACGAAGTGGATGCCCGAGTCAACCATTCCAGAACCGCTGGGTTGCTGGTCAAGACACCACCGCTAGATGACACCGTGAGCTCAGGCCTCTCGCTACAACTCCTGCTACCACGCCCCCTTACTCTGCTGCGACTTGTGTCTTCTCCAGAAACATTTAGGCCTCTGCCACTCCCCTGTGCAGGGCCTGGCACATCACTGTCTGACATACTGTTAGATCAAATAAATAAATTAAAAGGAAATTCAAACACCCCACAAAAGCCTGTAATTTTCTCACTTCACCCCACAACGGCTAATAAGCCCTTTTTTTTCCACTTATATACGCCAAAAAGGGCTGTAATTTTTTCACTTCATCACACAACGGCAAATGCTTTTTTGTTCCACTAATACAACATGACAAAAAGGCCTTCAGGACATATAACTGCACCGCTGAACGGCAAATATATTTTTTGTTTTTCCTCTTATACACTCCACAAAAGGCTTTAGAACATATAACTGCACTGCTGAACAGCAAAAAGGGCCTTATTTTTTTCCACTTATGCACGACACAAAAGGCTATAGAACAAATACATATAACTGCACTGTTGAAAGGCAAATATATTTTTCTTTTTTCCACGTATAAAAGGGCTTTAGAACATATAACTGCACCGCTGAACGGCAAATATATATATATTTTTCCACTTATACACTCAACAAAAGGGCTTTAGAACATATAACTGCACCGCTGAACGGCAAATAGGCCATTATTTTTTTGCACCTGTACACGACACAAAAGGCTTTGGAACATATAACTGCACTGCTAAACGGCAAGTATATTTTTCCACTTTTCCACTCCACAAAAGGGCTGTAGAACATATAATTGCACCGCTGAACGGCAGATATATTTTTCTTTTTTCCACTTATACACTCCACAAAAGGGCTTTAGAACATATAACTGCACCGCTGAACGGCAAACAGGGTCTTATTTTTCCCCCACATATACACGACACAAAAGGCTTTGGGACATATAACTGCACCGTTAAACGACAAATATACCCTATTTCCCCCCTATAGGATGCACTCCCCCCCCCCAAGTACGTCTTATGGGGCGAATGCTGCCCTTTTTACATCGCTAACACTGATACATCACCGGCTGCCATGCTGCACAGCGCGGCGATGTATCAGGGGGAGGAAGGAGGGGCTGGAGGCGGCAATTGCCGGAAATGTGGCGGGGCCCAGTGCAGTCACTGTACTCTTACACCGGGCCCCATCGCTCACAGCAGTATTCATATGTAAACTTTAATGCTTAACCCATTCTTAACTTTAGTTACCTTAGTGCTATCCCGTGTACTACTACTTACTATCAAGCTCCCGTAGCAGGCAGAGCGGCCAGCAGCTGTAACGTCACTCGTGTCACGCGCCTGCTCCGTCTGGTTCATTAATGAAGGAGCAGGCGCGTGACATGAGTAAGTGACATTACGCTGCCGGCCGCTCTGCCTGCTATGGTACGGGAGCTTGATAGTAGGAAGTAGTACATGGGATAGCGCTACTTTAACTAAAGTTAAGAAGAGGTTAAGGATTACAGTTTACATATGAATACTGCTGTGAGAGGAGGGGCCCGGTGTATTGGGGGACACTGTTATGGAGGGGATCTGTGGATAACACATATATAGCATAAGATAGATCCCCCCTATAACAGTGCCATCCACAGATTCCCTTCCCTTTAACAGTTGCATCCACAGATCCCCCCATAACAGTGCCATCCACAGATCCTCCTCCCCATAACAGTGCCATCCACAGATCCCCCTCCCCATAACAGTGCTATCAACAGATCCCCTTCCCCATAACAGTGCCATCCACAGATCCCCCATAACAGTGCCATCCACAGATCCCCCATAACAGTATCATCCACAGATACCCTCCATACCAGTGTCATCCACAGATCCCCCATAATACTGTCATCCACAGATCCCCATAACAGTGTGTCATCCACAGATCATAGAAACATAGAAACATAGAATGTGTCGGCAGATAAGAACCATTTGGCCCATCTAGTCTGCCCAATATATCTGAATACTATGGATAGCCCCTGGCCCTATCTTATATGAAGGATAGCCATATGCCTATCCCATGCACGCTTAAACCCCTTCACTGTATTTGCAGCTACCACTTCTGCAGGAAGGCTATTCCATGCATCCACTACTCTCTCAGTAAAGTAATACTTCCTTATATTACTTTTAAACCTTTGCCCCTCTAATTTAAAACTGTGTCCTCTTGTGGTAGTTTTTCTTCTTCTAATTCTTCTCTCCTCCTTTACCGAGTTTATTCCCTTTATGTATTTTAAAGTTTCTATCATATCCCCTCTGTCTCTTCTTTCTTCTAAGCTATACATGTTAAGGTCCTTTAACCTTTCCTGGTAAGTTTTATCCTGCAATCCATGTACTAGTTTAGTAGCTCTTCTCTGAACTCTCTCTAGAGTATCTATATCCTTCTGGAGATATGGCCTCCAGTACTGCGCACAATACTCCAAGTGAGGTCTCACCAGTGTTCTGTACAGCGGCATAAGCACTTCACTCTTTCTACTGCTTATACCTCTTCCTATACATCCAGGCATTCTGCTGGCATTTCGTGCTGCCCTATTACATTGTCTTCCCACCTTTAAGTCTTCTGAAATAATTACTCCTAAATCCCTTTCCTCAGATACTGAGGTCAGGACTGTGTCAAATATTCTATATTCTGCCCTTGGGTTTTTACGCCCTAGGTGCATTATCTTGCACTTATCCACATTAAATTTTAGTTGCCAGAGTTCTGACCATTCTTCTAGTTTTCCTAAATCCTTTTCCATTTGGTGTATCCCTCCAGGAACATCAACCCTGTTACATATCTTTGTGTCATCAGCAAAAAGACACACCTTCCCATCGAGGCCTTTTGCAATATCACTTATGAAGATATTAAACAAAATTGGTCCCAGTACAGATCCCTGTGGAACCCCACTGGGAACATGACCTTGTCTTGAATGTTCTCCATTGACTACAACCCTCTGTTGTCTGTCACTCAGCCACTGCCTAATCCACTCAACAATATGGGAGTCCATGCTCAATGACTGCAGTTTATTGATAAGTCTTCTATGTGGGACAGTGTCAAAAGCCTTACTAAAATCTAGATATGCGATGTCTACTGCACCTCCACCGTCTATTATTTTAGTCACCCAGTCAAAAAAATCTATAAGATTTGTTTGACATGATCTCCCTGAAGTAAACCCATGTTGTTTTTCATCTTGCAATCCATGGGATTTTAGATGTTCCACAATCCTATCCTTTAATAGGGTTTCCATTAATTTGCCTACTATTGATGTCAGACTCACTGGTCTATATTTGCTCGATTCCTCCCTACTACCTTTCTTGTGAATGGGCACGACATTTGCCAATTTCCAATCTTCCGGGACGACTCCTGTTACTAATGATCCCCATAATCCACAGATCCCATAATATTTTCATCCAAAGACCACCATTAGTTCAAAATCCACCAAAAGCACACCTTTTGCTTCAAAATATATTTTTTCTTGTTTTCCTCCTTAAAAACCTATGGGCGTCTTATGGGCAGGTGTGTCTTATAGGGTAAAAAATATGGGTATTTTTCTTTTTTCCACTTATACACTCCACAAAAGGCTTTAGAACATATAACTTCCCCGCTGAACGACAAATAGGCCCTTATTTTTTTTCTACTTTTACACGACACAAAAGGCTTTAGAACATATAACTGCACTGCTGAACGGCAAATAGGTTGTTATTTTTTTCCACTTATACACAACACAAAAGGCTTTAGAACATATAACTGCACTGCTGAACGGCAAATATATTTTTCTTTTTTCCACTTAAACACTCCACAAAAGGCTTTAGAACATATAACTGCACCGCTGAACGGCAAATACATTTTCTTATACCACTAATATACGACAAAAAGGGTTTTAGAACATATAACTGCACCACTGAACAGAAAATAAACATTTTTTTTGTGCCACTAATACAAGCCAAAAAATGCTTTAGAACATATAACTGCACCGCACAAGGGCAAGACGTAGAAATATTTCCTTGTAATGCACCCTGTTAATGGCTGTATCACACAGCACTTGCACCCCAATAACAAGAACGGTTTGCTGGAATTACAGAGCTGTATAATGGCAATTTGGATCCCCAGTCAGTGCAGCAAGGTGTAATAGGATTGTTCCGACTGAACCCTGTTCTACATAAATGCTGTGGAATAATTCCTCCCTATCCTTTCCCTACACCTTGAATAATCTTTCACTGAACTTGTAAATCGTTTTTTAGCACAATGAAGTTTTTCCTAACACTGTTCCTAGCGCCTGCAGACGTCTCTCCCTGCACTAAGTACACTGGAAAATGGCAGAATCCATGATGGCTGAGGCTATTTATAGGGCTGTGACATCACAGGGCAGGCTGGCTGCTGATTGGCTGCATGCATGGCATTATGGGTGATCCCGCCTTTCCAGAGTTCCTTTCTCCATGTCCTCACATGTGCAGCAGCCATTTTAGGAAAAAATGTGATTCATTACCACGAAGCATGAGGAAATTCAGATTTGGTGCAAATCAAATTTTTCCTGAAATCCGGATCGAATTCCACTTTGTCAACTTCTATTCGCTCATCTTTACTCTCCGTTATGGGAACGCAACTAAACGGAACGGAATGCATTTTGGAGCACTCCGTTCTGTTCAGTTCAGTTTTGTCCCCATTGACAATGAATGGGGACAAAACTGAAGCGTTTTTTTCTGTTTTTGAGCCCCTATAACGGATCTCAATACCGGAAAACTAAAACTCTAGTGTGAAAGTAGCCTTAGTTAAGGACTTTGGTGTCTCTTGCATATTTAATATAATATCATTAGATTCTAGCAAATACCTCGAAGGGCTTTAGTTCACAACAAAACCACTGCCTGGAAACCCAGACACATTTATCACATACAACTCCCAGCAGAGTATCCCAAAATAATATTTTTTCAAAACTTTTATCTCGCACTATATCAAAATTTGGGTCCAAGAGGAAAGGTGAGAGTGGACAAATTTTCTCATTTAGTTAACTTTTGTAAACTTTTTCTCTGAAAATTATCAACTTGGCATCTCTGTAAATTTAAGGAACCCACTATTTTTTGTTCTATCAAAAAATTACCTGAACTTCTGTCTTCTCATTCTGCTAGGACCATTTTGTGTGGTGACTACTCCTCACATCTCTTACAGTAAAGAATCCTTCCTGTAGCAAAAATTTTTTTTTTTCTTTTTCCCTCAGACTGGAGACTAGGATCTGTTTCTTTTGAACTCTTACCCTACATCATATCCCTTTGTACCTCTCATGGCAATGCTCCATGACCACCACAATCTTGATTTCTGGGATGGCCACAAGTGCCACATCATCCACCTAATTTCTGCTTGGAGCTGGCCACAGACCCCTGTGTGTCATATGTAAGGCTGCAGCCTGGCTGCTATATATTTTTATTGTTTGTATTAGTGTCTATTCACTGAACCTCTCCCTGCAGCACTGCAAGGGTTAATTCCCTTTTTTGCTCTATGTTCAGCTGTTTGTCTAATGAGCTCAGCACCCCTCCTATATATATGCTGTGCTGTTTGTTCTACCTCTTGCTTGATCAATCCTTTAGATTCCTTTTAGTTTTACTTGTTTGCTAGGCCCTGCAAAAGAGCTACAAACCATTTATCTATCTGTGCAGAGACTTCTACCTGTTTCCTGGATTCTGACTCTCTGACACCTGGCCTGACCTCTGGGCTGTTTATCTGATTCATAACTACTCTGCTTGCCCTTACCTCTGCCTGTTTCATGACTATGTATAGTGTCTGTTCCCTTGGTACTTCACACTGGTGTCTCTGAATCCAGTGGGTCAGCAGCCAACAAGACTGGGACTATTTCAAGAGATAGCAGCCCAGTGGCTTCCCTGCAGCAAAGGCCATGTCCCTGTACAGAGGTTGTTGTATTAAAACCAGAGGACCACCAAGATGCCTCGCTTAGGTCTAGCCCAAAGTCAAACTGGTTGGTTGACACAATGGGTCCACACTTACTGCCCATAACAGTGCCCAGTATGTCTTAACACTTATCCACACTTAAAGATCCAAAGCAGTTTCTTCTTCCACTTGTGACCTGTCTATTACTTATCAGCAATATCTAGTGGGAAAGATTTGAGAAAGAAGGCTGCCAATTCCTACTTGCAATAAAATCTTAATGATGTCCATTTTGAAGCAATTATTACTGTTCATAAAGTTAAAAGGACAGTAAATTCAAGTGCCCAACGTAGGAAGCTTGCGATGGTGATGTCTTCATCCAGCTTGGCTTCTATGTTTGATATAATTGGTTTTCAGCCAAGACATTTTCTCTTTAATCGAGTGGTGGGTTTTGGAAAGGATTGAAGCAGGACCATTGCTCATATGATTGTTACCATTGTCCACCATGTTTTCGTGGCCTATGTGCAAATTGGGAGAGGATCAACCCTTCCAAACCTAATGTCATCCTCTCCACAAGGCCCATTTTCCCCTTATCCTAATACCTGTAAGAACACCTAAATCCCAACCCCAGTGTTGTATTATCTTATGGCAAAAGCTTGTAATTCATATATTTGTCTATTTGTGATAGTTCAGCTAATGTTGTCCTTATTTGATTCCGCTCAATGAACATATTAATGTGATAGAAATCAAACTTAATTATCCAAAGCTGCACTCCTTCACTGTGTAAATGAAATGAGGATCAGGCGGCAATTTCCAATAAAAGTGCCATTAAAACTGCATTAAAATAGTTTTGGATGCAAACTTCGAGGCGAATGTAAACAAGGTCGGGTCTAGTGCTTGGTCTTGTTGGAAATTATTAAGTCAGATTTCAATCAAGGAAAAGCTTGATAACGAAATTATATTGGATAAATTTTATTACAGAGCCAAATGCAATTAGGCCTTTCCCTGTGAGGCCGCCATCCTGAGAACATATCACTTCCCTCTTAAACAAGCAGACGGATCTATAGCAATCTTATAAGAAGAAGAAGGAAGAAAAATCCATGAGACTTTATATTCGGCTCTAAGTGGCGCTACTCATAGAGTTGAAGGAGAAAACTTTGCTTGCTCTTAATCGCTCGTTCACTTGGCAAATTAACCATACAGGATATTTTTCTTTCTTTTTTTAAAAATTTTGTATTCAGGCCAAGCGCATTATGTTGTCTGAGCTTTTTACACCTTTTAGGATGTCTGGTAGCCGAGGTCCTGGGAGTATTTAAAACATAATACTTATTTCAGACTCAATATAAAATAGATTTATTTTCTTGCCATTGGAGATCATTTAACCACACTTCTGATTCTTAATGGTTTGCTAATTACATTACACTGATCAAGTCTGAGCTATTTATTGCTTTTCAAAATCTCAGCAAGATTCGCTTTCACTAATAGCATTACCAACAGCCTCACTATATCTTTCAGCCATTGCTAGGACTGACAGCTGCCCTACATTCTGAGTAGAATAGATGGATTTAAAGAACTGCTCCTCGGGGGCGGGACAAGGTGCTACTGCAATTCAGATTATAGGCAAAAGGAAATTAGAGCTATGCCATCCGGTCCCTTATCTACAACTGGAATTTCTGTTGCTCTTTATTAAGTAGAGATGAGCAAATGTCTTAAAATTAGATTATGATCCAATTCAGCTGAATCCGCAGGCCAATTCGATTTAGGTTTGAATAAATATGGACAACCTCGCTTTATTTTTCCGCCAGTGTTAGGATTGAGGGTTTTAAATAATTGTTCCTTGGGATCGGGACAATATTCTACTGTAATTTAGATTATATGCAAATGCAGCCTGTGGCTATGCCCTCCTGCCTTTTATCTCCAGATAGAATACTTTTAAAAGTATATTCTGGCCCTAACAGCTGAATCAGATGGCCAATTAATTTCGGGCCTTTTAATTCAAATTAAAAGTTCTTAGATTCCCTTGAAAAGTTATTTCTCTCTATTCCTGTTTATTTCTCTCTTCCAGATTCTCCTGAATCACTTGACAAAAGACTCAGGATCATTACAAGTACAAATTTTGGAAAATTTGTGTCAAATTTCCAAATTTTAGAATCAATTAGCTTATCTCTTCTATTCTGTGTCACTTAAAGGAAGTAATGTAGAGCTTTATGGAGAGGTGAGCAATAATTAAAATTCATTAAAATGTTACAGATTTTCTTGAAGAAAAATCTGGCAGTGAACAGCTCTTCTGTCTTTTCTCCTGACTCCCATTTTCCTTCTCATTGGTTGCTGGTGACTTATACATGAACCTTTGCTTGACCTTACTGACAGTGACAACATCGGATCTCCACAAGAACATAGATATCTGATATTGTCACCCACAGGGAATGTACAGAAACATTACAATTACAATAAAGAACTAGAGGAACTCCTTGCAGTTGTTCAGGATCTCTGCTTGTTGTCTACGCACAGTACACGTTGATGTATTGCTGCCATGTCAATCAGTTGCACAGGACCATTTCACAGTAAGGACAGAGTGAAGGGAAGGCAAGAACAAGATTTGCAGCTGTCTAAGGGTTAATCCTCTTTTAGCTACAAAGAAGTAAGTGTCTCTGATAGAGATCAAGCAACCAGTGGCTTGTTGTTCTCTTAGATTGATAAATCCACACAGGGATATGTGTTAAGTCTGGCCGCAGGCTAGCCTGGATTTGTGGGAGGGGCCGGTACCTGTCTTAAGCAGTATGGCTCTCCCAGGCAGCACGTCGGCATTCTGCTACTTCCGGGTGTGACGTCATCAGCAAGCGTCCTGCACGAGTCGTATCTCAGAGAAGCCGGGTGTACCTTTCCCTTCAGTCTGCAAGCTGTTCAGGTCGTTTTCCAAGATAACAGGTTTGTTTGGGGAGCGTGGCAACGTGGAGGAGGGTAGGAGGGTGTGTAGAGAGGGGGAAGTGTGCCGGAGGATCGCTTCTCCTCACTGCGTTCAGGCACATGCAATTCAAGTTTTGGCACCAATGGGCAGCATTGTCACATACAGTAGTTGGAGCTCATTGCCTGTCTCAGCATAACCTGTATCTAAGTTCATACAGGGGCTGCGAGTCATCTGGGCTCAGCAGGTTAAACTCTGGCAGCTGGGTCCTGGTGCCATTACTGAGTTGATTACTTACAAGGTTGCTGCTTGTGCACATGTGGGAGTGGGTTGTTCAAATAAACAGAATTTTTTGGGATAAAAAAAAACAACCTTTATCCACCAAGCTTCATCCATACACCTCTAGCATAGGTACATCCGCCAATACAGCTACACGCTCGCACGACTTACACACCCCGTTTCATCTCGTAGACTAGTGTCATACGTCATACGGTCTGTTTTCCACAAATCCTATACTTACATACATCACCTACCACGTCTGTAGGTTCTTTAGCCCGCAGTATTCGTTTTTAATTAATCTGCCACGTCACAGATTCAAACAAACTCGGGCTCGCTTCATACGTCAGTGGAAACGACTATCATACTCCCTGTCAGCCTCGAAGGCTTTTCGTTCAATCGTTTCACACTGCTGGGGGGGGGGGGGGGGGGAAGGGGAGGGGCTTAGATTCCGTCATCTTGTTTGTCAGCTTACGGGCAGCAGGTCGTAGGGTTAACAGGTTGTTGTTTTTTTCCTCTTCTCTTTTTCTTTCTTCGTTTTTTTTTTGTTGTTGTTGTTTTGTGGTGTTTGTTGTGTTGTTTGCAGTGGTCTACGCCATCTGCAACTTCAGCCAGTGCAGGCTCCTGCATGTCTGTGCCACATTTTTTAGGGCACATCCGGTCACGGTCTGCACATTGAAGCCGGCGTGACTGAGCCGGGTGAATGTGGAGGCACTAGACCAGCTGCTGCGGCTTCATCCGGTTCAGCCGTTCCGTACATTCCTGGTGGAAGGGTTTTCACGGGGGTTTCACACTGGGCTCATCACCTTGCCCAGCAGACTCATGAATGCCCCAAATTGCAGTCGGCTTCTAAACATGCTGGTCTGGTGGATTCACTCTTGGCAGTTGAGCTGGACAAGGGTTTCATCATTGGTCCTTTCCAGTCCCCTCCTTTCTGCACTTGGAGGGTGAGCCCGGTGGGGGTGGTGCAGGGAAAATATTCCAATAAATTTCGTTTGATTTATGATTTGTCTGCTCCACATTCTTCCCACGTTCCTAGTCTCAACTCGTTGATTCCGTCCGAGGAATTTCCTTAAAGTATACTTCCGTAGACCAGGCTATCCAGGTCATTCTTCAGACAGGCATGGGGGCTTGGCTGTCCAAAGCAGATGTCTCTGATGCGTTCAAACTGCTGCCCATTAGCCCATCTCTCTGGCAGTGGCATGGCATCAAATGGAGAGATGCGTACTATTTCGCCACCAAGTTGACGTTTGGTTCCTAGAGCAGCCCCAGTCTGTTTGACAGGTTAGCGCAGGCACTAGAATGGATTTTGTTGGAACAGGGTTGCCAGAATGTCATTCACTACCTGAATGATTTTCTGTTGATCGAAGAACCCTCACAGGCACCTGTTGACTTGCAGGTTCTCTTGCAGGTCTTCAAGGAGTTAAACATTCCAGTGGCCGAACACAAAACAGAAGGGCCTGCACAGGTTGTCACGTTCTTGGGGTTCTCTCTGGATTCACGTGCCATGTCAGCCAGTCTGCCACAAGACAAACTCGACAGAATCAAATCAGGTGTCCGTTCCTTGCTCATGTCTCAGGTTTGCACCAAGAGAGAATTGCAGTCTCTGTTGGGCATGTTATACTTTGCCATGAGGATCATTCCTCAGGGTAGATCATTCATTTCAAGATTGCTAGTCTTATTACAACAGACCAGTGATTTGGACGCATCAGTGCATCTTAATGCGAATGCCCGAGCAGATCTGTTCATGTGGGACAGATTTCTCAGTGGGTGGAACGGCATTTCCATGTTTATTCCGAGGGCCACTTCTGATTCTCCACACGTATTTTCAGACGCAGCTGCCTCGGTAGGTTTCGCGGCCATATTTGGCTCACATTGGTTCGCCGGCTCATGGCCCACACACGTGCTACAGTTGCCGGGGTTTTCTCAGATGTCGGCATTTTTCGAGATCTATCCTATCGTAGCAGCTGCTATAGTCTGGGGGCATAGGTGGTCGGGTCACACGGTGGTTTTCCACACTGACAACATGGCGACCGCAGAGATCATTAACAAGGGCAGATCTAAATCGTTACTCATCATGTCTTTCATGCGTAGATTGACCTGGATAGCTCTGGAACAGGGGTTTCATTTTCATGCCCTGTTTTTGGACGGGGTCAGCAACGTTGCAGCTGATGCTTTATCTCGTTTTGATTTTTCTCGCTTTTTCTTACAGAACCCAGAAGCAGACTCAGTGGGCACCCCGGTACCGGACTGGCGGCTGCTGGTCTTGGATTAGACTCTCTGATGGTGGTCGCCAGTTCACTCATTACCAAGTCTTTGTCGGCCAGTACGTTGCAGTCGTACCGCCGAGCGTGGGTGGTTTTTTCGAACTTTAAGTTGGCATATCGTAGAGGTGACACAGGTCAGGTCAAGTATATGGTGGCTTTCGTGTCTTATTGTCATTCGGTATTGGCTTTATCCTACAACACCATTAGGCTATATTTGGCTGGGGTGCAGCATTTTTTGGCACTTCAAGAGCCAGACAGACCCTCTATATTTTCAGCTCACCCGATCAAGGCCATCCTCAGAGGCATTCAAAAAAGCCAGGTCACGGCCTTTGTAAGCAAAATGAGGCCTGGAACGCACATGACACGCAGGGACTTCGCTCATGCACACTGGCCATGTACATACTCCTGCGAGATCTTGAGCGCTAATGCAGACGTCTACCCAGCGAAACGAGGCGTGGAATGCACAGGGACCTGGTGCATGCGCAGTAGCTAGGGATACAAGCGCGAACTACCTTAAATAGACGCAGACCAAACAAGCGTGGCATGGCGTCTTCCTTCAGTGCTGTTGCACACATCTGCTCCTGCCATTCTCTTCTCTCCACCACAGAGTGGCACCAGGTATGGTCATATTCCACCCATTATAGAGCACATGTGCCAGGATGTATGTAGGTTATTTGTATCACTATTTCCCTAATCAATAATGTACAGAACCTTTTTAGATAGCTTTCCTGAGGTCTGGATCCAGAACTCGGGCAACCAACTGTTTTGACTTGGAGCTCTACTCTCATGGAACTTATGGAGTATGTATTATATACAACTTAATGACTGCATCTATGGCATGATACATAGAGAACTATAAAAAAAAGTATCAAGAAAAAATATGCTATGCGAATGCAATGTTACATGTTTCCGCAGATCACTCTACTGGTAGATGTGTCAACCGTTATGACATATCAATCTGTGTAACTAATGAAACTGCAATATATGAGACCGTATTGTGGTACTCAGCAGAAGTGGCCCAAATCATTAAAAATAAAAAGCTAGCATTTTGTAATTATAAAAAAACCTAGAGCAATGAAGATAAGGAAATCTACAAGATTAGGCAGAAAGAGGCCAAGCAAGTTTTTTAGAACTTCTAAAGCGCAGGCAGAAGAAAAACTAGCTAAGTCTATGAAAAAAGGGGATAAGACATTCTTCAGATATATAAATGAAAAAAGGAAATTAAAACAAGGAATAACTAAATTAAAAACAAAGGACGGAAGGTATGTAGAAGAGAATAAAGGGCTAGCCGACTGCCTTAATGAATACTTCTGTTCAGTTTTTACAAAAGAAAAAGAAGGAGAAGGACCTCCACTAGAAAGGATGACTAATAAATCGTTTGATGCATGTGTCTTTACAGAGGAAGATGTTCTAAGTTTGCTGTCTAAAGTGAAGACAAATAAGTCACAGGGGCCTGATGAGATACACCCAAAATTATTAAAAGAGCTTAGTGGTGAGCTGGCAAAACCGTTAACAGATTTATTTAACCAATCATTAGTAACAGGAGTCGTCCCGGAAGATTGGAAATTGGCAAATGTCGTGCCCATTCACAAGAAAGGTAGTAGGAAGGAATCGAGCAACTATAGACCAGTGAGTCTGACATCAATAGTAGGCAAATTAATGGAAACCCTATAAAAGGATAGGATTGTGGAACATCTAAAATCCCATGCATTGCAAGATGAAAAACAACATGGGTTTACTTCAGGGAGATCCTGTCAAACAAATCTTATAGATTTTTTTGACTGGGTGACTAAAATAATAGACGGTGGAGGTGCAGTAGACATCGCATATCTAGATTTTAGTAAGGCTTTTGACACTGTCCCACATAGAAGACTTATCAATAAACTGCAGTCATTGAGCATGGACTCCCATATTGTTGAGTGGATTAGGCAGTGGCTGAGTGACAGACAACAGAGGGTTGTAGTCAATGGAGAACATTCAAAACAAGGTCATGTTACAAGTGGGGTTCCACAGGGATCTGTACTGGGACCAATTTTGTTTAATATGTTCATAAGTGATATTGCAAAAGGCCTCGCTGGTAAGGTTTGTCTTTTTGCTGATGACACAAAGATATGTAACAGGGTTGATGTTCCTGGAGGGAAACGCCAAATGGAAAAGGATTTAGGAAAACTAGAAGAATGGTCAGAACTCTGGCAACTGAAATTTAATGTGGATAAGTGCAAGATAATGCACCTGGGGCGTAAAAACCCAAGGGCAGAATATAGAATATTTGACACAGTCCTGACCTCAGTATCTGAGGAAAGGGATTTAGGAGTAATTATTTCAGAAGACTTAAAGGTGGGAAGACAATGTAATAGAGCAGCACGAAATGCCAGCAGAATGCTTGGATGTATAGGGAGAGGTATAAGCAGTAGAAAGAGTGAAGTGCTTATGCCGCTGTACAGAACACTGGTGAGACCTCACTTGGAGTATTGTGCGCAGTACTGGAGGCCATATCTCCAGAAGGATATAGATACTCTAGAGAGAGTTCAGAGAAGAGCTACTAAACTAGTACATGGATTGCAGGATAAAACTTACCAGGAAAGGTTAAAGGACCTTAATATGTATAGCTTGGAAGAAAGAAGAGACAGAGGGGAGATGATAGAAACTTTTAAATACATAAAGGGAATCAACTCGGTAAAGGAGGAGAGAATATTTAAAAGAAGAAAAACTACCACAAGAGGACACAGTTTTAAATTAGAGGGGCAAAGGTTTAAAAGTAATATCAGGAAGTATTACTTTACTGAGAGAGTAGTGGATGCATGGAATAGCCTTCCTGCAGAAGTGGTAGCTGCAAATACAGTGAAGGGGTTTAAGCATGCATGGGATAGCCATAAGGCCATCCTTCATATAAGATAGGGCTGGGGGCTATCCATAGTATTCAGATATATTGGGCAGACTAGATGGGCCAAATGGTTCTTATCTGCCGACACATTCTATGTTTCTATGTTTCTATGTTTCTATGATGTATACACTTACCTTTTTCACTAATCGTACACAATTTTCTATTTGCGCTTTAGTTTGAAAAAGGCTGTGAAAAGCCGAAACGTCACACTCCAGCCGCATATTGAATAAAAAGCACCAAGCAAGAACCTCTTTTGATGTACTGGAGTTTATTTTGCATACTAAACGGGGTAGGAACCCTACTTCCAGTTACAAAAAACGTAACCTGCAGCTCGTAACCAAGCATTTACTTACATAGAATACTCAGATTAGACAGAATCTGGGGAGGGCCTTACCGGACGCACTCTGGCACCTTATATGGAGGAGGGCAGCGAAATCCTCTATGTCGGTGCTTCATCAGGAGAACCAATATAAAATCTTAATGTACTGGGAGCACACTCCTGACCTCCTCCATAGAATGAACCCAGTAGTCCTGGGAGACTGCTGGAGATGCGGCTTACATAGGGGTACATTGCCTCATATTTTCTGGAACTGCCCCAAGATACGCCCCTATTGGACTGGAGTAGGCACCCTCCTGAGTGATATTTTGGCAGTGGAAATCCGACCTGACCCTATGTCCTTCCTGCTTAATGTGGTCCCCATTCAAGTTAAAAAACACTCACATAAGTTAATACTATTGATACTAACAGCATCTTGTTGTCTAATCTCTCGAACTTGGAAAAGCCCTGAACCACCACGGGTTTCTGACTTGTACGCTAGGGTGATGGAGGTCCGACCAATGGAATATTCCACGGCCATGTTTCAGGACAAAATAGTACTCTTCAACGCCATATGGGACCTGTGGGAAAATTACTGGGCCACAAGGCAACCTTAACGACCTCATGAGAAAGAGGTGTTCCCCCCCACTTCCTTGTGTCTTTGTCTATGTTATTTGTCTTGTCTTTTGGTTATTGGTTAGGTAAAGCATTACTAGTTTAGAAGCTCTGGGCTTTTTGGGTCTTTAAGACTCCTCCACTACTACCTGTTGTCTTCTTGTTCTAGGATATACCGCTAAGTAGTCCTACTTTGGACTGATTAAAGATAGACACAGTCTCCCTTAATATACTTTATTGTTATATTTCTGTTCGGTTTCTAATTTTTCATCATTGATTATTATCGAGTGTTACAAGTGCTCGATCATTCTGAATATGATGTACTTCATGTTTCATCCTTTACCTTGTACTATTGTGCATGAATCTATTGTAAATGTCCATTTTCATTTCTATATCATTTAATAAATATACAATTATATAAAAAAAAAAAGATTAGACACAGAAATCTTAATGGTTACAATACACATAAACTAAATTGAATCTAACACATAATAAATGAATAAATGCATCACTCCAGCTACCTGCCAACTCCACAGGAGACCAGCCCCAGGGTTAAAGTAATTCAATAGGTTTCCATGTTCTAATGTACTTTGTGTTGTGTACCAAGTGGAACGTCTCCACTAACTCAGGCACTGGTTTCAAGAGCTCTTACTACATTACCCTTTTATTAATCTCACTACAGGTCCTTTCTTGTCCCACAAAGATGGTTTCCCTCACAGTCTCCTCCTGGACTCATCTCCAGTGTACCCACAGTGTGGGCTCAGCACCACTTATCTCAGTGGTGACCTAAACAGAGCTCCACAAGTCACCCTCTTCCATAGCCTGACTTTTCAAGCCCCAGACTATATGCTTTTCTTGACAACTTTTCAGGCCACGCTCCCTTGCATAAACTCATCCACGTAGCAGACCAAACCACCCTATGGACAGTTTCTATACATAACCTTCATCTATCTTCCCTGACTCTACAATGAACAATCCATTCCATCGTCCAGTTCACCATTGGTTCTGCAGACGTCCAAGCTTACACTGGCTTCCAAGTCACTGTAACTTCCAGTCTCATAGGTCAAACAACAGATCCATTAAGTACTTCAACCATACTATCTGCACCCAATTAGCACCAAACCGATCCCCTATATCTCCTCCTAAATGTTCCTGCCAATAACATGGTTGTTTTGTGCACCAACATCACCATGCACATCCCCAAGTCAGGATCACTCTCTTGCTGGGCTAATGACATCTATACCTCCATTCATAGCTGACAATCAAGAATTCTATCATTCCCATGGCCAGCTATAGCAATATACAGTAGCTCAGTATCGAAGCCTAGCCCTCAGACAACCTTCAATGTAAAGGCATCATATAAAAAGCAGTAATATGCAGAACATATATGTATGCACAAGTACAAATAAATAAATCACTAAGCAGTTCCTCAGATAAACATCTAGTCCATTTGAAGTAATGTATGAACATTTTCAAAGGATGCGTCCACAGTCCTTGTACTGCAAAGGAGAGCATAAGGTTCTTCGCGTACATATTCAGCAATGGGAGCCAACGTTACAGCTCCACATATTTGCAGCAGTGTAGCTATAGGGGGTGTAGAAATAACATTTATACTGGGATCCTGGTGCTTGAAGGGGCCCAATGGCCTATCTGGCATATAAGAAGTTCCAGTAGCATAAATGGAAGATGGAAGCCCTGGTACAGATGTTGCACCGTGGCCCAGGACCTTCTGAATGTTTGCCTTCCACTTAGTTACATGCATTAAAAGCAGGTTCCTTTGCACAATCCATCCATAACTTGGATCACTATGAGGCTCTGGCCACGTCAATTCTAGGTCAAAGTTCACCAAAAATAACCTTCTTATTTTCTCCTTCATCCAATTTCAATCTCTAATTGTAAAGGATTTAAAGAGATTTGTACGACTAACAATTCTACAATCAGATTTTTTTTTTTAAGGTTTATGGGGTAATTTGCAATGATTAATCAATATCTATCAATGGCAAAGTGCATACAGTGCAGAGTGATGAGAAAAGAGAGTGTCCCGATCGACCTCAGTCTGTAATAATGTGGAGTCACAGACAACCCTGACATATTGCATCATGTGGATCACGCTGCAGTCATGTAAACCGGCCAGAGATGGTGAACGGTTGTAGACTTGCTCCTCATATTGTGCAGGTTCACCTTTGATAAATCTATACCCTGAGGATTTAGCAATTCCTTCATGCATCTCCATTATCTGCACTGCTCTCTTTAGGAGCAGGAAGTTGCAATGAAGTGGTTGGAAACATAGTATTTCAAGCAAAATAAATTCTGCAACTTATAATGGCAGCTCGAGCCAAGCGTGCAGCATTCCAGCCTATCTGCAATGGAAGATGGCTCACAGACCTCAGCAGATGGTGACCTCCTCCTTACGTCTCATCCGAGAGCTGTGAACGTGGAAGTTCTTATGTTATAGAATAACCGCTCCTAGATGCCAGCGTCCTGGACACCATCTAAGGGGCTGCATAATTGCCATTGTAGATTTCCACACGACCCTTAACAATTTAGGCTATGCATGATTTCAACTTCGTTTGTGCTTCTGTTTAATGCATTGTTTACATCTGTGTTAGGAGCCATCATTGTAGATTGCATCGTGGTTGATGGGAAGAGTAGTGCAGCACGCAGCGCTGTTCTTACTGTCAAAAGAAGGACAACATGAAAGAACTAGATAGACTTCCATATGAAGTTAATGGGATCCGTCAGGTGGCCGTGGCGTCTGTTGTGCAGCACATGCGGCAGTGCTTCATGGTTTCCATTTCCTGCAATTCAAATCTGAAAAGAGCCCTAATGCCATAGGCCCCCTTTAAATTAGAGCACTTTGTGGGTCCCTTGATCTTATCTGTCTGTATATTTGGTAAGATGCTTGAGATTTCCAAGGCTCCCACCGCAGGACAAATCAAGATTCAACCCCCTTCAACATACAAAGGCAATGCCCCAACGCAAAATCTGTAACAAGACCCCGGGATTCAGTTTTTCGGTATAATACTATTATCCTCCTATGTTGCAGACACAAGGGTCCCAAGGCAACTGCTACCTCTGTACTGGTATAGTCATGCCCTGTAACTAGTGTTGAGCAAAGTGAGCTGCGTACAGCATTAAAACGAATTTTGGGGTGAATCAACTTCGGATCTAGGATTCAAAGCTCGATTCCCTCAACACTACCTGTAGCCATGTCCTGCTTCCACATAGGTTATAGCATAGTTTGTTACATTGTATTAGTGTAAATAATTCTTACCTGCACTGATACATTGTAAAGCATGCAGCTGTGTGAGCAGGGCGGGTAAGATTCAACTTTAGAATGTCCATATGTTCCATGAAGCAGAAGCATCCGTTTCATGAAGAAAAATCAGCGGAGGTCCAACTCAGATACTGCTGCGAAAATTGAAGCCCATATATGTGCTCTCTCACAGTAATTATGTCCAGATGTGTGCCCCCTCGCAGTAGTTATGCCAGATTATGTGCACCCTCACAGTAATGTCCAGATATATGCTCCCTCGCAGTAATTACTATATACCCAGATATGTGCCCCCTCACAATAGTCATGCCCAGATATGTGCCCCCTCACAATAGTCATGCCCAGATATGTGCCCCCTCACAATAGTCATGCCCAGATATGTGCCCCCTCACATTTCCATTTATCTGCTCTCTCATAGTAGTCATGCCGAGATATGTGCCCCCTTCACAGGAAGTAAAAAACGAACAGTAAATACTCACCTGGTTCCTCCAATGATTATAGCTCCCCAGCAGCAGCAGGATACAGTCACACATTGCGCTGCTGTGTGGGAGGAGCAGAGGCTGATTCCTGGCCTGCACCTCTCCTCCTACACAGCCCAGCAGTGCGATGTGTGAAAGATAATGTGCTGCTGCTGTGGGGCGCCGACCCCTGAGGTGAATGGTGACATGAGAGGGCGAACAGCTCCCTGCTTCACCATTACAATCAGCTGACAACAGGACATACCTCACTCGTTCTGGGACCGCAGGACAGCCATCAAAATGTGGGACTGTCCCGCCGTATCCGGGATGGCTGGGATTTATGGTGTATGCAGAAACAGTGCTGGTCAGGAAGCCTTCAACATTGTCACCTCCTGTGGCTTGAGTTCAACCCAGACCTGGCCCAGTGTAAAGTTCCTGACCTGCAGTCTCTACACAAACGGGTCCTCCTCCTCCTTCTTCTGTTCCGACTGCAGCTGGAGAAAGCTGTGCAGCTACACTAACAAGGCACATGTTACAGAGCACTCGATGCTGGAGGATAGCGCTGCTGCACAGAGCACTCGATGCTGGAGGATAGCGCTGCTGCACAGAGCACTCGCTGCTATACACAGCCCAGGCGGACTGAGAGCCAGGAAGCTGGACTGTTCAGCCTAAAGTCCAATGTCTGGCAATCTGCACGTAACATCTCTCCATCATCAGAGTGACGTAATGTGCTGTACTGGCAGATCGGCTGTTAAAGGGACTGCTGCCAAGAATAACAATATCTGTCAACGAGGGTATCTGCTTTGTCTTTTGCCACCTTTGACCTTCCTTATTATGGAGCCGCTAGGTACAAAAATCCGTACGGATCTGTCCATATATGGAATATCAGTCGGCAACATCCTCATACTGTAGGTCTCAACGCGGACAACGTGATACTGACGTTAACCAAGCCGGGAACATCTTTAATAGCAGTAACCTCCATCCTTGGAGAATGTGCAACATCCTTACTTTACAAACTCAATATCACATCCTTTACTTTTCCTTAGCCTATTAAACTTCAGACCTTGGGAAAATATTATTCTAGTTGGTTAGCAGATCACATTTCTTATTCAGGTATCAAGTTAACCCTTCGTTGCCATGATTTAATCTAGTTATCTTTCGTGGATAGCCAGAATAAATGCTGTCAAAATGCAAATTTTGACAAAAATCCTTTGTAAATTCCAATGCCTCCCGATTAACATTCCCAGTTACAATCGGATATGCTTTGGTTTAGTTGAGGAAATACTTCCCCAAGAATCACACCAAGTGCACTGTTTCCTAATCATAAAGCCAACCTGATAGACCAAACTAAAGAATGGCGGCCCTCTTCTTCTAATCATAGATGGCTAGATGTAGAAGCTGCGTTGGCTCTTCGTCACTCCCGTCTTGCTGCGCATTCTTTGGCTCGGGTCCATCACACTCTTCTCACAACTATGCACACGACAATAGGGACATGGAATAATTACTTAAAATCCACAGAACTTTTCGTTCTCAACACTTCTGAGATCCCAGTTATCGCATTTAGTTACCATACACCATATTTTAACACTTTTCCACTGGAAAATCCGGGGATTGTGGATTTAAATCACTCAGTATAAGATGGCATCCTTTGAGTCCTTACATCATGATTTCATATCCCAACTTCTTATTTCACAAATACTTAGAGATGAGGCATACTCTTGATAGAGTGGGACTTCCTCCCTTTCCTTAGTGGGATCTCATCTCACCTTAAAGGGCTACCCATTGCTTATCTTACACGAAGTCCTGCACTAGAATGCAAGTTGAGTCATATGATGAAATGGGAGGAAGAATTTGGTCGCTGGAGGAATGGGGTGACACTTTTCAATGGGCGGTTTCAGGTTCAAATTGCATCAAATAGGCAAAGCAGAATCTGAATTTGCAACTCCAATGGTACCTTACCCCAGCTAGGCTAGCTCATATAGTTATAGCTCTTCTTGCTGGTGGACAGAGGCACTCTCTCACATATATGGTGGCATTGCCCCATAATGTTCTTATTCTGGAATGAGGTTTTTAAACTTATTTCAGATATAATGAATATCCCCCTTCCCACCGAGCCATCCTTTGTATAGAAATGCAAACCATGCCTCACCATCATACATGGTTAGCTAAACGCTTGGACATGGAAGCCCCCATTACACCTAGTGTATCCGAACTGACCTCATTGGTCGATCACTATATACAATGTGAAATAATATAGGCCTCTTCTCCTTAGATTAGAACCAGGGTCTGTAACAGATGGAACACATGGCTAAAGGGACCCTATAGGAGTTGACTTCGAACCTCAATTTTATCATCTTTCCTTTACGTTCTCAAACTAAATAGTGTTCCGAAGATTGGCGGGTGCAAACCCTCTTAATCTGCCTTCACTTCTGTACCAGATCACACAGTTTGATATTGTTGTTTGGTTTACTGTTACCATTTACCTTAAAACATATGACTTCATACTGTCTGAACTTTTATTAAGATTGTACTGCTATTGAGAATTTTATTACGATTTTCTGCAGTCTGTATAACTATATGCTCAAAATCCAATAAAAATCTGAATGTTAAAAAAAAACAAAAAACAACTGTATCTGCTTTCTGATGTCACAGATAAAGTTGAAAGTTGTGGCGCCATATAACGTGCCTGTTAAGGGCCTGGTGGGACCTCTATGCAACTGTGTTGTGTGTGTGATGGTAAAGACACTGAGTGCAGGGAGTGCTCCGAGTACTGCTCCAGATAAAAGTCAGCTTTTGGGGCAGAAAGACAAGAGTGGCCCACTGAGGACATTGGTCCATCTGGCATTTGCTGATGATGACCAGCTGAGTTCAAAAATCTAGTTTTAAACAACAAAATATACCATGTAATATCCAGGCTGAAGCATAACAGCAGGATATTCCCTGTGTCATGCGCTGCCATCTCCAGACTTTCTTCAGCCCTTTAACTATGTTGTACTTGGATACAATGTATTTTGAATGTTACTTTCTTCACTCGTATTCTGTTACACGACACCCAATTATTCTTGCAGCCGTTAAGGAGTGTCATCCTCATATCTCTGAGTCACAGACAGACTTTTCACAAATGGTGAAAACCAAAAGATTCTGCAGAACTTGGAGTCGGTTCTGGTTGAGGGACGTGCCTGTAATGGTGGCAGCATCTGGTGTGCCTCTCGAATAAAGCTGCCGCTACTTTGAAGCTGTAATGATGCTCCAGAATCTCAATGGTTTGACTGACAGCGCTGAACGTATTAATATTCAGAACTCCATTACCATCCTGCCTCACAGATGTTAAGAACTATTAAAAAATATTATGATCATGGACAAGACATTAGTGGAATCTGGAGCACTTTTATCATGTTAACAGGTGTCTGATCAAAAGAATGGCTGCACTTGAATAATGCTTCAATTAAAAAACGCCGCATTAGACATGGCGCGCAGAAGAAGGAAGACGGGAGAGAAGGTGATTAAAGGAGCACTTCCCCTTAAAATAAAAGAAAGCACCTAAAATATGAATCGTTGATTCATCCTCAAGTCGAGGCGCTCAATGTTCTTTTTAGAGTTTTCTTAGTTATAGTGAGAAATGGCTGCCTACAAAGCTCCCACAGGGGAGGGGGCTCCCAGCTTTTTGGAGTCCTGAATGGCAAATGATCTGTCCAATACTTCTGTGTTGTTGTATACTCTGGTATATTCATCATGCAGGTAACTAGCTGAGGACCCAGCGACTGAGGATTTATTACATGGCCATTTATATGATTGACCACCATATAATCCTACATTTCCTCTTGGTGGCTCCATGCATAGCTTAAAGGGGAAAAGCAAGGGCATTTAAGATTTGAAAAAAAAAACAAAAAAAACAATATCAGAGGTGGAAAATAAAATGACCCCATTGGTTTGGATACATACATTTCTGCTTGAAAGTAGCTACAGAAGTTATCTACATCCTCCACTACTGATGTCACCAGCATAATGGTGGTACTATGATGATGTAACAGCGGCTGCTGTGTGCCGCTGTTCTCCTGCTTACCGCCGCGGTCCTGGGTGCTGTGTTCAGCGATGATCTGCTGCCAGTGCTTCCATTCACCACTGCAGTCCTGGGCTGTCTGTGTAGGTACTGTTGTTCTGGGATCTGCTCCACAGTTTCCTCTCAGCCCATAGCATGCTTGCTGCTTGTTTCCTGCAGGGCTGGCACACGTCACATCCTGTTCTTTATGGGTTAGGTCATTTGACCTCGCTGACCAATCCTATCTCTCCTGCACATATATAAGTGGCTTAGCCCCCTTCCCAGATGCCTTAGTGTCAAGGTCCTTTTGTCCTGCTTAGGTTCCTGATATCTGTTTGTGTTCCTGTGTTCCTGACTCATACTTGTATTCCTGGGCTCGGCTACCTGTTTGATCCCTGCCTGCTTGCCTTGACTCTCCTGTTGCCGATCTGGATTGCCTGACCTGTACCTGTGCTGCTTGCCATGACCTACTGCCAGTCTTACTTTGCCTCTGCCTCATCTTTCGGTCCTGTACTGTTGCTCCTGTACATCTTTTACCTTTCTTAGGTACCTCCTGGTCTGCCTGGACCAGCTGCCTTGTGTGCCTATCCTCCTCAAGAGGTGGCGACCTGGTGTTCCCCTCGGAAAAGTTTATCCTGACCATCAGGGGTACTGTGAAGATCGAGTGGTTCACTTAGAGGAGGTAGGACACATGGCACAGTTGATTCACACCTGCTTGTTCGTGACAGTACACTGAGGCCATGGACCCCACTGGTTACCCCAAGCCTGTCTTTCAGGAATTATTACATGAAGTGAGACGTCAGAGCGAACATCAGGATGTCATGATGCAGTTCATGCAAAATGTTGCTGCTCATCTGGATGCCATCTCTTCTCTAGCTACTGCAGGATCGCCAGTCGCTGCTACCCCTGCAATATCTACACCAGTGAATCCGGGTTTGTGTGCCGCTGGTGTGCAACTCTGTCTGACAACCCGCTATGGTGGAGATCCAAAAACCTGTTGTGGATTCCTGAACCAGTGCCTGATCCACTTTGAGTTGCATGGGCAGAAGTTTCTCACTGAGTGGTCCAAGGTTGCCTTCATTGTGTCCCTGCTGTCTGATGAGGCCCTTGCTTGGGCAAATCCTATTTGAGAACAAGGAGGTCCAGAGACCACTAATCCGCAGTCTTTCCTGGCTACCTTCCAGCTGGTTTTTGAATAGCCCAGCCGCACATCATCCGCTGCATCAGCTCTGCTGCGTCTACGACAGGGTTCCTCGTCTGTGGGTCAGTACCCCATCCAGTTTCGTACCCTGGCTGCCGAACTTGCATGGACCAATGAGGCTCAACTGGCGGTGTTCTGGGAGGGACTTTCTGACCAGATTAAGGATGAATTAGCTGGTAAAGACCGTCCGTCTTCTCTGAATGACCTGATCACCTTGGCCAAAAGGATAGATATGCGTTTCAGGGAACGTTCTAAGGAGGTCGCATGCACCAGAAAACAACCTAGTTTGGCTCCATACTTCCAGAGGCCGGTTCTTCCTCTAGTGTCCACCCCATCTGAAGAGCCCATGCAAATAGAGCGCCTTCCATTGTCTAACCAGGAACGTTTACGCCGCAAAGCAGAGAACATGTGTCTGTATTGTGGAGACAAGGCCCACTTTGTGCGCAATTGTCTACAGAAGCCGGGGAACGCCAATTTCTAGGATCAGTTGGAGAGGTGCTCCTAGACAAGGAGAAGACCTCTCTGAAACTTTCAGTTCTCTTCTAGAGATATGTTAGGGCTCTCCTCTAAAAACATCCACTTAAGGGTTCCCAGTTCGAAGTTTGCTCCTAGGTTCCTTGGACCCCTTGAAGTATTGAGGAGGATCAATAAAGTAACATATAAGTTATGTCTGCCTCTCTCTCTGCGTATTCCTAATGCCTTCCACGTGTCCTTACTAAAACCAGGAGTCCTTAATCGCTTCTCAATGGCTTCTTCTACTCCAACTACGATATCTTAAGATTCTGACATCAGGAAGCGTGGCAAGAAGACCTACAGTTGCAAGAAAAAGTATGTGAACCCTTTGGAATTATATAGATTTCTGCCCAAATTGGTCATAAAATGTGATCTGATCTTCATCTAAGTCACAACAATAGACAATCACAGTCTGCTTAAACCAATAACACACAAAGAATTAAATGTTACCATGTTTTTATTGAACACACCATGTAAACATTCACAGTGCAGGTGGAAAAAGTATGTGAACCCCTAGACTAATGGCATCTCCAAGAGCTAATTGGAGTGAGGTGTCAGCCAACTGGAGTCCAATCAATAAGATGAGATTGGAGGTGTTGGTTACAGCTGCCCTGCCTTATAAAAAACACACACTACTTCTGGGTTTGCTTTTCACAAGAAGCATTGCCTGATGTGAATGTTGCCTCGAACAAAAGAGCTCTCCGAAGACCTACAATTAAGAATTGTTGACTTGCATAAAGCTGGAAAGGGTTATAAAAGTATCTCTAAAAGCCTTGCTGTTCATCAATCCACGGTAAGACAAATTGTCTAAAAATGGAGAAAGTTCAGCACTGCTGCTACTCTCCCTAGGATGGGCGTCCTGTAAAGATGGCTGCAACAGCACAGCGCAGACTGCTCAATGAGGTGAAGAAGAATCCTAGAGTGTCAGCTAAAGACTTACAAAAGTCTCTGGCATATGCTAACATCCCTGTTAGCGAATCTACGATATGTAAAACACTAAACAAGAATGGATTTCATGGGAGGATACCACAGAGGAAGCCACTGCTGTAAAAAAAAAAACATTGCTGCACGTTTACAGTTTGCACAAGAGCACCTGGATGTTCCACAGCAGTACTGGCAAAATATTCTGTGGACAGATGAAACCAAAGTTGAGTTGTTTGGAAGAAACACACAACACTATGTGTGGAGAAAAAGATAGGGCCTGGACGGATTGCTATCATCGAAGAAAAAATGAATTCCCAAGTTTATCAAGACATTTTGCAGGAAAACTTAAGGCCATCTGTCCACCAGCTGAAGCTCAACAGAAGATGAGTGTTGCAACAGGACAACGATCCAAATCATAGAAGTAAATCAACAACAGAATGGCTTAAACAGAAGAAAATACGCCTTCTGGAGTGGCCCAGTCAGAGTCCTGACCTCAACCCGATTGAGATGCTGTGGCATGACCTCAAGAAAGCGATTCACACCAGACATCCCAAGAATATTGCTGAACTGAAACAGTTCTGTAAAGAGGAATGGTCAAGAATTACTCCTGACCGTTGTGCACATCTGATCTGCAACTACAGGAAATGTTTGGCTGAAGTTATTGCTGCCAAAGGAGGTTCAACCAGTTATTAAATCCAAGGGTTCACATACTTTCTCCACCTGCACTGTGAATGTTTACATGGTGTGTTCAATAAAAACATGGCAACATTTAATTATTTGTGTGTTATTAGTTTAAGCAAACTTAGATGAAGATCAGATCACATTTTATGACCAATTTGGGCAGAAATCCATATCATTCCAAAGGGTTCACATACTTTTTCTTGCAACTGTATTATCTTGTGGACTGGAAGGGCTTTGGTCCTGAGGAGAGGTCTTGGGAACCAGAAGAGAACATTCATGCTCTGAACTTGATAAAAAGGTTTCTGTCTCGTCGTGGACTCAAGAAGAGGGGGCATAAGGGAGTGGGGGGTACTGTTACAGCGGCTGCTATGCACCGCTGTTCCCCTGCTTACCGGCATGTCCCGGGCGCTGTGTTCAGCAGTGATCTGCTGCCAGTGCTTCCCATTCATCGCTTCAGTCCTGGGCTCTGTCTGTGTAGGTACTGTTGTTCTGCAATCCACTCCACAGTTTCCTCTCAGCCGTGGCCACAGCATGCTTGATGCTTGTTTCCTGCAGCACTTCCTTAAGGGCCAGCACGCGTCACTCCCTGTGGTTTATGGGTTAGGTCATGTGACTTCGCTGACCAATCCTATCCCTCCTGCACATATATATGTGGCTCAGCCCCCTTCCCAGATGCCTTAGTGTCAAGGTCCTTGTGTCTTGCTTAGGTTCCTGATATCCACTTGTGTTCCTGACTCGTACTTGTATTCCTGGACTCTGCTATCTGTTTTATCCCTGCCTGCTTGCCTTTACTCTCCTGTTGCCGACCTAGATTGCCTGACCTGTACCTGTGCAGCCTGCCCTGACCTACTGCCTGTCTGACTTCATCCCTGCCTCATCCTTCTGTCCTGCACTGTTGCTCCTGGTTACAACTCAGCCTGCTGATAATGCCTGTACCTCTGGTACCTTTCTCAGGTACCTCCTGGTCCGCCTGGACCAGCTGCCTCGTGTGCCTATCCTCCTCAAAAGGTAGCGACCTGGTGTTTCCCTTGGGAAAGTCTATCCTCAACATCAGGGGTACTGTGAAGATCGAGGGGTTCACTTAGACAATGCCCTTAGAGGAGGTAGGACATGTGGCACAGTGTGTTCACACCCGTTGGTTCGTGACATATGATGTATTAATGGAGGTGGAGGCTTTAATCCAATACTTTTCCTGATTTCTATTTGACTACTGTGTAGGAATATGGATTAATATTTACTGTCAGCCCTGTCCTCACACCCCCATTTGCTGACAGATAGCAGAGGTAGTGAACTCCACAGGAGGGCCCTGCTTCAAAGCCCCAGCCCTGATTGTCATTTGATTCACCTCTTGGCATGTTCGTCAGTGTACATGCAAAATAAGTTTCCACCCCCCAGCCATCTGAGTGTCAGCTGGCAAGGAAGAAAGCCCCAGTGGTCCATGCTTCAAGGAGGCCCCAGGTGGAGAAGGTCACACTTCAGTCAACGAGTTTGTAACCAAGCTAAATCCTGCAGGAAAACCCCCAGCAGGAGGTATCAGCCCTTGCCCAGGATCAATGATACCTCCCAGACATGTAGGCACCTACCTTTCATAATGAATTATGAATCGCCTGGCCATCGCAGGCGCAAACCGGATACATATTTGTGTCCCGGTGGCGACGAGGTACGTGCCCATGGTCTTTGTTTAATGGGGTGCGTTCAGGGAAGGGAGATATCCATATCTCCCCATAGAAACCACATAACGGTACCAGGTTTGGACTCTGCTTGTAGCCGGAACCCAGGCAGGTCCGTTGGTCCCAGAACCATCTCCCTGTGACCCTCTGGTCTGGAGCTATGAACCCTAAAGGATTTTGTGGGTCATTTGCTGCCAGCCCAGAAGAGGGGGAGTGGACCCCTCCCTGATGCCGGGAGGGGAGTGGCCGGCTACAGGTTAAAAGGTTTGTGCCAGCAAGCGGGCGGGTCTTTCTCTGAAGAAGGGTCACATCTTGAAATTTGTTTAGAGGGACCCAGGAACTAGCTGAGATCATGGCCCTTCATGTGGACTGCAGCAAAGAACACCTCACCATCAAAAGGAACTTTCATCTACCCAGTAACTGACTTTTGCTCTGCTTAACCCTGTTGTACCCATATAATCTGTATCTGTAACCTCAGACCACTGTATATATTCTCTCTGTATATTGTGTTACATCTAGTGTGCCCTTACAGCGATTAAATATTTAATTTAATCTTGTGCTATCTCGATCACGCGTCCCCACGTCTGTGTTTTGGCCTAGTTATAAGCTACCGCGGGTTAATTTCTCACCCTATATAATCCCGTTAGCGGACCGGGTTTATATCAAACGAGAAGCTGGTGGCAGATTTCCCGGGCTGAGACAGCGCTGTTTTTGCTGCGGCATTGAAAAGGCTCTCTCAGCTTGTTGCCGCTCTCTGCCCGCGTGGACAGGAGGTGTCTGTGTAAACTGTGCCAAACTGACCTTACCTGCCCCTCTGGAGCGCGTAACGTCACGTTTTTGGTAACCAGGGACAATACCGCGTCTCGTGAGCTCGACGTAGTTGACGTCAAGCGGGCACGAGGTGGGGTATTCGTCACAACTACCATCCAGGTATCACTGCTTTACTAAACTTCCCAGCATTGTTAAAAAATAAAAAAATAAATGTCCCCTTATATTCATAATTAATTAAATTACAGCACTCAATGTCAGGATCTGCAGTAAACCAGTGTGCTTCTTTACTGGAGGAACTCACACCACTCAGCTAGCTTCTCCAGTCTCCTCCTTGGCAGAAGAAGGTTCTGTGTTGAGGAAAGGTCTGAGCTTACTGTCCTGATCTCTCTCAGAAGGCTGGTATCCTGGCCAAAGGGCTGGTTGCCCAGGGCCTGTAGCTCAGTCATCCACCTGGCCCTATGGTCAAAGGGCTGGTGAACCAGGGTCTGTGGCAAAGTATTTCTGTCTCAGCGGCTTCTTCTGGTCACTTGTGCAGTCTCTTCTACTGAACACTGGTCCCTATATACAGAAAACTAGGGGATCTAATTGCTAGTGGGAGATATTGAATGGTGAATGGAATGGAATGGAGGATCCCAACCTAAACAGAAACAATATTTCAATTTCAGTCTGTCATAGACTTGTATAGAGTTTCAATACAAGTCTATGGAAATGACTAAGTAGTTTTTCCAGACATAAACAAGTTCTCAGATATAAACAATAGAGCTAAACCAGACGATCAGAAGATCAACGTCTCTGTTTTTTCCCTCCAAAACTTTGCATGGTCCCTTACAGTAAGGCCTCCTGCCCGTTGCCGTATTGCGGGCCACATTTGCGGATCAGCAATACACGGGTGCTGTTCCATGGGCATTCCACATCACGGATGCGGACCTGTTGAAGTTAACGGGTCTGCAAATCAGGAGATGCAGAATGGTGCGGAACGGTAGCACGGAACGGAACCCTACAGAAGCACTACGGAGTACTTCCGTGCGGTTTCTTCCCGTACTTCCGTTCCGCAAAAAGATAGAACATGTCCTATCTTTTTGTGGAACGGCCGGATCGCAGACCCATTAAAGTAAATGGGTCCGCGATCCGCTGCGGGTGCCCCACGGTCAGTGTTCGTTCACGTGCAGGAGGTCTAACTGTGGAAGATTTCTAACTTCTCAGTGTATAGATAGAAAGTCCCAAAGTATCAGTATTAACTTGGTTATGCATTAACCCAGGCATGCCCAACCTGTGCCCCTCCAGCTGTTTCAAAACTACAACTCCCAGCATGCCTGAACAGCCTACAGCTATCGGCCTACAGCAGGGCATTGTGGGAGTTGTAGTTTTACAACAGCTGGAGGGCCGCAGGTTGAGTATGCCTGCATTAACCCTTTCCACAGTGCTCTGCAGTATATATTACAGTAAACATATAAATGCAGTCCACCAATATAAAACAGTATATGTGCACACAACAGCATAAATCATAGTGCAAATTAACCCTTCCAAGTGCAGTAAAGTAGTGAATTGATGTATTTGCATAGTAGCAATAAGGGCAAATGTCCACAAACATCCATAGTTCAAAGTACCCTTGCCCCAGGGCACTACACCTGTTTGCAGAATGTGTGTTGCATTGCAGCTCAGCCTCATAAACTGCAAGTTGAGCTGCAATGCCAGACACAACCCGTGGGCAGGTGTGGAGCTGTTTCTGGAAGAGAGTAGCCATGTTTTTCTAATCCTAGAGAGCCCTTTAACACAAAGGAATATGGGTGTTAGGACGATAGTAGAGAATGTTATCCAGTCTGATCCCAGGGATTTTAGAGATGAAGAAAGTAGTTCCCATGTACAGTTTTTCTGATCAGCCATGGCCGCCAGAGAGACGGATCATCAGGAGGGTCTGGTAATTCTATGACCGCAAGGCTGACACTTCAATCACAGTCTCCAGTCTGCAACCCTCTGACATTGATGCTACAAAGCTTTGGGGCTTCACGGTCATTTCTGGTAATGAATGAGATTTGGTAGCAGCAGGATAAATGGAAGTCTGTCCAGACCAGATGGAGAGTAGAAATATGGAGGCTGAGTGGTTGGGCTGATTCATCTCGCGGTGTCAGTGTCTCGTCGCCGTCAGTGCTGGGCATCAGTTATCTGCACAAACACACGGCAAGACTGACTGCAATCCTTTCCCATGCATAAAAGCTCAAACGGCGACGTGGTGTCATCTGTCCGCTGCTCAGCCAGGGAAATCGGAGGAAATATAGTGCGCTCCAATCCACAGCAGCAAAGCCATGGCTTTGTAGGCTTTGTACAGATGTAGCAGAGCCAACTTTGTCAGTTCAGTCTAAATCACTTTTGCTCTAGATCAGTGACCCCTGCCCATAGTTTGCAAGTCCCTGATGTGTGGCTCTTGCACTGCCTCATCCTACACTTGACTAGATGATCCAAAGAAATGTAGGAGACAGATCTGTACTGAGAATCGGGAGATTGTCGCTGGGCTGTGCTGCTGCATTTCTAACTGCAGGACGGTCTAATCGGCAAGACGATGGATCCCTGCCCCACTGTTTACTCTCATATGCCAAAGGCCACTGGCGCAGGCGAAGCCTCTCATGAAATGTCATCACATGCACCTACGCCAATATATAGGCAGAGGGTCCATTTTTTCACGTGCGCCTGAATAAAGAACCCAGAAAATGAGGCCGCTGGCTGGAAGTGGTCTTTGGCCTGCATCGCAGGGACTCAGGGGAGTATTGTGTTTTTTGCTTTAACTCACCTCTGGGGAAGATGGTACTGGGGCACTATGTGGGTGACAACTACAGGGGATTACTATATGTACTAATGGCACTACTAATGCCCACTACAGGGGTATTATACCTACCGGGGGCATTTCAGAGGGACAGTATACCTACTGGGACATTTCAGAGGGGCATTATACCCACTGGGAATGCTATAGGGGGCATTATAATTACTATGGACACTACAGCAGGCATTATAATTTCTACGGGAAAACGTAGGTGGCATGATAACTACTGAGGGCACTATAGGGGGAAATACAACTACTAGGGAGTCAGGGACACTAGGGATCATTATATCTACTGGTGGTACTATAGGGGGTATTATAAATACTAGGGGCACTGTAGGGAGTGGTATATCTACTTGTGGTACTAGTGGAGTCATTATACCTACTGGGGGCACTATAGGGGGCGTTATATCTACTTGTGGTACTAAAGGGGTCATTATACCTACTGGGGGCACTATATGGGGACAAATAACTGCTGGGGCACCAGGGAGCATCATATCTATGGGGGCATTATAATTACTAGGGGCACTACGGTGGGCATCATATCTAATCATGGTACTATAGGGGTCCCTATACCTACTGGATTTTCAGTCATGATTTTATTGAAGTCTAGATATAAGAGGACTCCAGCATAACGTAAACCGGATGGATCTGTTATGCAGCCCATAGACTTCTATTATGACGAATGAATAACGGAATGCCTCTAAACGCCATTCCGTTATGCATTCCATCCGTGGTAACGGAAACCATAATGCAATTCAGATTATACCATATGAAATTCGCTCATCCCTAATAATTATACCAGTCAGTACTGAAAAATAAAATACAGTGGGCCCATGATACTACCATGTCCTCACATTAGTACCATGTAATGTTTTCGTAATACTGTTATACAGTGCCTTCATAATGATGCCATACAATGCTGAAATTTTATCATGTGCAACGCCTGATAAAAGCATAATACTGTGCTCACATAATACTTCACATATAACAGTGTCATCAAGGGTTTAAAAATAATACCGCCATAACGTGCTTACATAAAACTGCAATACAATACTTGCATTAAAGGGCAACACAGAACAAAAATGCCACCGATTGCATGGTTAATATCTACAGTGCCAAGTAATACTACTACAAGGTTCCCACAGCTGGACCCTGGAGACTGGAGGTGCATTGTGTGAATAAGGAACTGGAATTCATATTATGAAGAAGACTTGTACCGGAAGACAACCTCAGCACTGCTACATCTGCACCACAGTAACATAGTAACATAGTAACATAGTACATAAGGTCGAAAAAAGACATTTGTCCATCCAGTTCGGCCTGTTATCCTGCAAGTTGATCCAGAGTAAGGCAAAAAAAAACTGTGAGGTAGAAGCCAATTTTCCTCACTTTAGGGGAATAAAAAATTCCTTCCCGACTCCAATCAGGCAATCAGAATAACTCCCTGGATCAACGACCCCTCTCTAGTAGCTATAGCCTGTAATATTATTACGCTCCAGAAATACATCCAGGCCCCTCTTGAATTCCTTTATTGTACTCACCATCACCACCTCCTCAGGCAGAGAGTTCCATAGTCTCACTGCTCTTACCGTAAAGAATCCTCTTCTATGTTTGTGTACAAACCTTCTTTCCTCCAGACGCAGAGGATGTCCCCTCGTCACAGTCACACTCCTGGGGATAAATAGATGATGGGATAGATCTCTGTACTGACCCCTGATATATTTATACATGGTAATTAGATCTCCCCTCAGTCGTCTTTTTACTAAAGTAAATAACCCTAATTTTGATAATCTTTCAGGGTACTGTAGTTGCCCCATTCCAGTTATTACTTTAGTTGCCCTCCTCTGGACCCTCTCCAGCTCTGCTATGTCTGCCTTGTTTACAGGAGGCCAGAACTGTACACAGTACTCCATGTGTGGTCTGACTAGCGATTTGTAAAGTGGTAGGACTATGTTCTTATCACGGGCATCTATGCCCCTTTTGATGCAACCCATTATCTTATTGGCCTTGGCAGCAGCTGCCTGACACTGGTTTTTGCAGCTCAGTTTGCTGTTTATTAAAATTCCTAGATCCTTTTCCATGTCAGTGTTACCCAGTGTTTTACCATTTAGTATGTAAGGGTGACTTGCATTATTCCTTCCCATGCGCATAACCTTACATTTGTCAGTGTTAAACCTCATCTGCCACTTCTCTGCCCAAGCCTCCAATCTATCCAGATCCCTCTGTAGTAGTATACTGTCCTCTGTAGTATATATATACAGTATACTGTCCTCTGTAGTGTATATATACAGTATACTGTCCTCTGTAGTATATATACAGTATACTGTCCTCTGTAGTGTATATATACAGTATACTGTCCTCTGTAGTATATATACAGTATACTGTCCTCTGTAGTATATATACAGTATACTGTCCTCTGTAGTATATATATATATATATATATATACAGTATACTGTCCTCTGTAGTATATATACAGTATACTGTCCTCTGTAGTATATATATAGTATACTGTCCTCTGTAGTATATATACAGTATACTGTCCTCTGTAGTATATATATATATATATATATATATACAGTATACTGTCCTCTGTAGTATATATGCAGTATACTGTCCTCTGTAGTATATATACAGTATACTGTCCTCTGTAGTATATATATATATATATATATATATACAGTATACTGTCCTCTGTAGTATATATACAGTATACTGTCCTCTGTAGTATATATATAGTATACTGTCCTCTGTAGTATATATATAGTATACTGTCCTCTGTAGTATATATACAGTATACTGTCCTCTGTAGTATATATACAGTATACTGTCCTCTGTAGTATATATACAGTATACTGTCCTCTGTAGTATATATACAGTATACTGTCCTCTGTAGTATATATACAGTATACTGTCCTCTGTAGTGTATATACACAGTATACTGTCCTCTGTAGTGTATATATAGAGTATACTGTCCTCTGTAGTGTATATACAGTATAGTATCCTCTGTAGTATATATATACAGTATACTGTCCTCTGTAGTATATATATACAGTATACTGTCCTCTTCAGTGTTAATTACTTTACACAGTTTAGTGTCATCTGCGAAAATTGATACTTTACTATGCAAGCCTTCTACAAAATCATTAATAAATACACTGCTCAAAAAATAAAGGGAACACTTAAACAACACAATGTAACTCCAAGTCAATCCCACTTCTGTGAAATCAAACTGTCCACTTAGGAAGCAACACTGAGTGACAATCAATTTCACATGCTGTTGTGCAAATGGGATAGACAACAGGTGGAAATTATAGGCAATTAGCAAGACACCCCCAATAAAGGAGTGGTTCTGCAGGTGGTGACCACAGACCACTTCTCAGTTCCTATGCTTCCTGGCTGATGTTTTGGTCACTTTTGAATGCTGGCGGTGCTTTCACTCTAGTGGTAGCATGAGACGGAGTCTACAACCCACACAAGTGGCTCAGGTAGTGCAGCTTATCCAGGATGGCACATCAATGCGAGCTGTGGCAAGAAGGTTTGCTGTGTCTGTCAGCGTAGTGTCCAGAGCATGGAGGCGCTACCAGGAGACAGGCCAGTACATCAGGAGACGTGGAGGAGGCCGTAGGAGGGCAACAACCCAGAAGCAGGACCGCTACCTCCGCCTTTGTGCAAGGAGGAACAGGAGGAGCACTGCCAGAGCCCTGCAAAATGACCTCCAGCAGGCCACAAATGTGCATGTGTCTGCTCAAACGGTCAGAAACAGACTCCATGAGGGTGATATGAGGGCCCGACGTCCACAGGTGGGGGTTGTGCTTACAGCCCAACACCGTGCAGGACGTTTGGCATTTGCCAGAGAACACCAAGATTGGCAAATTCGCCACTGGCGCCCTGTGCTCTTCACAGATGAAAGCAGGTTCACACTGAGCACATGTGACAGACGTGCCAGAGTCTTAAGACGCCGTGGAGAACGTTCTGATGCCTGCAACATCCTCCAGCATGACCGGTTTGGCATTGGGTCTGTAATGGTGTGGGGGGGCATTTGTTTGGAGGGCCGCACAGCCCTCCATGTGCTCGCCAGAGGTAGCCTGACTGCCATTAGGTACCGAGATGAGATCCTCAGACTCCTTGTGAGACCATATGCTGGTGCGGTTGGCCCTGGCTTCCTCCTAATGCAAGACAATGCTAGACCTCATGAGGCTGGAGTGTGTCAGCAGTTCCTGCAAGACAAAGGCATTGATGCTATGGACTGGCCCGCCCGTTCCCCAGACCTGAATCCAATTGAGCACATCTGGGACATCATGTCTCGCTCTATCCACCAACGTCACGTTGCACCACAGACTGTCCAGGAGTTGGCAGATGCTTTAGTCCAGGTCTGGGAGGAGATCCCTCAGGAGACCGTCCGCCACCTCATCAGGAGCATGCACAGGCGTTGTAGGGAGGTCATACAGGCACGTGGAGGCCACACACACTACTGAGCCTCATTTTGACTTGTTTTAAGGACATTACATCAAAGTTGGATCAGCCTGTAGTGTGTTTTTCCACTTTAATTTTGAGTGTGACTCCAAATCCAGACCTCCATGGGTTGAAAAATGTGATTTCCATTTTTAAATTTTTGTGTGATTTTGTTGTCAGCACATTCAACTATGTAAAGAACAAAGTATTTCAGAAGAATATTTAATTAATTCAGATCTAGGATGTGTTATTTTTGTGTTCCCTTTATTTTTTTGAGCAGTGTATATTGAAGAGAATAGGGCCCAATATTGACCCCTGAGGTACCCCACTAGTGACAGTGACCCAATCTGAGTGTGTACCGTTAATAACCACCCTCTGTTTTCTATCCCTCAGCCAGTTACTTACCCACATACAGATGTTTTCTCCCAGTCCGAGCATTCTCATTTTATATACTAACCTTTTATGTGGTACAGTGTCAAATGCTTTGGAGAAGTCCAGATATACGACATCCATTGATTCGCCGCTGTCAAGTCTAGCACTTACCTCCTCATAGAAACTGATTAAATTCGTTTGACATGACCGATCCCTCATGAAGCCATGCTGATATGGCGTTATTTGCTTATTTCCGTTGAGATGCTCTAAGATTGCATCTCTCAGAAAACCTTCAAACAGTTTACCCACAACAGATGTTAAACTTACCGTCCTATAGTTTCCAGGCTCTATTTTTGGACCCTTATTGAATATTGGCACCACATTTGCCATGCGCCAATCCTGTGGGACATTCCCTGTCAGTATAGAGTCCGCAAATATCAGAAATAAGGGTCTGGCTATGACATTACTTAATTCCCTTAGGATACGGGGGTGTATGCCATCTGGTCCTGGCGATTTGTCTATTTTAATCTTTTTAAGCCGCTGATGTACTTCTTCCTGGGTCAGACAGGACACTTTTAATGGGGAATTTATTTTTACATTCTACATGCCATCTGACAGTTTATTTTCCTCCAGTGAATACATTTGAGAAAAAAATATTTAACAGCTTTGCTTTCTCCTCGTCGCTCTCTGCGACTCCCCCCTCATTACTCTTTAAAGGGCCGACACCTTCAGATTTATACTTTTTACCATTTATATAATTGAAGAACATTTTAGGGTTAGTTTTACTCTCTTTGGCAATTAATCTCTCGGTCTCTAGTTTGGCCGCTTTTATTTGTTTTTTACATGTTCTATTTTTTTCCTTATAGTTTTTCAGTGCTTCCGTGCTACCCTCCTGTTTTAGTGATTTATATGCTTTCTTTTTGTCATTTATTGCTTTCTTTACAGTTCTGTTTATCCACATTGGTTTCTTCTTGTTCCTTAACCTTTTATTCCCATACGGTATGTACCTCTCACAATGAGATTTTAGGATGTTTTTAAAGATATCCCATTTTGTGGCTGTATTTTTATTTTTGAGGACTTTGTCCCAGTTAGTTAGGCCTATGGCCTCTCTTAGTTTGCTAAATTTAGCTTTTTTGAAGTTTGGTATTTTTGTTCCTCCCTGTAGAAACGCTCTTTTGAATGATAATTGGAAGGTTATTACTTTATGGTCACTATTTCCCAAGTGTCCCCCGACCTGCACGTCTGTTGTTCTGTCAGGTCTATTGGTTAATACTAAGTCCAGTATGGCCGTCTCTCTAGTCGGGTCCTGAACCAGTTGGGAGAGGTAATTGTCTTTGGTTATTGCCTAGAACCTGTTTCCTTTATGAGATGTACAGGTCTCAGTTTCCCAGTCTATATCTGCGGAGTTCCCCCATAATAACCACCTCATTATGATTTGCCGCCACGTCTATCTCGTTTAGTAGTAGATTTCCTGTGGACTCTGGTATATTAGGTGGTTTATAGTAAACTCCTATTAGTAATTTATTATTGTTTTTAGCTCCATGTATCTTTACCCACAGAGACTCCACATCTTCATGTCCCTCACTTATATCTTCTCGGAGTGTGGGCTTTAGACAGGACTTTACATAAAGGCAGACCCCTCCCCCTCTCCGGTTTTGATGATCCTTTCTAAACAGACTGTAACCTTGTACATTAACTGCCCAGTCATAGCTATCATCCAGCCATGTCTCAGTTATTCCCACTGTCATAGCTATCATCCAGCCATGTCTCAGTTATTCCCACTGTCATAGCTATCATCCAGCCATGTCTCAGTTATTCCCACTGTCATAGCTATCATCCAGCCGTGTCTCAGTTATTCCCACTGTCATAGCTATCATCCAGCCATGTCTCAGTTATTCCCACTGTCATAGCTATCATCCAGCCATGTCTCAGTTATTCCCACTATGTCATAGTTATCTCCAGCCATGTCTCAGTTATTCCCACTGTCATAGCTATCATCCAGCCACGTCTCAGTTATTCCCAGTGTCATAGCTATCATCCAGCCGTGTCTCAGTTATTCCCACTGTCATAGCTATCATCCAGCCGTGTCTCAGTTATTACCACTGTCATAGCTATCATCCAGCCATGTCTCAGTTATTCCCACTGTCATAGCTGTCATCCGGACATATCTCAGTTATTCCCACTGTCATAGCTATCATCCAGCCATGTCTCAGTTATTCCCACTGTCATAGCTATCATCCAGCCATGTCTCAGTTATTCCCACTGTCATAGCTATCATCCAGACATGTCTCAGTTATTCCCACTGTCATAGCTATCATCCAGCCATGTCTCAGTTATTCCCACTATGTCATAGTTATCTCCAGCCATGTCTCAGTTATTCCCACTGTCATAGCTATCATCCAGCCACGTCTCAGTTATTCCCAGTGTCATAGCTATCATCCAGCCGTGTCTCAGTTATTCCCACTGTCATAGCTATCATCCAGCCGTGTCTCAGTTATTACCACTGTCATAGCTATCATCCAGCCATGTCTCAGTTATTCCCACTGTCATAGCTATCATCCAGCCATGTCTCAGTTATTCCCACCGTCATAGCTATCATCCAGCCATGTCTCAGTTATTCCCACCGTCATAGCTATCATCCAGCCATGTCTCAGTTATTCCCAGTGTCATAGCTATCATCCAGCCATGTCTCAGTTATTCCCACTGTCATAGCTATCATCCAGCCATGTCTCAGTTATTCCCACTGTCATAGCTATCATCCAGCCATGTCTCAGTTATTCCCACTGTCATAGCTATCATCCAGCCATGTCTCAGTTATTCCCACTGTCATAGCTATCATCCAGCCATGTCTCAGTTATTCCCACTGTCATAGCTATCATCCAGCCATGTCTCAGTTATTCCCACTGTCATAGCTATCATCCAGCCATGTCTCAGTTATTCCCACTGTCATAGCTATCATCCAGCCATGTCTCAGTTATTCCCACTGTCATAGCTATCATCCAGCCATGTCTCAGTTATTCCCACTGTCATAGCTATCATCCAGCCGTGTCTCAGTTATTCCCACTGTCATAGCTATCATCCAGCCATGTCTCAGTTATTCCCACTGTCATAGCCATCATCCAGCCATGTCTCAGTTATTCCCACTGTCATAGCTATCATCCAGCCATGTCTCAGTTATTCCCACTGTCATAGCTATCATCCAGCCATGTCACAGTTATTCCCACAGTCATAGCTATCATCCAGCCGTGTCTCAGTTTTTCCCACTGTCATAGCTATTATCCAGCCATGTCTCAGTTATTCCCACTGTCATATCTATCATCCAGCCATGTCTCAGTTATTCCCACTGTCATATCTATCATCCAGCCATGTCAGTTATTCCCACTGTCATAGCTGTCATCCAGCCATGTCTCAGTTATTCCCACTGTCATCTTCTCCCCCAACACTTCTCCCCCCTTCCCCATTGAGGTGCAGCCCGTCCCTACGATAGACAAAGAGGGGTTATACAGTTGCAGCAGGCTTGGGTGATTTCGATACATTCAGCTTTCTACAGTGAAGGGTTACTAATGGGATTTTAGTTGTAACAGCTTATTAACCATCATATTAACCGCGCATCAGAAGATCCAGGAAGGGACTACAGCAAGTTTCTACAGAACTGCAGAAAATGTTTGGGAATCTAAATGTCTCCGGACGTACAGACACCGCATTAAATACAATGTGTACCCAGAAATGCAAGGCTGTTTTTATTGAAACACATAAAAGAGCCCTTGGGGTCTGTCATCCAGCTTTTTGCAAACCTTAATAAAAATTACATTTTTAACTGCTGCTAAAACCACAATGACTTTCCACTTGTAAAGCAGAAAGCACAAATAAGAATCGCTGTGGGTTGCTACGCTCATAAGGAACTGGTGCAGTGGACAGAATTAGAAGAAAACTTCTAATTTTGGCCACTAGATGGCATCACAACTTACACAATATCATTATACATACTGTAGGACACTTACTTGCAGAAATATTGCTGCTGCCTGTCAATAAAAGCTAATCGACTCCCCACAGCTGTTCATGGAGCTTGTCAGCAAGTAGAAATGCTGAAAACTTAGCTTGTATATAGACATAATACACACAGCAAATGGAGTCTTTTTGTACCTACATTGCAATTCTTAACTTATTAATCCTGAGTTATAGTCTGTATTCAGAGTTGCTTGCAATTCTTCTGGTAGAGTCACTGTGAACACATTACATTACATAGCCTGCATTATACAAAGAAATAAATGCAATCAGCTCGCCGCCTTTGCCAGTCCTCGGTGCACGGATCCTTAGGAGAAGCAAATCCACTGTAAAAACAAAGTAGTGGGTCCAGCACTCGGGTCTTGGATACAACCATAGATTTTTTTATTTCAAATATCTTTAATATATGTCCTGTGTGACATTTGCACCTGGGTGAGTGCAGTCTTTGTGAACGTAAAAGGGATTCATTTGTTTTATGTCATTAATAGGAACTGAGTACAGTCTGAAACGCGTTGACTCATGTGGAGAGATGTCCTACTGTGTGCTATTTTGGACTTTTTAAAAAAAAGATATTTAAAATAAAAACCTACTTAATAATAAACTACTTTTTTTCTACATCCTGTATCATGCTCCAGAGCTGCACTCACTATTCTGCTGGTGCAGTCACTGTGTACATACATTACTTATCCTGTACTGGTCCTGAGTTACATCCTGTATTATACTCCAGAGCTCCACTCACTATTCTGCTGGTGCAGTCACTGTGTACATACATTACTTATCCTGTACTGATCCTGAGTTACATCCTGTATTATAGTCCAGAGCTGCACTCTCTATTCTGCTGGTGGAGTCACTGTGTACATACATTACTTATCCTGTACTGATCCCGAGTTACATCCTGTATTATACTCCAGAGCTGCACTCACTATTCTGCTGGTGCAGTCACTGTGTACATACATTACTTATCCTGTACTGATCCTGAGTTACATCCTGTATTATACTTCAGAGCTGCACTCATTATTCTGCTGGTGCAGTCACTGTGTACATACATTTCATTACTTATGCTGTACTGATCCTGAGTTACATCCTGTATTATACTCCAGAGCTGCACTCATTATTCTGCTGGTGCAGTCACTGTGTACATACATTACTTATCCTGTATTGATCCTCAGTTAGATCCTGTATTATACTCCAGAGCTGCACTCACTATTCTGCTGGTGCAGTCACTGTGTACATACATTTCATTACTTATGCTGTACTGATCCTGAGTTACATCCTGTATTATACTTCAGAGCTGCACTCACTATTCTGCTGGTGCAGTCACTGTGTACATACATTACATTACTTATCCTGTACTGATACTGAGTTACATCCTGTATTATACTCCAGAGCTGCACTCACTATTCTGCTGGTGGAGTCACTGTGTACATACATTACTTATCCTGTACTGATCCTGAGTTACATCCTGTATTATACTCCAGAGCTGCACTCACTATTCTGCTGGTGGAGTCACTGTGTACATACATTACTTATCCTGTACTGATCCTGAGTTATATCTTGTATTATACTCCAGAGCTGCACTCACTATTCTGCTGGTGCAGTCACTGTGTACATACATTACTTATCCTGAACTGATCCTGAGTTACATCCTGTATTATACCCCATAGAGTAGGTAAGCTAACAAAAACACAACATAGCTTATCGCATTAAGTAGCAATACAAAGTAACAGCAGGATAACATCACATAGTATATATCAACTAAATGTATGTTTTGTTACTGAGTTATCCTTATGTCACGGAACCATGAACCAGACGTACAACAAGGGATAAGTGAAAATAAGAAGGCTTTATTGAAAATAAAGCTGTAAAGCAAAAGTCCAAACGGATGGCGAAACCGAAGCAGAGTCTTTGCGAAGCCAGAGGTCAGGAACCAGAAGGGTAGTCAGACGAAGCCAGGATCAGGAACCAGCAGGGTAGTCAGACGAAGCCAGGATCAGGAACCAGCAGGGTAGTCGGACGAAACCAGGATCAGGAACCAGCAGGGTAGTCGGACGAAACCAGGATCAGGAACCAGAAGCAGCAGCAGCAGTCAGAAGCATGTGAACACAGGAGGACCAAGCAAGGAACTGAAGCCACAGACCTCCTATATATATGAGCTAGGCATCCAGCTCCTCCCAGTGGGAAGGAGGAGCCGCAGGGTGGGAGGCTACAAGAAACCCAGAAACCAAGATGGCCGCCAGCACATGTCAAACGAAGGAGAACAGCAAGAAGGTAAGACCATGACAGTACCTCCCCCTCAAGGGCCCCTCCTCCGCGGAGTAAAGAACGGTTTCTGAGGGAAACGTGCGTGGAAGGCTCGGAGCAAGGCAGGAGCATGGACATCTGCGGAGGGAACCCAGGAACGCTCCTCTGGACCATAACCACGCCAATGGACCAAAAACTGCACCCGACCGCGGACCAGGCGTGAGTCCAGGATATTGCTCACCTCATACTCCTCACGATTACCCACTTGGACCGGACGAGGCCGAGGAACCGAGGAAGTGAAATGATTACACACCAGTGGCTTCAACAGGGAGACATGAAACACGTTGGAGATCCGCATGCCAGGAGGAAGCGCAAGGGCATAGGCTACCGGGTTTACCCTGCGAAGCACTCGGAAGGGACCAACAAAGCGAGGCGCCAGCTTGGGAGTGGGCACTCGAAGGTTGAGGTTGCGGGTGGACAACCATACACGGTCTCCGACCTGGTAGGAAGGAGCAGGCGCTCGTCTGCGATCCGCCTGGAGTCTCTGGCGCTGCGCAGAGACCTCAAGGGACTTCTGGATCAGTACCCAAGAAGCACGTAGGACGGAAAGGTGATCCTCCACAGCCGGAATATCCTGGGGAGAGAATACCTCCGGTAACACGGCAGGTTGGAACCCATAATTGGCCATGAAGGGAGACGTCCCAGAGGAAGAGTTCACCGCCGTGTTCCTGGCAAACTCAGCCCAAGGCAGGAGGTCAACCCAATTGTCTTGGTGATCGGAGACATAGCAACGAAGGAATTGCTCCAAGGCCTGATTGGATCGTTCTGCGGCCCCATTGGACTGAGGGTGGTAGGCCGAGGAGAAGGAGAGATGAATCCCCAACTGGGAGCAAAAGGCGCGCCAGAACCTGGACACAAACTGACTCCCCCGATCCGACACAATCTCCTTAGGCAAACCGTGCAACCGGAAGACCTCCCTGGCAAAAATCGTGGCCAACTCTTGTGCAGAGGGTAACTTCTTGAGAGGAACACAGTGGCACATTTTGGAAAACCGATCCACAATCATGAGAATGACCGTATGGCCTCGGGATGCAGGGAGGTCCACAATGAAATCCATCCCCAGGTGTGACCATGGGCGCTCCCCGGTGGCTATGGGTTGCAGAAGGCCCAACGGAAGGTGCCGAGGGGACTTACTCTGGGCACAAACGGAGCATGCCGCTACATATGCGGCGATGTCGGAACGTAGGGAAGGCCACCAGAACAGACGTGAAACAGCCCAGGACAGCTGATTCTTTCCAGGATGCCCCGCGGTCTTGGAGTTATGGTAGGTTCGCAACAACCGAGTGCGCAACTCCTCAGGCACAAAACATCTGCCGTTGGGTCTCCCAGAGGGAGCACCAGATTGAGCCGCCAAAATCTGCTCACCCAGGGGAGAGGTCAGGCTGGTGCGAATGGCGGCCAAGATCTGATTCGGAGGTATGACTGAAGTCGGAATCGACTCCTCCCTGGACAGCTCGGAGTACTGCCGTGATAAGGCATCCGCCCTGATGTTCTTGGAACCGGGTAGGTAGGAGACCACGTAATTAAAACGTGACAAGAACAGAGCCCATCTGGCCTGACGTGGTGTCAATCTCTTGGCCTCAGAAAGGTAGGTCAGATTCTTGTGGTCCGTCAGGATGAGGACCGGAACCACCGAACCCTCGAGCAAGTGCCTCCATTCTTTAAGGGCCTGCACGATGGCCAATAACTCCCTGTCACCAATCTGATAGTTGCACTCCGCGGAAGACAGTTTCCGGGAGTAAAACCCACAAGGAAGCAGAGGACCCTCTGGTGTTCTACGCTGAGACAGAAGGGCGCCTACTCCCGTCTCAGACGCGTCCACCTCGAGGACAAAGGGCAACCCAGGGTTGGGATGCGACAGAATCGGAGCCGACACAAAGGCGGACTTTAGAGCCTCAAAAGCTTGGATGGCCTCGAGCGGCCAGACCTGGGAATTACTGCCCTTCCTGGTCAGATCCGTGAGAGGCTTGGCTAGCATGGAAAAGTCCCTGATGAACTTCCGATAATAATTGGCGAAGCCCAAAAAGCGCTGCAGGGAACGAAGACCACTGGGCTGGGGCCACTGTAAGACAGCCGAAACCTTCTCAGGATCCATGGAGAACCCCTCAGCGGAAATGATGTAACCTAAGAAGGTTACCTGGGATCGGTGAAATTCGCATTTCTCAAGCTTACCGAACAGCTTGTTCTCTCGTAACCGTTGCAACACTCGTCTGACATCCAGAATGTGGGCCTCCATGGATTCAGAATATACCAAGATGTCATCCAAATAGACCACCACACACTGCTGCAACAGGTCACGGAAAACATCGTTGATGAATTCCTGAAAGACTGCGGGCGCATTGCACAACCCAAAGGGCATAACCAAGGATTCATAATGACCGGTCCTGGTGTTAAACGCGGTCTTCCACTCATCGCCCGCCTTGATCCTTACCAGGTTATATGCCGCCCTCAGGTCGAGTTTGGTAAAGACCGTGGCCCCTTTAAGGCGATCGAACAGCTCGGAAATCAAGGGTATCGGGTAAGCGTTCTTGATCGTGATGCGATTGAGACCCCTGTAATCGATGCAAGGCCTCAACTCACCGCCCTTCTTTTTCACAAAGAAAAATCCAGCCCCTGCCGGGGACGAGGATTTGCGAATGTGTCCGCGTGAAAGCGCTTCCCTCACGTACTCCTCCATGGCCTCATTCTCCGCTACCGACAGTGGATAGACTTTGCCACGAGGAGGAACGGCACCAGATTGTAACTCTATGGCACAATCGTATGGGCGGTGCGGAGGTAGGGCAACCGCGCGCACCTTATCGAATACATCCCGGTACTCCTCATATTCAGGAGGCAACAGAGAGTCCGAGGAAGTACACAGCAACTTGACAGACCCATGGATGCAACTAGCTTCACACTGCGGTGACCACGAGAGGATCTCGGCCGATCTCCAATCGAAAGTCGGATTATGCTTCCGGAGCCATGGGTACCCCAAGACCACCGAGTAGTGTGGAGACGAAATAACCTGGAGGCAGACCGACTCTCTGTGAACGGCACCAATGGCTATCCCCACTGGAAGGGTCTCATGAGTCACGTGTGGCGGCAGAAGGGGTCTGCCGTCTATCGCCTCAAGAGCCAGTGGGGAACCTCGAGCTTGCAGAGGAATGGAATTGGCGGCAGCGAACACATTATCAATGAACAAACCACCAGCACCAGAGTCCACCAACGCCTGGGTCGTCACCGAGCCCCCAACCCAGGAGAGGACAACAGTGATCAGTGGTTTGTCAACACGGGAAACCGGGGACGAGGAGACTCCACCCAAGATCTGCCCCCGACAGGATCTCAGGTGCGAGCGTTTCCCGGACGGTTCGGACATGCCAACCGAAAATGCCCACCGAGACCACAGTACATGCATCGGCCCTCGCGTCTCCGGAGTACCCTCTCCCCCTCGGACAGGCGAGCAAACCCCAGCTGCATGGGTTCACCCCCAGACAAGTCATCCCCAGGAGGCGTGGGAGGAGAGGGAGGCACGGGTGGGACAGCAAACGTAGGCGCCAATCTGTTAGAAAACCTCCGCAGGCTCTCCTTAAAGGAAGGTCTCTCCCTGAGTCTGGTGTCAATCAAAATCAGGAAAGAAATAAGAGACTCGAGCTCCACTGGTAGGTCCTTAGCTGCAACCTCATCCTTCAAGGCATCCGAGAGACCATGAGAGAAAGCAGCGACCAGAGCCTCATTATTCCTGCCCACCTCTGCTGCCAGGGTACGAAACTCAATGGCGTATTCAGCTACGGATCGTGAACCCTGTCTGATGGACATAAGGAGCTTCGCAGCAGAGGCAGCACGAGCCGGCACATCGAATACCTTCCGAAGAGAAGCAACAAAACCGGAAAACTCGGCAACCACCGGATTGTTGTTCTCCCATAAAGGGCTGGCCCAGGCCAAGGCCTTGTCCGAGAGCAGCGAGATCAAGAAGCCCACCTTTGATCTCTCAGTAGGAAAGGCATGTGGCAGCAACTCAAAATAAATGCCCACCTGGTTAAGGAAACCTCGGCACTGAGTTGGCTCTCCCCCAAAGCGCTGTGGAAGAGGGGCAGAACCGGTCATACCCCGAAACACCGCAGGTGCAACAACAGGTGTCGGGGTAGACTCTGGCGCAACAACCGGAGCGGCAGTAGGAGCGGGCCCAGGAGCGACAACCGACCCATCGGCAACGGGAGCGAAATGAGCCGTGCGTTCAAGCAGGGTTTGCAACGCCACAGCGAACCGACCCAACAGGTGATCCTGCTGATCAAGTCTGGCAACCAGCGTGGGTAGCGAGGATGGCCCTGTACCGTCAGAATTCATGGCTTGGTCCTAATGTCACGGAACCATGAACCAGACGTACAACAAGGGATAAGTGAAAATAAGAAGGCTTTATTGAAAATAAAGCTGTAAAGCAAAAGTCCAAACGGATGGCGAAACCGAAGCAGAGTCTTTGCGAAGCCAGAGGTCAGGAACCAGAAGGGTAGTCAGACGAAGCCAGGATCAGGAACCAGCAGGGTAGTCAGACGAAGCCAGGATCAGGAACCAGCAGGGTAGTCGGACGAAACCAGGATCAGGAACCAGCAGGGTAGTCGGACGAAAACCAGGATCAGGAACCAGAAGCAGCAGCAGCAGTCAGAAGCATGTGAACACAGGAGGACCAAGCAAGGAACTGAAGCCACAGACCTCCTATATATATGAGCTAGGCATCCAGCTCCTCCCAGTGGGAAGGAGGAGCCGCAGGGTGGGAGGCTACAAGAAACCCAGAAACCAAGATGGCCGCCAGCACATGTCAAACGAAGGAGAACAGCAAGAAGGTAAGACCATGACACCTTAATATCACAATTCAAAATACAATATACATTGTATAATAGTAAATTAACTGTTCCACCCTCATTACCAGAAAGCACACACATTAATACCGCCACACTTATAAAGCACAACTCACACCTCCTTGCAGCGTCTCCTCTCTTTTCTTTATATTAGTACTATTGTATATAGCCGTCGTCTCCCAGGTGTGCATCTGTCTGTATAAATATTTTCTAAAGCTATTTCTTTCTTACCTAGAAATCCTCATTGTTGTTTTCTTTGGCCCAAATAGTAAAGAAATAATTTATTCCGATTTTTTTTTCTTTATAGGCCGCCATACATTATTCTACAGCAAGAATGTTTAACCTGCGGCCCCACAGCTGTTGCAACACTACAACTCCCAACATGTCCTGATAGCTGTAGGCTGTCCGGACATGCTGGGAGTTGTAGTTTTGCAACGGCTGAAGGTTGGGCATTCCCGATCTACAATATTGTTGGCTGCACCTGCTTTTCTCAGCAAGTTTGGCCAAAAAGTGTATGGAGAGCTCCTAACTCTCCCCCAACAAATGATGTCAGGGAGAGAAGGCTCGGGAAAAAATGTTTGGCTGAGCTGAATGTGTATGGGGAGCTGGGAGACAGGAGGGATAGTTGATCACCCTGCAACAACTATTAAATGTGTACAGGCGCCCTAACAGTTTGCCTGCAAACTGTGCAAAACCTGCTACTGCCCCAGGTGCCCATTCACAAAGGAAACTTCTTTGCACCTGTTTTGGGAGTGCCCCTTTGCATAGAGTCTCTTGGATCTTACATCTCACTTGCATTTCAGTCTGCCTCTCATCTCCCCGCATTTCAGTGTGCCTCCCATCTCCCCTGCATTTTAGTGTGCCTCTCATCTCCCTGAATTTCAGTCTGCCTCTCATCTCCCTGCATTTCAGTGTGCCTCTCATCTCTCCTGCATTTTAGTGTGCCTCTCATCTCCCTGAATTTCAGTCTGCCTCTCATCTCCCCTGCATTTTAGTCTGCCTCTCCTCTCCCTGCATTTCAGTATGCCTCTCATCTCCCTGCATTTCAGTCTGCCTCTCATCTCCCTGCATTTCAGTATGCCTCTCATCTCCCTTGCATTTCAGTCTGCCTCTCATCTCCCTGAATTTCAGTCTGCCTCTCATCTCCCTGCATTTCAGTGTGCCTCTCATCTCTCCTGCATTTTAGTGTGCCTCTCATCTCCCTGAATTTCAGTCTGCCTCTCATCTCCCCTGCATTTTAGTCTGCCTCTCCTCTCCCTGCATTTCAGTATGCCTCTCATCTCCCTGCATTTCAGTCTGCCTCTCATCTCCCTGCATTTCAGTATGCCTCTCATCTCCCTTGCATTTCAGTCTGCCTCTCATCTCCCTGAATTTCAGTGTGCCTCTCATCTCCCTGCATTTCAGTGTGCCTCTCATCTCCCTTGCATTTCAGTCTGCCTCTCATCTCCCTGAATTTCAGTCTGCCTCTCATCTCCCTGCATTTCAGTCTGCCTCTCATCTCCCTGAATTTCAGTCTGCCTCTCATCTCCCCTGCATTTTAGTCTGCCTCTCCTCTCCCTGCATTTCAGTATGCCTCTCATCTCCCTGCATTTCAGTCTGCCTCTCATCTCCCTGCATTTCAGTATGCCTCTCATCTCCCTTGCATTTCAGTCTGCCTCTCATCTCCCTGCATTTCAGTCTGCCTCTCATCTCCCTGCATTTCAGTGTGCCTCTCATCTCCCTTGCATTTCAGTCTGCCTCTCATCTCCCTGAATTTCAGTCTGCCTCTCATCTCCCTGCATTTCAGTCTGCCTCTCATCTCCCTGCATTTCAGTGTGCCTCTCATCTCCCTTGCATTTCAGTCTGCCTCTCATCTCCCTTGCATTTCAGTCTGCCTCTCATCTCCCTGAATTTCAGTCTGCCTCTCAACTCCCTGAATTTCAGTCTGCCTCTCATCTCCCTGCATGTGCTTTCTAAAAGAGACACTTTGTTTCCTATATCAAACAAGCAGCACAGCTTTCATTTTACTACAGCAAACCTCCCAAAAGTCGCAGATTTTGGCGGCTGTCCCATGATGCTGAGACTGCTGAGGTATGTCCCAATCTCAACAATCTCTGCATCCTGAGCCATCAGTTCCCTGGTTCACCAAGTTTCAGGTGTGATGTGGTGACACACAATGTCTGCTGGGCTGTGTATGAGGAGCACGCAGACCAAGGAATCAGCCTCTGTGCTCCACCTAAACAGCCTAGCAGGCACCATGTTTCACAGCATCACACCTTTGGGGGGAGCGCAGGATGTGCTTCGATCATCGGGAGAACAGAGCTAGGAGAGTATTTTTTTAATTAACAATGCAGGGGGCATTATGGGGCATAACTATTGATGGGGTCACTATGAGGGCATAAATAGAAACATAGTAAAATAAAAAATGAAAACATAGAAGAATGACAGCAGAAAAAGACCATCTGGTCCATCTAGTCTGCCCTTTTATTCTTTTTTTTTTTTTTAAATCTTAGTATAGATGTGTTTATCCCAGACAGGTTTAATTTCACTCACTGTAGATTTCACCAACCACATCTGCTGGAAGTTTGTTCCAAGCTTCAACCACTCTTTCAGTAAAATAATATATCCTGTTATTGCTCCTGATCCTACCCCTAGCTAATTTCAGATTGTGCCCCTTGTTCTTGTGTTAAGGTTCTTATTGAGAAAACTTTCCTTCTAAACCTTATTTAAACCTATAACATATTTGAAGGTTTCAATCATGATGTTCCTTCTTTCCTCAAGGCTATATAGATTAAATACTGTGTGGGGGCACTATAGGGGCACAAATAAAGTGTGTGGGTACTATAGGGGCACAAATAAAGTGTGTGGGTACTATTGGGGCACAAATAATGTGTGGGGGCACAAATATTGTATGGGGGCACAAATACTGTATGGGGGCACAAATACTGTGTCAGTGCGCTATGGGTATATAAATACTGTGTGGGGGCACTATGGGGGCACAAATAATGTGTGTGAGTACTATGGGAGCACAAAAAAATTGTGTTGGTATTATTGGGGCACAAATAATGTGTGGGGATAGTATGGGAGCACAAATAATGTGTGGGAGTACATGGGGGCACAAATATTTTGTGGGGGCACTATGGGGGCACAAATAATATATGGGGGTCCTATGGGGGCACAAATACTGTGTTGGCGCACTATGGGGATATAAATACTGTGTGGGGTCACTATGGGTGTATAACTATTGGGAGGGCCCATTCTCCTGAATATAGATGCTTAACAGCATAGTGCCCCCCCACAGTGCCCCGTCTCCTTAAAATGGGACTTCCACAGCAGCTCACCCCCTTAACTTTGACCTTCACAGCAGCCTGCCCCTTTAACAGTGAGTTCCACAGCACCCCATCCCCTTGACAGTAACCTCCACAGGGACCCTCCCCCTTAACAGTGACCTCTACAGCACCCCGCCCCTTAACACTGAGCATAGGTTACAGTCCCCTTAACTCTGACCTCCACCATTCCCTGCCCTTTTGACAGCGACTACCACAATACCCCTCTCCCTTAACAATGACCTCCACAGTACCCCTCTCCCTTTACAGTGACCTTGACAGTACCCCTCTCCCTTTACAGTGACCTCCACAGTACCCCTCTCCCTTAACAGTGACCTCCACAGTACCCCTCTCCCTTAACAGTGACCTCCACTGTACCCTGCTGCCTTAACAGTGACCTCCACAGTACCCCTCTCCCTTTACAGTGACCTCCACAGTACCCCTCTCCCTTAACAATGACCTCCACAGTACCCCTCTCCCTTTACAGTGACCTCCACAGTACCCCTCTCCCTTAACAGTGACCTCCACTGTACCACTCTCCCTTAACAATGACCTCCACAGTACCCCTCTCCCTTAACAATGACCTCCACTGTACCCCTCTCCCTTTACAGTGACCTCCACTGTACCCCTCTCCCTTAACAGTGACCTCCACAGTACCCCTCTCCCTTAACAGTGACCTCCACAGTACCCCTCTCCCTTAACAGTGACCTCCACTGTACCCCTCTCCTTTTACAGTGACCTCCACTGTACCCCTCTCCCTTTACAGTGACCTCCACTGTACCCCTCTCCCTTAACAGTGACCTCCACAGTACCCCTCTCCCTTAACAGTGACCTCCACAGTACCCCTCTCCCTTAACAGTGACCTCCACTGTACCCCTCTCCCTTTACAGTGACCTCCACTGTACCCCTCTCCCTTAACAGTGACCTCCACTGTACCCCTCTCCCTTACAATGACCTCCACAGTACCCCTCTCCCTTAACAGTGACCTCCACTGTACCCCTCTCCCTTAACAGTGACCTCCACTGTACCCTGCTGCCTTAACAGTGACCTCCACTGTACCCCTCTCCCTTTACAGTGACCTCCACTGTACCCCTCTCCCTTAACAGTGACCTCCACAGTACCCCTCTCCCTTAACAGTGACCTCCACTGTACCCCTCTCCCTTTACAGTGACCTCCATGGTACACCTCTCCCTTAACAATGACCTCCACAGTACCCCTCTCCCTTAACAGTGACCTCCACTGTACCCCTCTCCCTTAACAATGACCTCCACAGTACCCCTCTCCCTTTACAGTGACCTCCACAGTACCCCTCTCCCTTAACAGTGACTTCCACAGCAGCTGCCCATTTAATAGTGGCCTCCACAGTCCCCTTCCCCCTTAACAGTGACCTCCACAGTGCCTGCCCCTTTAACCGTGACCTCCACAGCGTCCTATCCGCTAAAGACAGAAATTTTGTTTGGATAAATAAATAAAAAAGTAATAGAAGCATTTCACATCATATATCGAAATCATATTAACTCACACATGAGTTGTCTTATACTAAGAATGTCCTTTGTTGTAGCAACCAATCAGAGCTCATATTAATGACCTATAGCAAAATAGAAGCTGAGCTGTGATTGGTTGCTATTTGCCATCTGTTGAATATCCAGGCTAACTGCCACAACAACCAACAGACAATGGCTCCTGTGCCAGAGTCACTGTGTACATACATACAACATTACTTATCCTGTACTGATCCTGTGTTACATCCTGTATTATACTCCAGAGCTGCACTCACTATTCTGCTGGTGCAGTCACTGTGTACATACATTACATTACTTATCCTGTACTGATACTGAGTTACATCCTGTATTATACTCCAGAGCTGCACTCACTATTCTGCTGGTGGAGTCACTGTGTACATACATTACTTATCCTGTACTGATCCTGAGTTACATCCTGTATTATACTCCAGAGCTGCACTCACTATTCTGCTGGTGGAGTCACTGTGTACATACATTACTTATCCTGTACTGATCCTGAGTTACATCCTGTATTATACTCCAGAGCTGCACTCACTATTCCGCTGGTACAGTCACTGTGTACATACATTACTTATCCTGTACTGATCCTGAGTTACATCCTGTATTATACTCCAGAGCTGCACTCACTATTCTGCTGGTGCAGTCACTGTGTACATACATTACTTATCCTGTACTGATCCTGAGTTACATCCTGTATTATACTCCAGAGCTGCACTCACTATTCTGCTGGTGCAGTCACTGTGCACATACATTACATTACTTATCCTGTACTGATCCTGAGTTACATCCTGTATTATACTCCAGAGCTGCACTCACTATTCTGCTGGTGCAGTCACTGTGTACATACATTACTTATCCTGTACTGATCCTGAGTTACACCCTAACTGTCAAACTGCTAAGATGCCACAGTCACTATTGACTGCGGCATCTGAGATGCTAAGCTTCCGGGTGTAGTTAGCTTAGATCCCAGCTGTGGCCGCAGAGTGTCAGCTGTACTGTACAGCTCCTGTGCCCCCACCATCACCGTGTTGTACATCAATGGCATTTGGATAAATCTGGAGTTCCCCTTTAAATCGATATATATAGAATTCGAGCCTTTTGTGTTGAGTTTTTTCTTCCTGCAGACTATTCCCAGGCCGCCATCACCTCACTTTTTTCCTTTTTATACACATATCTTGTCCCATGAATTTTGCACAGACTCCTGACACACTGCGGAGTACAGAACATGGTGATGTGTCTCGTTACATATGACCATTGTGCAGATAGGGCATTGTTCCTACATTAGGTTGTTCTTAAGTGTTGCAGAACAACATCTCTTTGCTCTCTCCTATTATCGGGAATCGGCGCTCTGATATAGAGGAAATGGAAGAGTCTCCGGAGGAATTATGTGGGAATGAATAGATTTCTACTCCGGCATTGGTAAACTTCACCGGAAACAAGCATTGGGACAAGCAATTGAGGAAAACAGGATTCCGCCTCATCTACAACACAATGGGTTAAGCCGCTGGGATTTTCCAAAGATTTTTTCAACTTCCAGAACATTTTGATAAGTAGCAGGCAATGTGCAATTATGGTGAATAACTCTGTACCTACAAACCCTGAAGGCACCATGTGTCGGAGGTCTCAGGTAGCCTTTAGGTGTATTTTAGCATACGTATTACACCTGTGACACCTGGACCAAACACCTATCCCAAAAAACTCAATGGAGAAACCCTAAGGCTGGGTTCACACTTGAGCGTTTTACAGCGCGTTCAAACGCGCTGTAAAACGCTCAACACATGAAAACCAATGCTTCCCTATGGCCCTGGTTCTCACTTGAGCGTTTTACAGCGCTGAAAAACGCGCTGTAAAACGCCCTACGCTCAAACAAGTACTTGAGCTTCTTTGGGGCGTTTTGACGCGCGTTTGTGGCCATAGGACATTGCAGTCAATCACACAAACGCGCGTCAAACGCGCGTTTACTATTGCAAAAAACGCTCGTCAAAAACGCGCGTCAAAAACGCGCGTTAAACGCGCATATCAAAGACGCTCAGGTCTGAACCCAGCCTTAGGGGTTCTGAAGATTGTAGCTGCAATACAGCCGACTAAGACCTCATGTGCACAGGCATATCTGGGATCCATATCACACAGGTCCCATGTACCAAATAAATGCATTTTTATCGGACTGGGGATATGGCACTATAAAATTATAGTATATGGATTATACATAAAGAATGTAGCATGCTCAACCGTGTCATCCTAGAACTATTTTGCTTTAGGTCCCCTCTATGAGCCAGGACTAACAGCTTCTCCAATTCTGGTGTGTATTACAAGGATGGTCATTCATCTAAATGGCCACCATGCAGTAATACATTCCCCCATGACTGACCATGGCTTTCCCCAGCAGGATCAACAGAAATGTGACCTGGGGCAGTCAGCAGATCATCCAAGGGGAGACATTTTAAAAATATGACAAAGACCCTAATATTAAAAATACTGTAGAAGAAGACTCCCCCCCCCCTCTACAGATCCATAGAGTCATGAACATTCTCCATTGTAACAAGCCATGCACGTGTATTCATCGCATGGCCTGAATAAAAGAAGGTTCCTATTAAAAGACAGCAACAGAAATCTTTTCAACTGTGAGAAATAGATATAAAGAATATATGGAAAAATCGACAATGTTTAATTTTTTTATACAATTGTAACGAGTTTTACCTTTTTTAATGGATCAAACGTTTTTTATCGAATTTTCAACAAAATAAACATAATGAATTGTGAAGCGCTGCAGAATATGGTGGCGCTATATAAATAAATATCATTATTATTATTATTTAGAATCCGAAGCTTGATTTGGCAAACTCTGTCCTGTGAAAGCATGGATGAGGATGTAGCCGATCGCACATGGGAGCCGGGTGAAGATGGAGCCTCATCATCAGGGGATGAGGGTGGCAGCAGGCCTGTGAGACAGCATCAGGATGGCAGCGTGACGATGAAGTAGCATGGTGGATGCAATGTGAGATCTGGAGCCAAATGTGCCGGGGGTAGACAGTCTGCTACTCAGAACCCTACCGGTCTTGAAACAACTAGCGGTGCACCGCTTCATACTGGTAGGGGCAGGTAGTCAGCACGGAGCTGTGGGGGTAAAATGCCGTACTCACTGGTGTTGGAATTTTTCAAAGTCGCTTAAGGATATCAGCGTGGCCATATGTAGGATTTGTGGGCAGAAGGTGAAGCCCTGGCAGGGTGCCAATATTGGCACCACAGCCCTGTGTCAACACATGGAGCGTCACCATAAAGTGGCCGGTGAAAACTGTGGAGCTAATGTAGTACAGCCTGATGCATCTCCCAGCGGCCCCCACCCCTTCTACAGCAGTCAGGGCTCCACCACCTCAGCAGAAGGGAGCTGTGTTTCCTTCCCATCATCTACTGGTCCTAATGCTCCTCTTCCTCCTCCACCTCCGCCTACTCCTCGTCACTCCTTTCGCCAGCAATCGTTCACCCAGGTGATTGCAAAAAGACAACAGTATGCGTGCACTCATCCAACAGTGCAAAAGCTAAATGTGCTCCTGGCCAAGTTGCTGGTACTACAGTCCCTTCCTTTTCACGTGGTTGACACTGCACATTTCAGAGAACTGATGGCTTGTGGAGAGTCCCAAGCCGTCACTACTTCTCTAAAAAAGCTGTACCAGCTCTGCATACTTACGTACAGCAGAAGGTGGGCCAGTCCTTGAGCCTGTCGGTATCTGGTACAGGGCTGATATATGGAGCTTGTAACGATGGTCAAGGACAATATATGTCCTTTACGGCTTACTGGGTAAATGTGGTTCCAGCCCAGGCACACCAGCAACTTGGCCAGAATATGCTGCCTCAAGCTGTGAATGCGGCACAAATGTCATCCTCATCCTCCACCTTGTCCTCAGCTTCCACTGTAGGCACAGTTCGGGATGGTCCTCCAGCATACCACCTATGCATAAAAGGTTAGTATATAAAATGAGAATGCTTGAACTGGGAGAAAACGTCTGTATGTGGGTAAGTAACTGGCTGAGGGTGGTTATTAACGGTACATACTCAGATTGGGTCACTGTCACTAGTGGGGTACCTCAGGGGCCAGTATTGGGCCCTATTCTCTTCAATATATTTATTAATGATCTTGTAGAATGCTTGCACAGCAAAATATCAATTTTTGCAGATGACACTAAACTGTGTAAAGTAATTAACACTGAAGAGGACAGTATACTGTATATATATATATATACTACAGAGGACAGTATACTATATATATACTACAGAGGACAGTATACTGTATACACACTACAGTGGACAGTATACTGTATATATATATACTACAGAGGACAGTATACTATATATATACTACAGAGGACAGTATACTGCATACACACTACAGAGGACAGTATACTGTATATATATAACAAGAAGAACATGTTGGCACTGCGTCAAGGAGGGCTGACCCATGCGCCCTGCATGGCGGATGTCTTTTATTTGGTCATAAATTGGTTCCTGAAGTCCTCCACCCGACTGTGAGACGTCTTGAAAATGGCCAGAAAACTTTGTATGCACTTCAGCCACTCTTATCCTGCAAAACACTTCCTCCTTGAGCTGCAAAGGCAGAATAGCATTCCCCAACATCTAATATGCAATTGTAATAATAGAAAAATGAGCGAGCACTCATACACTTGGCAACTAGATTGACATGTGCAGAAAATATTTATTATATCCCCATAAAATACAAGTAATAAAATTTATAAGAACAATGTAGCAAAAATATACAACATTACAGTCACATATATTGTGGTAGATATGATCGATACTATATTCAATAAAAATATATTCGATAGAAATATTCGATAAATTGAATGGTAGAAAATTCAATGTTGAAATATTCGATAGAATATTCGATACCACTTAATAGTGTCGATAAATTCAATAATATATATCACACCAAAAAACTTCAAGTATATGCTGTTATTTGGGAAAGAGGGGGTATTATCTTCTAGCGCTCTATCCCAATTTGGGAAACTGAATGTCACTGAGAATGTTGTAGGTGTATTCACTGGGAGCGCAATATGTTCATAAAGTGTCCACAGGAATCCTGATAATGTGAGAAGTCTCTTATAGCAGATCCTTTTAAGGTCGATATGAGCTTTGAATTGAAGAAAACTTTAAATCGATGTTTGGCTTACCGTCTAGCGTCTGCTGTCTCCCTGTTGCTTAAATGGAGCTTTAAATATTTGCCGGCTTATTCAGTCGCTCCATACAGCAGGCTGGTTTAGATTTCGCAGGAGTTCCGAAGATCGCGGGAGTTGCCACTCTGTTCCGCAATTTCCTTTGGTGCAGCTTTCGACGATAAGAATAGTTAATCCTTTACTGTAGAAATTTTCTTCTGTATGGCCATACAGTATTATCGGAGGCTTTTCAATGCAGGTACATCACTTGTTTCACCATACACGTTACGGGTAGATTCACTCTCCCTTCCTCAGTGGTCTACCCCCTCTTTCCCAAATAACAGCATATACTTGAAGTTTTTTGGTGTGATATATATTATTGAATTTATTGACATTATTAAGTGGTATCGAATATTCTATCGAATATTTCAACATTTAATTTTCTACCATTCAATTTATCGAATATTTCTATTGAATATATTTTTATTGAATATAGTATTGATCATATCTACCACAATATATGTGACTGTAATGTTGTATATTATTGCTACATTGTTCTTATAAATTTTATTACTTGTATTTTATGGGGATTTAATAAATATTTTCTGCACATGTCAATCTGGTTGCCAAGTGTATGAGTGCTCGCTCATTTTTCTATTATTACATTTGCCTTTTAAGAGAGGGTGGGGTGATTCCCTCTATATGAGCTTGTAGCACCATACCTTAACTACTTGCTAGTGAGCCACCACAACCTACCACTATCTAATATGCAATGTTTCCACCCATTGGAACTCCATCCTCCACATCTTGGACTGACTATATGAGCATAAGAAGGCCGTTAGCGATTTATTGATAATGCAGGCGGACAGGAGTACTCCCCTGTGTAACTTCAACGTTAGCTAGTGACAGCTCATGCATGACACCTGCCGTTTTTGGTCAGGCTTTTTGAGGAGGCCACTTTATTTGTCAGGAGCTTGGACTATGGGATGAATGATGTTATTCCACTCCTTCACATCCTGGAGTAGTTGATGATAAATCTGGCTGACCAGTGGACAGGAGACTTGGTGGCTACATTTCACAGCCACCTGAGCATTGTGGGGGCTGAACCGGCGGTGGAGGAGGAGGAAATAAATGCCCATGAAATTTTGCACAGAAAAAGGTGGTTTATCTGCCCAAGCAACAGGAGAGGAATAGGAGGAGCATGAGGAGCTGGAGGGCAATGAGGAAGACCCGACAAATGACCCTGACAGACCATGGTCTTTTCCAACTGCTGAGAGGGAGGATGAACTAAATTACTATCAATACATCCTATGTAGTCAGATATTCGCTGCCTATGTGCACCATCGCCCATCCTCATGAAGGTCTGACCGGAGGGACCCCCTGCACTCACGCTCTACTACCATGACTGCTGGAAGGGGGTGGGGGGAAGGAGCAGCACCCAGCAGCAGAACCTGAACAGGATATCCAAGATCCCCTGGACTACTGTGCAGCCAAACTTGATTTGTCAATGCAACTGGCCAAGTTTTCCCTGGGTAAGTTTATCTGCCCCGCCAGGAGTGTGGCATCAGAGTGTGTGGTTAGTGCAACGGGGGGGATAGTTACCCCAAGGCGAACTCACCTTTCAACAGGAATTGTTGAGAGATTAACCTTTGTAAAGATTAATCAGGCGTGGGTCGGCTTGGATTTCCACACACCAGTGCCTGATGCATGAAACTAGATCATTCTTGCAGAAATTTTCTGACTGCAGTGTGCTGCCACACCAAAACATTGTGAAAAATGGCCCATTACTTCGGGCCACATGCTTCAGCCACTATTCTGATGCTGCCACCCACCTGATTCAACACACCTGCTGCTATTCACCATCTTGTGCTGTTACTACCACTGCTGTCGCCCCCCACCTCCCCACTCTGTGACTAGGCCACTATGTTGACTCCTCATTCTGTTGCCACCCTTCCCACTCTGTGACTAGACCACTGTGTTGACTCTTCATGATGTTGCCACCCTCACTATTCTGTGATGGGGCCACTAGTGTCCCTATTTGGCCTTGTTTACCCCTCTTCTGATCTGTCAGAAGAACCGAAAAATGAATAACACAACAGATCCAGTCTTGGGAACATTCATAAGGCCTCTATAACACGGTCAGTATTGCATCAGGATTTGATCATGATTTGGTATATGTGGCAAAAAAAGGGGGAAAGGCGCTCATAGGATAGTATGAAATTGTGAGGTAAATCAAACACGAAAGGTGCCAATTAATGTGTTCACCATTGTGTGTTGTGCATCAGAGGCACCACATTCGTGACTTTAGTGGGTCGGTGCTGCCGGTATCTCTCAATCCTCGTGAGTGGAGAGGCCAATTCTCCAGAGGAGTGATGTGAGGTTCAATGGGGGAATATGTACCAGGACAGTACACAACTGTGATACCTCTTGGCGCAAACACGACTCCAGTGGATATTAGTATAATCTTTTTTTATTTATGTATAGAGTGACAACGCGTTTCTGAGAAAATATACTCCTTTTTCAAGTCTTAAAAAAAAACATAATATTTGGTAAAAGGTAACATGTAGCGATAAAATTAAAATAGATAAAATAAAATAAATGTATTAATACCAAGGCCATAACAGAAAAAGATTGTTCAATGAGAATAAATAGAGTAAATGGATAAAAACATTACTTGAATACATTTTAGCTGGATAAAAAATAAGCTGGATAAAAAATTTATAAAATACATGAAATGCATAAATTGTCATAGATGTACGTAGGTCGACTGTAAAGTCCTCCTTGAATTACTAATTGTATGGGTCACTGAGTAGTGAGGTGGTGACTGGTACAAAGTTTATGTAGCATGTATTGAGGGGATTTGCAGCAAGAGGAATGTTAGAAGGTACAGGGTAAAAATGGTTACTGAAACGATCCTACATAATAAGAGTGGGAAAAAATTGGTAGGGTTACCTGTGGGGTCCATGCTAATGCAGATAGCGTAGCTTCTCACATATGGATAGTCCAAACTGTAGGGATAATTAGATACATTCACAAAATTGGTATGAGGGGTATTGCATAAAGGGAATTGACAAGTGGCTATTCCACAAAAAGGGGGGGGGGGATCAGGGGTATACAGAAGGGGGCTGGGTTGTCATGATAATCACACAAAAAATGGGGAGGCTGACGGTGGAGTGTCATAATAATGATAGTAGAAACACTATATTGTACTGTCATGATGATAATATGCAGCAAGAGGTTAGGTTGTATGGTAATGGGGTAAGTGCAAGCTATGAGACTGAGGTAAAACGTAAGGGTGTTGTATACATAAAATGCATAAAGAAACCACTAGATATAATCATATGGGAAGCTGGGTCACCGTGAGATGCTGAATCTACAAATGGTGATCGGGTAATGGGAGCTACGCTAAGCTACGCTATCTGCATTAGCACCGACCTCAACCCTACCAATTTTTTCCCACTATTATTATGTAGGATCGTTTCAGTAACCATTTTTACCCTGTACCTTCCACCATTCCTCTTGCTGCAAATCCCCTCAATACATGCTACATAAACTTTGTACTATTCACCACCTCACTACTCAGTGACTCATACAATTAGTAATTCACGGAGGACTTCACAGTCCACCTACGTATTATTCACTGTACGTCTATGACAATTTATGCATTTCATGTATTTTCTATATTTTTTATCCAGCTAAAATTTATTCAAGTAATGTTTTTATCCATTTACTCTATTTATTCTCATGGAATAATCTTTTTCTGTTATGGCCTTGGTATTAATACATTTATTTTATTTATTTTTATTTTATCGCTACATGTTTACCTTTTACCAAATATTATGGTTTTTTTTAAGACTTGAAAAAGGAGTATATTTACTCCGAAACGCGTTGTCACTCTATACATAAATATAAAAAAAGATTATACTAATATCCACTGGAGTCGTGTTTGCGCCAAGAGGTATCACAGTTGTGTACTGTCCTGGTACATATCCCCCCATTGATAATGATTTGGAAGCCAAAATCAAGAGATGGTCCAAAACACAGAAGACATGCAAATATTTCCATCATGTGTTATCCCTGTTTTAGACCCACTCCTGATTCTGCCTTACCAATACTGATGCAAAAAGCTGACCAAATACTGACCGTGTGATAAAGGCCATTAAAGTCCTGAATGCAGGACTTATTTTCAATCTTAATTAAACCGATTTCAGAGGCAAATAGCCGAAACTTGTAGTATCTGTTTTTTCGGGGTTGTTCTTGTGACGGATGAGAAGAAGGAAAAAATAATCAGTGACGTCAACCCAAACTTTCTGCTGACACCCTCTCCACTCTGTCGGGGGGCTCTACTTGTCTCAGCGTGTAATAGAACAGGTTCTGTAGAAATCTATGTGGACTCAGCTGACAACGGTGTAAAAGTAGTGCGCTCTTTTACTCTATAGTAGAATCTTGGGCCTCTGCACGGTTCTTTATACCTGACTCTAACATTGACCTGTAAGGCTGAGTTCACACTTGAGTTGTTTGTTCAGTTTTTGACTTGTAACTGACCAAATAAGTGAAGTGTGAATTGAGTCTAAGAGTGACACCTGTCACCTGCCTGTCACACTGACGCACAGTAACACATTGATGTATGCTGAGATATACACTGCTCAAAAAAATAAAGGGAACACAAAAATAACACATCCTAGATCTGAATTAATTAAATATTCTTCTGAAATACTTTGTTCTTTACATAGTTGAATGTGCTGACAACAAAATCACACAAAAATAAAAAAATGGAAATCAAATTTTTCAACAAATGGAGGTCTGGATTTGGAGTCACACTCAAAATTTAAGTGGAAAAAAAACACTACAGGCTGATCCAACTTTGATTTAATGTCCTTAAAACAAGTCAAAATGATGCTCAGTAGTGTGTGTGGCCTCCACGTGCCTGTATGACCTCCCTACAACGCCTGTGCATGCTCCTGATGAGGTGGCGGACGGTCTCCTGAGGGATCTCCTCCCAGACCTGGACTAAAGCATCTGCCAACTCCTGGACAGTCTGTGGTGCAACGTGACGTTGGTGGATAGAGCGAGACATGATGTCCCAGATGTGCTTAATTGGATTCAGGTCTGGGGAACGGGCGGGCCAGTCCATAGCATCAATGCCTTCGTCTTGCAGGAACTGCTGACACACTCCAGCCACATGAGGTCTAGCATTGTCTTCCATTAGGAGGAACCCAAGGCCAACCGCACCAGCATATGGTCTCACAAGGGGTCTGAGGATCTCATCTTGGTACCTAATGGCAGTCAGGCTACCTCTGGCGAGCACATGGAGGGCTGTGCGGCCCTCCAAAGAAATGCCACCCCACATCATTACCCACCCAATGCCAAACCGGTCATGCTGGAGGATGTTGCAGGCAGCTGAACATTCTCCACGACGTCTCCAGACTCTGTCACGTCTGTCACATGTGCTCAGTGTGAACCTGCTTTCATCTGTGAAGAGCACAGGGCGCTAGTGGCGAATTTGCCAATCTTGGTGTTCTCTGGCAAATGCCAAACGTCCTGCACGGTGTTGGGCTGTAAGCACAACCCCCACCTGTGGACGTCGGGCCCTCATATCACCCTCATGGAGTCTGTTTCTGACCGTTTGAGCAGACACATGCAAATTTGTGGCCTGCTGGAGGTCATTTTGCAGGGCTCTGGCAGTGCTCCTCCTATTCCTCCTTGCACAAAGGCGGAGGTAGCGGTCCTGCTGCTGGGTTGTTGCCCTCCTACGGCCTCCTCCATGTCTCCTGCTGTACTGGCCTGTCTCCTGGTAGCGCCTCCATGCTCTGGACACTACGCTGACAGACACAGCAAACCTTCTTGCCACAGCTCACATTGATGTGCCATCCTGGATAAGCTGCACTACCTGAGCCACTTGTGTGGGTTGTAGACTCCGTCTCATGCTACCACTAGAGTGAAAACACCGCCAGCATTCAAAAGTGACCAAAACATCAGCCAGGAAGCATAGGAACTGAGAAGTGGTCTGTGGTCATCACCTGAAGAACCACTCCTTTATTGGGGGTGTCTTGCTAATTGCCTATAATTTCCACCTGTTGTCTATCCCATTTGCACAACAGCATGTGAAATTGATTGTCACTCAGTGTTGCTTCCTAAGTGGACAGTTTGATTTCACAGAAGTGTCATTGACTTGGAGTTACATTGTGTTGTTTAAGTGTTCCCTTTATTTCTTTGAGCAGTGTATTTCACTACATCACAGAAACAACTGAAACAAAGATCTAAAAGCAGTTTAGCAGCAAACTTTGTGAAAACTAATATTTGTGTCATTCTCAAAACTTTTGGCCACGACTGTACTTTCCCTGAAGGACAGGAAATAGCTGATTTATCACGCGCTTCATGACAAATTATTTCGGATCAAATCAAATTTTGGGGGAAAAAATAAGGCAAAGCGTTCAAATCGAATTTTTTAAAACTTTGCTCATCTCGAACTATAGACAATAACTTTTATTTATACAAAATTTTTCCCATTGACAGTTTTTGTCTTTCTTTTGCCAAGCATTTGTCGGATTCTCGAATTAGCTACGGTGCATTTTATAAACAGAGGCATTTTCATAAAATGTTTCTTTGTTATATTGTATCAACATGTTTGTGCGGCATGAATTATTTAACACAATCACTGATATTGATAAACGATTATCAATATCAGTGATTGTATTTGAAAGTGAGACGGTAAAATATCCCTACCTATACTTTCTGTGACATGGGCATAAATTATTAACCACAAAAATTTGACCTTGTGGGGGAATCACATGCTCGGTGCAGCTTATAAAACATTTAAGCATTTTTCTATTTGCATCATGTAGGATTTGGCTTGTAGAGAATTTACACATGTTTCAATCCAGACAGCCTCCTTGACAGGTAAGGTGAACCAATTAGGAAGCAATAGAGTGCAAAAGCTGACTTCTACACACTTTGTAAGTTATTAGTAACAAAAGGCTGGTGCTTAAATATCACACGTAATCAGCACAATTTATGCAGAAAAAGAAAAACATTACAGTGGCGAACCTATTGATTTCTCCATTGTATTAATTTTTGATTTGCCATTGCTCAAGGTCATGTCTATAACCCAAATTGAAAACGCTGATGTCTTCTCTTGCCAGCATTTTTTTTTTTCTACTACACGGGATCGTTGTCCATATCTCTGTGCAGAGCTTTCCTAACTGTGGTTGTCAACAATTAAAACAGGAACATTTTTCAAGTCATCATGTACAATATTGCTAGGTCAGCTGTTTATTCTTTCTATATATTTTAGGCATGCTGAGAAATGACAGGTCCTGTGGGTGACAGGATTGAGGTGAAGGAAAAGGGCAGGTGTTGTGTGTATCAATCTATCTGTGTTTTCTGCTTCTCGGAGCATGAAACTACATTAGCAGGTGCATCTAGAGAAGACCCCTGAACCAAGATTCATTAATGTTCACTCAAAAGTATGGGAAGTTTGAGAACGGGAGGTGTTATTACTGGGCTGATTATGGTGTTGAAGTTCTTGAAGAGGTTGCGCCACTAATATAAATGCATTCCGCCCAACAGATATCACTTTGATATGACTTTCCCCAAATACCACCATTTATCAAAACTGCCATACAGTGGCGTACATAGAGAAGTAAGGGCCCCATAGCAAGGGTTAAACCCGCCTAAACCCCTTTCAATGACCCTTCCACTGCCTCATTTGATAAAAGTTGTTCCTTTAGAGTTTTCACCCCCAGTAGAAGAGGGGATGATCCCAACTGGGACATAGAGTAATTCATGAAAATAAACTTGAGACTGAAAATTAGTTTATTGCAAAACCTTAAGTGCTAGATTTTTCAATAATCCCCTTCTATTCCCTGTGGGACACGAGAAGATCTGCATGAAGCTAGAAGAGATGGAAATGGATGTCTGTAAGGGAAAGAGATAAAGTTTTTCCTAACTTCTTACATATAAAGGCATGTGTGATATCATAGACTCGCATAGTGCATTTTATGGTCAATAGGTAGAATTAATACACTGGGTCAGGAAGACAAAGGTAGTGAAGTTATTTGAAGGCATCTTGACATGGTTCTTGAGCTAAACCAATGTAAAGGTACTATTACACTGACAGATCAGCCAGGCGATTGCTGAGATGGAAGCGTTCCCTAACGTCAATCGCCTGCTTGCTATTATATGCAGCGATCTCCGAGCGATTTTTAATGCCATCGCTTGACCTTATCATTGTTTGCTGGTAGCAGAGCTCCTATTACATGGCTTGATCTGCCACCAGCAAAGGAGGATTTTTAAACATATTAAAAGATCCCGATTACCCGATGAATGAGCGGCAGTATTACACTGCCAGATGATCGCTAACAAGTGTTACTATGAACGCTTGTTTGCGATCATTTTAGTGATTATCTGTTGGTGTGATAGGGCCTTAAGAGGTTTGGTGCAGGCATGAAGCAGAGGAGAGGACCTGACTTTACCTATTCCACTTTTTAGAGCCCGAAACATAATAAGGGAATAACAACAACAGTGAAAATGTACTATCTACACCTGGCAACAATCCAATGACACTTTTAGGTATGTGATAGCATGAGACACAAACAGAATTAGGATAAAACCCTAGAAGCAATAAAGCAAAACTTACAATAGCTTAGGCTACTTTCACACTAGCGGCACGGACCTCCAGCAGGCTGTTCCATCGGGCAAACAGCCTGTCGGATCCGTCCTGCCGCTAGTGACCGTGTGCCCCCGGACTGCCACTCCGTCCCCATTGACTATAATGGGGGTGGGGCGGAGTTCCGGCGGAGGCACGGCAGCGCACAGCGAGAGGCTGCCGGAATAAAACTACGACATGTCCGACATTTATTCCGGTCACACGGTCACTAGCGGCAGGACGGATCCGACAGGCTGTTCACCTGAAGGAACAGCCTGCCGGAGGTCCGTGCCGCTAGTGTGAAAGTAGCCTAACTGAAGAGTGAGACAGAGTATTTGGGACAATAGATACTTGCATATCTGACAAAAAATTTGCCAATGCATTGGGGCTTAATTAGGGGCTAGTGTTACAAGCAACAGGAAACTACCCATTGCTGTTGCATGGTTCTGGATATTGCTGCTTTAAATTTAGATAGTCAACCACCATGTACCTGCATACCATACATCTACTACCCACTCCATTGTTGGATCTTCTCATTCTTTAGTGACCTACAGAGCATGGTTCCTGAGTGTCATCCATGAGTTTGTTTAAAGGGGTTGTCCGCTTTTTTTTATACTGATGACCTATGCTGAAGACAGCCATTTTCCGAAAAGATTTGATTTGATCCGAATTTATCACAGCGAATCACGTTAAAAAACAGCTATTTCCTGGCTGCAGAGAGCCTGTATAGTGGTGTAGAACAGTGATGGCCTGTCCGCATTGTTTGCCCGCGAACACATGCGTGCTCCCATCTTTTCTCACAAGTCCGACGATGCACAGTTAAGCCCTTACCTGTGCGCGAGCCGGTCTGAAATCAAATGCGGTCACCGGGAGCAGGCAGTTCCGAGAACAGCCGCAGGGGCCTTCATCGGGCTGTTCTCGGAACTGCCTGCTCCCGCTGACTGCATTTGATTTCAGACCGGCTAGCGCACAGGCACAGGTAAGGGCTAACCTGTGCATCGCCGGACTTGTGAAAAAAGATGGCAGCCCGCATGTGTTCGTGGGCGAACAATGCGAACTGGCCATCACTGGTGTAGAACACTGTGCCTTGCAGTAACATGCATAGGGAGTCGGCTGTGGTAGTGAAACCATACTATGAGTCAGTATGACATGCAGATGAATCACTGCACACTTCAATTATTTGGGCAGTCACAGGGCCAAAACTGACCAAATAACTCAAGTGTGAACTCAGCCTTACAGGTCGATGTTAGCGCCAAGAAGAAGTGCACTCCTTTTACTCAGTCATCAGTTGATTCCACATAGATGTCTACAGAACCTGTTCTATTAAACGCTTATACAAGTAGAGCCCCCGACAGAGTGGAGAGGGGGTCAGCAGTAAGTTTGTGTTGACGTCACTGATTATTTTGCCCTTCCTCTGATCCATCAGAACAATAACCCCCAAAAAAGGATCCTGTCTGTGTAGCAGCTGTAAGGCCTGTATAGAAATTGTGCGTCTCATTTTTCCTTCCTTCTGACAGATCAGAAGAAGGGTCAAATAAATGATGATGTCAGCCAGGCCGTAAGGCAAAATAGTGGCCTAGTCATGAAGTGGGGAGGGTGGGAACAGCATGAGAAGTCCACAGTGGCCCTATGGCAGAGTCTGGAGGTGGAAGCAGCATCAGGAGGAGGCCACAGAGTGGCACAATGACAGTGTGGAGGTGACGGCAGCAGGAGGAGGCCACAGAGTGGCAAGGTGACATAGTGTAAAGGTGGAAGCAGCATCAGAAGGCCACAGAGTGGCAAGGTGACATAGTGTGGAGGTGACGGCAGCATGAGGAGGCCACAGAGTGGCAAGGTGACATAGTGTGGAAGTGTCAGCAGCATGAAGAGACCACAGAGTGGCAAGGTGACATAGTGTGGAGGTGGCAGCAGCATCAAGGGACCACAGAGGGAAAGGTGACGTAGTGTTGAGGTGGAAGCAGCATCAAGAGGCCACAGAGTGGCAAGATGACATAGTGTGGAGGTGGCAGCAGCATGAGGAGACCACAGAGTGACAAAGTGACATAGTGTGGAGGTGGCAGCAGCATGAGGAGACCACAGAGTGGCAGGTGACATAGTGTGGAGGTGGCAACAGCATCAGGAGACCACAGAGTGTCCCGGTGACAGAGTGGGGAGGTGGGTGGCAATAACAGTACCTGCTGACGATGGTGGAAGTAAGAAGGAGCAGTTGGCATCAGATGTGTGGCAGCATCAGAATAGTAGCTGAGGCAGGTAGCCAGAAGAAACCGGTCTCTTTTGTCAAGGTTTAGGTAAGGCAGCATGGATGATCTAATCTGATGCATGAGGCATTGGTGGGTGGAAATCCTGGCTGATCCACGCCTGATTCATCATGACAAAAGTCAGTCTCTCCACATTTTGACAGTAGTGTTGAGCGAGCACCAACGTGCTTGTGTGCTCGAGTAGAACACTTTGCGATGCTTGGGTGTTCTACCAAGCACTCAAGCACAATGGAAGTCAAAGGGAGAACCCCAGGCACCCCCTGCTCTGAAGAGGGGAGGGTGTCGGGACTCTAGTTCAGCTTAGGAGTCCCTGATCTGACTCCATATATGGGGTCAGTGCTTGGGGTACCCCAGGGTATTTAAATCTAATTTCTGAAAAGTTTTTGCTGGGATTTGAACTCCCAACATTATACATTAGAGGCAAGGACATTATCCACTCAGCTATAAAGCTGAATGCTAAACTATATCAGAAAAACCTCATAGTAGTTTCTGATTTAGTGAGTATTCCTATTCAGCAGAAGACTTATTTTACATTTCTGTGCAGGTTAACATGTAGCTGTATAGTGTAGTGGTTAACATCTCTGCCTCTAATGTGCAAGCTTGGGAGTTTGAATTCCAGCAGAAACACTTCAGAAATAGAGATTAAATTTATATATTTTATATTTTTTTAGTAATTGTAAAATATGTATGGCACAAAATAAATGTGTAATTACAAAAAAATAAATACAATAAATAAATAAAATATATATTTATAAATTTTGCTAAAAACTTATATATATAAACATTTCCCCAGTGGGCCTTAAAAGACATATACCTTCAGGTCCATAAATATCGGGACATTGACTCAATTTGAATATTTTTGACTCTATACACCACCACAATGGATTTGAAATGAAACGCATAAGATGTGTTTTACCTGCAGACTGTCAGCTTGAATCTGAGGGTATTTACATCCAAATCAGGTGAACGGTGCAGGAATTACAACAGTTTGCATATGTGCCTCCTGGCACTCTGGCCATGCTTCACCTTTTGCCCACAGATTCGGCAAATGGCCATGTTCACCTCCTCCGGCGGCTTAACAAAAAACTGTCACACCGCCGAGTAGGTGATATTACCCCCAACACTCTGCACTGACTGACTGCTACCGCCGCTGACTCCGTAAACCCCCGCACCACTAGTTTCCAGGCAGGTAGGCTCCTGCGAAGCGTCTGATGTCACTTGGGACAAAGTGGATGACCGAGTCAACCATTAAAGAACCGCTGGGTTGCTGGTCAAGACACGACCGCTAGATGACACTGGGAGCTCAGGCCTCTGGAAGTGACCCCTGCTGCCACGCCATCCTTACTCTGCTGCGTCCTGTGCCAGAAATATTTAGGCCTCTGCCACTCCCCTGTGCAGGGCCTGGCACTTCTCTGTCTGACAAACTGTTAGTGCTCATGCACACGACAGTATTTTGCGTTCAGTATACTGGCCGTTTTTGCGGTACATATACTGAACCATTCATTTCAATGGTTCAGCAAAAAAAACTGAAGTGTCTCCGTGTGCATTCCATTTCAATATTTCCGTATTTCTGCACCGTGAAAAGATAAAACATGTCCTATTCTTGTCCGCAAATCACGGTGCTTGGCTCCATTCAAGTCAATGGGTCCGCAAAAAAAAGGGAACACATACGGAAATGCATCAGTACGTCTTCCGTATCTGTTCCGTTTTTTGCTGAACCATCTATTGAAAATGTTATGCCCAGCCCAATTTTTTCTATGTAATTACTCTATACTAGAGTTGAGCGAACACCTGGATGTTCGGGTTCGAGAAGTTCGGCCGAACTTCCCGGAAATGTTCGGGTTCGGGATCCGAACCCGATCCGAACTTCGTCCCGAACCCGAACCCCATTGAAGTCAATGGGGACCCAAACTTTTGGGCACTAAAAAGGCTGTAAAACAGCCCAGGAAAGAGCTAGAGGGCTGCAAAAGGCAGCAACATGTAGGTAAATCCCCTGCAAACAAATGTGGATAGGGAAATTAATTAAAATTAAAGTTAAAAAAATAAAAATGAACCAATATCAATTTGACAGAGGTCCCATAGCAGAGAATCTGGCTTCACGTCAGCAGAGAATCAGTCTCTTCATGCCATAGCAGAGAATCTGGCTTCATGTCAGCGCAGAATCAGTCTTTATGTCATAGCAGAGAATCAGGCTTCACGTCACCCACCACTGGAACAGGCCACTGTCACACATTTAGGCCCCGGCACCCAGACAGAGGAGAGCGGTCCCGTAACAGAGAATCTGGCCTTATGTCAGCGCAGAATCTGTCTTCATGTCATAGCAGAGAATCAGGCATCACGTCACCCACCACTGGAACAGGCCACTGTCACACATTTAGGTCCAGGCAGAGGAGAGAGGTCCCGTAACAGAGAATCTGGCCTTATGTCAGCGCAGAATCTGTCTTCATGTCATAGCAGAGAATCAGGCATCACGTCACCCACCACTGGAACAGGCCACTGTCACACATTTAGGCCCAGGCAGAGGAGAGAGGTCCCGTAACAGAGAATCTGGCCTTATGTCAGCGCAGAATCTGTCTTCATGTCATAGCAGAGAATCAGGCATCACGTCACCCACCACTGGAACAGGCCACTGTCACACATTTAGGCCCAGGCACCCAGGCAGAGGAGAGAGGTCCCGTAACAGAGAATCTAGCCTTATGTCAGCGCAGAATCTGTATTCATGTCATAGCAGAGAATCAGGCTTCACGTCACCCACCACTGGAACAGGCCACTGTCACACATTTAGGCCCAGGCACCCAGGCAGAGGAGAGAGGTCCCGTAACAGAGAATCTGGCCTTATGTCAGCGCAGAATCTGTCTTCATGTCATAGCAGAGAATCAGGCTTCACGTCACCCACCACTGGAACAGGCCACTGTCACACATTTAGGCCCAGGCACCCAGACAGAGGAGAGCGGTCCCGTAACAGAGAATCTGGCCTTATGTCAGCGCAGAATCTGTATTCATGTCATAGCAGAGAATCAGGCTTCACGTCACCCACCACTGGAACAGGCCACTGTCACACATTTAGGCCCAGGCAGAGGAGAGAGGTCCCGTAACAGAGAATCTGGCCTTATGTCAGCGCAGAATCTGTCTTCATGTCATAGCAGAGAATCAGGCATCACGTCACCCACAACTGGAACAGGCCACTGTCACACATTTAGGCCCCAGGCACCCAGACAGAGGAGAGCGGTCCCGTAACAGAGAATCTGGCCTTATGTCAGCGCAGAATCTGTATTCATGTCATAGCAGAGAATCAGGCTTCACGTCACCCACCACTGGAACAGGCCACTGTCACACATTTAGGCCCAGGCACCCAGGCAGAGGAGAGAGGTCCCGTAACAGAGAATCTGGCCTTATGTCAGCGCAGAATCTGTATTCATGTCATAGCAGAGAATCAGGCTTCACGTCACCCACCACTGGAACAGGACACTGTCACACATTTAGGCCCAGGCACCCAGGCAGAGGAGAGAGGTCCCGTGACAGAGAATCTGGCCTTATGTCAGCGCAGAATCTGTCTTCATGTCATAGCAGAGAATCAGGCTTCACGTCACCCACCACTGGAACAGGCCACTGTCACACATTTAGGCCCAGGCACCCAGGCAGAGGAGAGAGGTCCCGTAACAGAGAATCTGGCCTTATGTCAGCGCAGAATCTGTCTTCATGTCATAGCAGAGAATCAGGCTTCACGTCACCCACCACTGGAACAGGCCACTGTCACACATTTAGGCCCAGGCACCCAGGCAGAGGAGAGAGGTCCCGTAACAGAGAATCTGGCCTTATGTCAGCGCAGAATCTGTCTTCATGTCATAGCAGAGAATCAGGCTTCACGTCACCCACCACTGGAACAGGCCACTGTCACACATTTAGGCCCCGGCACCCAGACAGAGGAGAGCGGTCCCGTAACAGAGAATCTGGCCTTATGTCAGCGCAGAATCTGTCTTCATGTCATAGCAGAGAATCAGGCATCACGTCACCCACCACTGGAACAGGCCACTGTCACACATTTAGGCCCAGGCACCCAGGCAGAGGAGAGAGGTCCCGTAACAGAGAATCTGGCCTTATGTCAGCGCAGAATCTGTCTTCATGTCATAGCAGAGAATCAGGCATCACGTCACCCACCACTGGAACAGGCCACTGTCACACATTTAGGCCCAGGCAGAGGAGAGAGGTCCCGTAACAGAGAATCTGGCCTTATGTCAGCGCAGAATCTGTCTTCATGTCATAGCAGAGAATCAGGCTTCACGTCACCCACCACTGGAACAGGCCACTGTCACACATTTAGGCCCCGGCACCCAGACAGAGGAGAGCGGTCCCGTAACAGAGAATCTGGCCTTATGTCAGCGCAGAATCTGTATTCATGTCATAGCAGAGAATCAAGCTTCACGTCACCCACCACTGGAACAGGCCACTGTCACACATTTAGGCCCAGGCACCCAGGCAGAGGAGACAGGTCCCGTAACAGAGAATCTGGCCTTATGTCAGCGCAGAATCTGTATTCATGTCATAGCAGAGAATCAGGCTTCACGTCACCCACCACTGGAACAGGCCACTGTCACACATTTAGGCCCAGGCACCCAGGCAGAGGAGAGAGGTCCCGTAACAGAGAATCTGGCCTTATGTCAGCGCAGAATCTGTCTTCATGTCATAGCAGAGAATCAGGCATCACGTCACCCACCACTGGAACAGGCCACTGTCACACATTTAGGCCCAGGCACCCAGGCAGAGGAGAGAAGTCCCGTAACAGAGAATCTGGCCTTATGTCAGCGCAGAATCTGTATTCATGTCATAGCAGAGAATCAGGCTTCACGTCACCCACCACTGGAACAGGCCACTGTCACACATTTAGGCCCAGGCACCCAGGCAGAGGAGAGAGGTCCCGTAACAGAGAATCTGGCCTTATGTCAGCGCAGAATCTGTCTTCATGTCATAGCAGAAAATCGGGCTTCAGGTCACCCACCACTGGAACAGGCCACTGTCACACATTTAGGCCCAGGCACCCAGGCAGAGGAGAGAGGTCCCGTAACAGAGAATCTGGCCTTATGTCAGCGCAGAATCTGTCTTCATGTCATAGCAGAGAATCAGGCTTCACGTCACCCACCACTGGAACAGGCCACTGTCACACATTTAGGCCCCGGCACCCAGACAGAGGAGAGAGGTCCCGTAACAGAGAATCTGGCCTTATGTCAGCGCAGAATCTGTCTTCATGTCATAGCAGAGAATCAGGCTTCACGTCACCCACCACTGGAACAGGCCACTGTCACACATTTATGCCTAGGCACCCAGGCAGAGGAGAGAGGTCCCGTAACAGAGAATCTGGCCTTATGTCAGCGCAGAATCTGTCTTCATGTCATAGCAGAGAATCAGGCTTCACGTCACCCACCACTGGAACAGGCCACTGTCACACATTTAGGCCCAGGCACCAAGTCAGTGGTGTAGTACAGTCGATATGAACCACATGAAGTTTCACCAAATATCCAGTCTGCAGGTTTGCAATAGGGTCCTACCAATATACAGGAGCTGCAGCAATGATCACTTGTTAAATATAGTTCCATATATTCATAAGCTGTTAGCAGAGAGTCAGGACATGCTAAATAAACCTCTTCAAATTTGCTATTAGATAACTGAGGAAAGTTTTAACAGACAGAGTCTTTACAGTGGACTCTTCCAGAAAGCCCCCTGTGTATTCTGCTACTTGGTTTGGTCTCCTCAGTGCAGACATTTACTGTGAAGGAGGTAGGATCTCTGTCTAAGTTCTCTAAAGCTAAAGTTCATTTATCTATTGTAAAAAGTTATAATATATACCCATAATAGTTCTGTAGAATGTAAAGAGGTGACTGTATGTTTTTTAGCAGCCTTTAAACCCTGCAGCACATGCTAGGCTGAGTAGATGATGTACAGTTAAAGAGACATGTGTTTTTCCTACAATGGCTGCAAGACATGCTGTATTCCAGATCACACTGCTGCAATATCTTTGTAAATGATTTTCTCTTGTTCATTTTTCTGTATGCTTTGTTATATCCTGTAAAATGTATGTGGGAATGTAATATAATGACTGCCTGTTATGATATAGGTGGGCTGGTGACCTGGCTGTATACCACATAGTGGCAGTGTTTCCCTGTTGTATTACAGGCTCCAGCCAAGTGCACTACACCTCAATAAAGCTTTAAACCACAGAAGACCTGAGTGTCGTCCCTTAGAGTCCACTTAGAGTTTATGCCTGGAGGAGCTGGTGACCGAGTGAGTGTGAAAGCTGGAGGTGTCGCAGATGGTGCAAGGAAAAGAGGGTTACATTTGGTGCCGTGACTCGGATGTCATCATTCTGCTCAAAGTGACCAGTGAAGATACCTAAAGTCACCAGTGTGCGAGTTCTGAGGTGATTGTGCCACGGCGGAGCTGCTAGGCGGCAGATTGACCTTATTAGCGGTTTATATCCTCTCAGGAATAGAAGATGAGTGGACGAGTCAGAGCCCGCGGAAGAGCACGTGCCAGGGGGCAGCCCAGCCAAGGACAGCCTGGACACGAGCAAAAGGCTCAAGAATCTAGACGCATTGAAAGACCCCAGCAGCCACCAGCCGAGCCTTTGCTTGTGGGAAGAGGGCGCCAAAGAGGCCCGCCAGTAGTGGAGAGACCTCCGACTGATGTTCTGCAGCTTTCAGCTGGATTTCAGGACATATCCCTCGGAGAACGGGGTGGCCGCAGGCGTGACTTCCATGACCTTGGAGTGAACACCCGGCAGACCATTGAATAGAAATGTGAGACCTGTTTTTTTTTTGCACTGTGTGACAGGTTAAGGTTTAATCACAGAATCAGACTTCTATCTGCACGGTAGCGTGTGTCTTAGGTTTTTCTGAATGACACTATCAATACCTTCAATGTAAGATATCCTTTTTGGGATAGATTTCAAGTAGGCCTCAAATACCAGAAACTAGTTATTTTCAGAATGGCAAATTTGGGAATGCTTTTTCAACCCAGAACAAAAAGTCTGCTTTGATGGTCACTACAAATAACTTGACCAGCTAAAACTGTGCAGATTTGGTTGAATAGAGATGTGAGACCTGTTTTATTTTTTGCGCTGTGCGACAGTTATAGGTTTAATCACAGAATGACACTTCTATCAGCACGCTAGCGTGTGTCTTAGGTTTTTCTGAATGACACTATCAATAACTTCACTGTAAGATTTTCTTTTTGGGATAGATTTCAAGTAGGCCTGAAATACCACAAACTAGTTATTTTCAGAATGGCAAATTTGGGAATGCTTTTTCAACCCAAAACAAAAAGTCTGCTTTGACGGTCACTACAAATAACTTGACCAGCTAAAACTGTGCAGATTTGGTTGAATAGAGATGTGAGACCTGTTTTTTTTTGCGCTGTGTGACAGTTATAGGTTTAATCACAGAATGACACTTCTATCAGCACGCTAGCGTGTGTCTTAGGTTTTTCTGAATGACACTATCAATAACTTCAATGTAAGATTTTCTTTTTGGGATAGATTTCAAGTAGGCCTGAAATACCACAAACTAGTTATTTTCAGAATGGCAAATTTGGGAATGCTTTTTCAACCCAGAACAAAAAGTCTGCTTTGACGGTCACTACAAATAACTTGACCAGCTAAAACTGTGCAGATTTGGTTGAATAGAGATGTGAGACCTGTTTTTTTTTGCGCTGTGTGACAGTTATAGGTTTAATCACAGAATGACACTTCTATCAGCACGCTAGCGTGTGTCTTAGGTTTTTCTGAATGACACTATCAATAACTTCAATGTAAGATTTTCTTTTTGGGATAGATTTCAAGTAGGCCTGAAATACCACAAACTAGTTATTTTCAGAATGGCAAATTTGGGAATGCTTTTTCAACCCAGAACAAAAAGTCTGCTTTGACGGTCACTACAAATAACTTGACCAGCTAAAACTGTGCAGATTTGGTTGAATAGAGATGTGAGACCTGTTTTTTTTTGCGCTGTGTGACAGTTATAGGTTTAATCACAGAATGACACTTCTATCAGCACGCTAGCATGTGTCTTAGGTTTTTCTGAATGACACTATCAATAACTTCAATGTAAGATTTTCTTTTTGGGATAGATTTCAAGTAAGCCTCAAATACCACAAACTAGTTATTTTCAGAATGGCAAATTTGGGAATGCTTTTTCAACCCAGAACAAAAAGTCTGCTTTGACGGTCACTACAAATAACTTGACCAGCTAAAACTGTGCAGATTTGGTTGAATAGAGATGCGAGACCTGTTTTTTTTTGCGCTGTGTGACAGTTATAGGTTTAATCACAGAATGACACTTCTATCAGCACGCTAGCGTGTGTCTTAGGTTTTTCTGAATGACACTATCAATAACTTCAATGTAAGATTTTCTTTTTGGGATAGATTTCAAGTAGGCCTGAAATACCACAAACTAGTTATTTTCAGAATGGCAAATTTGGGAATGCTTTTTCAACCCAGAACAAAAAGTCTGCTTTGACGGTCACTACAAATAACTTGACCAGCTAAAACTGTGCAGATTTGGTTGAATAGAGATGTGAGACCTGTTTTTTTTTGCGCTGTGTGACAGTTATAGGTTTAATCAGAGAATGACACTTTTATCAGCACGCTAGCGTGTGTCTTAGGTTTTTCTGAATGACACTATCAATAACTTCAATGTAAGATTTTCTTTTTGGGATAGATTTCAAGTAGGCCTGAAATACCACAAACTAGTTATTTTCAGAATGGCAAATTTGGGAATGCTTTTTCAACCCAGAACAAAAAGTCTGCTTTGACGGTCACTACAAATAACTTGACCAGCTAAAACTGTGCAGATTTGGTTGAATAGAGATGTGAGACCTGTTTTTTTTTTGCGCTGTGTGACAGTTATAGGTTTAATCACAGAATGACACTTCTATCAGCACGCTAGCGTGTGTCTTAGGTTTTTCTGAATGACACTATCAATAACTTCAATGTAAGATTTTCTTTTTGGGATAGATTTCAAGTAGGCCTCAAATACCACAAACTAGTTATTTTCAGAATGGCAAATTTGGGAATGCTTTTTCAACCCAGAACAAAAAGTCTGCTTTGACGGTCACTACAAATAACTTGACCAGCTAAAACTGTGCAGATTTGGTTGAATAGAGATGTGAGACCTGTTTTTTTTTTGCGCTGTGTGACAGTTATAGGTTTAATCACAGAATGACACTTCTATCAGCACGCTAGCGTGTGTCTTAGGTTTTTCTGAATGACACTATCAATAACTTCAATGTAAGATTTTCTTTTTGGGATAGATTTCAAGTAGGCCTCAAATACCACAAACTAGTTATTTTCAGAATGGCAAATTTGGGAATGCTTTTTCAACCCAGAACAAAAAGTCTGCTTTGACGGTCACTACAAATAACTTGACCAGCTAAAACTGTGCAGATTTGGTTGAATAGAGATGTGAGACCTGTTTTTTTTTGCGCTGTGTGACAGTTATAGGTTTAATCACAGAATGACACTTCTATCAGCACGCTAGCGTGTGTCTTAGGTTTTTCTGAATGACACTATCAATAACTTCAATGTAAGATTTTCTTTTTGGGATAGATTTCAAGTAGGCCTGAAATACAACAAACTAGTTATTTTCAGAATGGCAAATTTGGGAATGCTTTTTCAACCCAGAACAAAAAGTCTGCTTTGACGGTCACTACAAATAACTTGACCAGCTAAAACTGTGCAGATTTGGTTGAATAGAGATGTGAGACCTGTTTTTTTTTGCGCTGTGTGACAGTTATAGGTTTAATCACAGAATGACACTTCTATCAGCACGCTAGCGTGTGTCTTAGGTTTTTCTGAATGATACTATCAATAACTTCAATGGAAGATTTTCTTTTTGGGATAGATTTCAAGTAGGCCTCAAATACCACAAACTAGTTATTTTCAGAATGGCAAATTTGGGAATGCTTTTTCAACCCAGAACAAAAAGTCTGCTTTGACGGTCACTACAAATAACTTGACCAGCTAAAACTGTGCAGATTTGGTTGAATAGAGATGTGAGACCTGTTTTTTTTTGCGCTGTGTGACAGTTATAGGTTTAATCACAGAATGACACTTCTATCAGCACGCTAGCGTGTGTCTTAGGTTTTTCTGAATGACACTATCAATAACTTCAATGTAAGATTTTCTTTTTGGGATAGATTTCAAGTAGGCCTCAAATACCACAAACTAGTTATTTTCAGAATGGCAAATTTGGGAATGCTTTTTCAACCCAGAACAAAAAGTCTGCTTTGACGGTCACTACAAATAACTTGACCAGCTAAAACTGTGCAGATTTGGTTGAATAGAGATGTGAGACCTGTTTTTTTTTGCGCTGTGTGACAGTTATAGGTTTAATCACAGAATGACACTTCTATCAGCACGCTAGCGTGTGTCTTAGGTTTTTCTGAATGACACTATCAATAACTTCAATGTAAGATTTTCTTTTTGGGATAGATTTCAAGTAGGCCTGAAATACCACAAACTAGTTATTTTCAGAATGGCAAATTTGGGAATGCTTTTTCAACCCAGAACAAAAAGTCTGCTTTGACGGTCACTACAAATAACTTGACCAGCTAAAACTGTGCAGATTTGGTTGAATAGAGATGTGAGACCTGTTTTTTTTTTGCGCTGTGTGACAGTTATAGGTTTAATCACAGAATGACACTTCTATCAGCACGCTAGCGTGTGTCTTAGGTTTTTCTGAATGACACTATCAATAACTTCAATGTAAGATTTTCTTTTTGGGATAGATTTCAAGTAGGCCTCAAATACCACAAACTAGTTATTTTCAGAATGGCAAATTTGGGAATGCTTTTTCAACCCAGAACAAAAAGTCTGCTTTTACGGTCACTACAAATAACTTGACCAGCTAAAACTGTGCAGATTTGGTTGAATAGAAATGTCAGGTCTATTTTTTAGGCGCTGGGTGACAGGCTCAACTTGCCCCTGATGTAATATATGGCCAAAAAATAACCACACTGTTGATGGTTAAATGCACTTGGGTGACACAGGCTCAGCCTGCAGCTGATGTAGTATATGGCCAAAAAATAACCAGACTGTTGATGGTTAAATGCACTTCGGTGACACAGGCTCAGCCTGCAGCTGATGTAGGATATAGCACAAAATAACCACACTATCGATGGTTAAATACACTTGGTGATAGCTCGTGCTGGCGCACCACAAGTCACAAAATGGCCGCCGATCACCCCAGAAAAAAAGTGATCTAAAAACGCTCTGGGCTGCCTCAAAAAAGTGAGCAAGTCAATAATAGCACTTCAATGATCCACAGCTGCAGATCGATCACAGAATGAAGTCTTTTGGAGGAGTTAATCTGCCTAATCTCGCCCTAACGTCGCAGCTGCAACCTCTCCCTATGCTTGAATCAGTAGAGTGACGTGCAGCGCTACGTGACCCAAGCTTATATAGAGGCTGGGTCACATGCTGCACTGGCCAATCACAGCCATGCCAATAGTAGGCAAGGCTGTGATGGCCTCTTGGGGCAAGTAGTATGACGCTTGTTGATTGGCTGCTTTGCAGCCTTTCAAAAAGCGCCAAGAAAGCGCCGAACACCGAACCCGAACCCGGACTTTTACGAAAATGTTCGGGTTCGGGTCCGTGTCACGGACACCTCAAAATTCGGTACGAACCCGAACTATACAGTTCGGGTTCGCTCATCCCTACTCTATACTGTATGTGGCATACGGAAAAACAGAACGGAAAAAACGGAAAGGAAACAGAAACACAACGGAAACAAAAAACGGAACAGAACTGTAAAAAACGGACCTCAAAACACTGAAGAAGCCATACGGTCGTGTGCATGAGCCCTTAGATCAAATAACTAAATGAAAAGGAAATTAATAAACCCTAAAAAAGTAATTTTGTCATTTCACCACCCAACGGTAAATATATATATATTTTTTACCACTAATACACACCAAAAAGGGCTGCAATTTTCTCACTTCACCACACAACGGCTAATAAGCCCTTTTTCCCCCCATATATACAAGTCAAAAAAGGCTTTAGAACATATAACTGCACCGCACAAGGGCTAATAAGACGGAGAAATATTTCCTAGTAATAACCCCTGTTAATGGCTGTATCACACAGCACTTGCACCCCAATAACATGAACGGTTTGCTGGAATTACAGAGATATCATCTATTGCAAACCTGAAAGCAGCAGTTTAATGGCAATGTGGATCCGCAGTCAGTGCAGCAAGGTGTAATAGGATTGTTCCTATTACCCAGGCTGTAAACTCCCCTACTGAACCCTGTTCTGGTTCAATACTGTGGAATAATTCTTCCCCATCCTTTCCCTAAACTTCTAATGCTCTTTCCCTGAACTTCGATTGAGCAAAATATAAGTCTTTCCTAGCACTGTCCCTCGCGCCTGCTGACGTCTCTCCCTGCACTAAGTACACTGGAAAATGGCTGAATCCAAGATGGCTGAGGCTATTTATAGGGCTGTGACATCACAGGTCTGGCTGGCTGCTGATTGGCTGCATGCATGGCATTATGGGTGATCCCGCCTTCCCAGAGTTCTTTGCTCCATTTCCTCACACGTGCAGCAGCCGTTTTAGGAAAAAATGTGATTCGTTACCACGAAGCATGAGGATATTCAGATTCGGTGCAAATCTAATTTTTCTTTAAATTCGGATCTAATTCCACTTCATCAACTTTGATTGGCTCATCTCCAATGAACATAACAGAGCATAAAGGGGTATTCTAGGGTTTTAATATTAATCCATATCTGCTCAATGTGGTCTTACACCCCTTGCATGCATGTTGGTACCTGCATCCCTTGTAATGGAGGCCAGTATATCTAACACTCCCTGAATTTTATGGCGGCCATTATGGCGCATAACAGGTAGTATTTAGTGTTAGGACCCGTCTAACAGAGATCGCCTTGACGTTCGGCAGACGGGCTCAGATGGTTTTGTACAAAATGCATTGGCCAAGCATCTCGCTTTATAAATGCAACGCCTCTCCCAGTGAAGAGAATACTGAAGTGACCACTTCTGTCCATTACACAATAGATGGAGCTCTGCAATTGAACCACAGAATAGACCATCAATACAAAAATCTTGGAAATCCCTATGAACAATTAGTTCTGCTTTGAGCTGCTATTAGTAATGCAGTGCGGTCATCATTCAGAGTTATGGATGCAAAGTTTCAGTGACTCTGATAGGTTTGATGTTCACTGTACAAGATAGAGAATCTTGTTTCTTCAGGAAACAAAGTAATAAAAACAGCATTTTTTTCTCTGTACTGACATACAATGTAACAAAGCCACTCAATCTGTAACAAGAAATGACAGAGCTATTCTGGAATCATCCATAGAAGTTCATTTCCTGATAGACTTTGACAATTGTTGAATACAAACATCCTGCACATGCATTTACTGCCCGTGCCTCCCATGTCTATTGATACCACCTCGGCCTTCATGTAGTTTTCAATTACTTTTTTAAACCCGACTGTAGTGAAGAACGAGGTCAATTCTACCAAAAACCAAAAGTAGATAGTGCGGCCTTGAAAGGGATGAAATAAATTGCAAGCCTCTGTAACAGGATGTGCACCGACAACGTGCAGCTATTCTTCAATAAAAAATCATATGGATTTTTTTATGGCTGTGGGTCTTTTATTATGTGTTACAGCTCTAGAAAAGATGCCCGAAGTTTTTGTAAGTTAAAATGAAAAAAAAAAAGACCATCGAATTTTTGTAAAAGTGTAGAAGTTTTTTTTAAATATAGGTTACTTGGATTTATTTCTTGGATTTTTTGGTCATCTGGCCTCAAGTGAGAGTCTCTCCATTCTTGAAACACCTGTAGTCGCACATCTCCCGATCACGCTCCAGTGCAGGAATTAAGGACGGCACATTGTCTTTGTAACAGGGATCCATCAGGGTGGCCACCCAGTAGTCCGCACACGTTAAAATGCGGGTAACTCTGCAGTCGTTGCGCAGGCACTGCAGCATGTAGTCGCTCATGTGTGCCAGGCTGCCCAGAGGTAAGGACAAGCTGTCCTCTGTGGGAGGTGTATCGTCTGCGTCCTCCGTATCCCCCCAGCCACGCACCAGTGATGGGCCTGAGCTGCGTTGGGTACCACCCCGCTGTGAACATGCTTTATCCCCTTCCTCCTCCTCATCCTCCTTCCTCCTCGTCCTCCAGTAGTGGGCCCTGGCTGGCCAAATTTGCACCTGGCCTCTGCTGTTGCAAAAAACCTCCCTCTGAGCCACTTCTAAGAGACTGGCCTGAAAGTGTTAGAGATGACCCCTCTTCCTCCTCCTCCTCCTGGGCCACCTCCTCTTCCATCATCGCCCTAAGTGTTTTCTCAATGAGACATAGAAGTGGTATTGTAACGCTGATAACGGGGTCATCGCCACTGGCCATGTTGGTGGAGTACTCGAAACAGCGCAACAGGGCACACAGGTCTCGCATGGAGGCCCAGTCATTGGTGGTGAAGTGGTGCTGTTCCGCAGTGCGACTGACCCGTGCGTGCTGCAGCTGAAACTCCACTATGGCCTGCTGCTGCTCGCACAGTCTCTCCAGCATGTGCAAGGTGGAGTTCCACCTGGTGGGCACGTCGCATATGAGGCGGTGAGCGGGAAGGCCGAAGTTACGCTGTAGAGCAGACAGACGCGCAGCGGCAGGATGTAAACGCCGGAAGCGCGAACAGACGGCCCGCACTTTACGCAGCAGCTCAGACATGTCGAGGTAGTTGTGAATGAATTTCTGCACCACCAAATTCAGCACATACGCCAGGCAAGGGATGTGCGTCAAACCGCCTAGTCCCAGAGCTGCAACGAGATTTCGCCCATTATCGCACACCACCAGGCCGGGCTTGAGGCTCACCGGCAGCAACCACTCGTCGGTCTGTTGTTCTATACCCCCCACAATGTGCCCACAGTGATACTGGCACATGGGGGGGGAGAGGGGTTGGCACCTGATACTGGTACCTTGGGGGGGGAGAGGGGTTGGCACCTGATACTGGCACCTGGGGGGGGAGGGGGGGTTGGCACCTGATACTGGCACATGGGGGGGGGGGGGGGAGAGGCACCTGATACTGGCACATGGGGGAGGCACCTGATACTGGCACCTGGGGGGGGAGAGGCACCTGATACTGGCACATGGGGGGGAGAGGGGTTGGCACCTGATACTGGCACATGGGGGGGGGGAGAGGCACCTGATACTGGCACATTGGGGGAGGCACCTGATACTGGCACCTGGGGGGGGGAGAGGCACCTGATACTGGCACATGGGGGGGGGGAGGGGTTGGCACCTGATACTGGCACCTGGGGGAGGGGGAAAGGGTTGGCACCTGATACTGGCACATGGGGGGAGGCTCCTGATACTGGCATCTGGGGGGGGGGTTGGCACCTGATACTGGCACATGGGGGGGAGAGAGGCACCTGATACTGGCACATGGGGGGGGGAGAGGGGTTGGCACCTGATACTGGCACCTGGGGGGGGAGGGGGGGGTTGGCACCTGATACTGGCACATGAGGGGGGGGGGGAGAGAGGCACTTGATACTGGCACTTTTTTTGTGGGGGGGGAGATGGCACTATGATACTGGGACATGTGGGGGGGGGGAGGAGAGAGGCACTTGATACTGGCACATGATGGGGGGGGGCATTATGGGGGACACTAGGCCGGCAGCCTATCAGAGGCCGGACACTGAGGGGCATCTACTGGGGCACTATATATGGGGCATTTTATACTGGTACATTATGGGGGGCACTAGCAGAAAGGGGGGAGAGGAGCACTATGGAGGCATTTACTGGGGGCACTATATAGGGGTATTTTATACTGGGACATTATGGGGGCACTATGGGGACATTAGCTCAACTGGGGGCATTACAAGGGGGTATTTTTGCACTGTCACATTATAAGGAGAATTATTACTACTGGGGGGGGGGCATTATGGTGGGCTTTATTACTCCCCCATGGTATGACCCCCTAGTAGCAGCACCAACCTCTCCCTGCTCTGCGACCCCACTGCCCCTTCTCCAAATCCTTATTATGAAATCTTTCTCATTAGGATAAAGCACAACATCAGCTCCGCCGAGCCCCCGGCCAAAGTGTTGAAGTGGTGTCCGAGATCCCCAAGGGTCAAGTAACTGTAAGTTTTCATGTGAATATATGCGCTGGGGGGGCCCTTACAAATATTTGCTGTGGGGCCCAGTCACTTCTAGTTACGCCCCTGGTTCAGAACGTTAATGCCTCGCTTCAGGCTCTGATGGCACAGTGTGCAAACCACTCGCGTCTTGTCGTCAGCACATTGTGTGAAGAAGTGCCATGCCAGGGAACTCCTTGAAGCTGCCTTTGCTGTGCTCGGTCCTTGGTGACGGTGGCCAGTAGCAGGCGAACTGTTTTGGCGACGGCTGCTCTGCTTTTGCCCACTGCTCCCTCTTTTGCTACGCTGTTGGTTCGGTCTCACCACTGCCTCTTCCTCCGAACTCTGAAAGTCAGTGGCACGACCTTGATTCCATGTGGGGTCTAGGACCTCATCGTCCCCTGCACCGTCTTCCACCCAGTCTTCCTCCCTGACCTCCTTTTCGGTCTGCACACTGCAGAAAGACGGAGCAGTTGGCACCTGTGTTTCATCATCAGAGACGTGCTGAGGTGGTATTCCCATGTCCTCATCAGGAAACATAAGTGGTTGTGCGTCAGTGCATTCTATGTCTTCCACCCCTGGGGAAGGGCTAGGTGGATGCCCTTGGGAAACCCTGCCAGCAGAGTCTTCAAACAGCATAAGAGACTGCTGCATAACTTGAGGCTCAGACAGTTTCCCTGATATGCATGGGGGTGATGTGACAGACTGATGGGCTTGGTTTTCATGCGCCATTTCTGCGCTTTCTGCAGAAGACTGGGTGGGAGATAATGTGAACGTGCTGGATCCACTGTCGGCCACCCAATTGACTAGCGCCTGTACTTGCTCAGGCCTTACCATCCTTAGAACGGCATTAGGCCCCACCAAATATGGCTGTAGATTCTGGCGGCTACTGGGATCTAAGGTAGTAGGTTCAGTAGGACGTGTAGCTGTGGCAGAACGGCCACGTCCTCTCCCTGCACCAGAGGATCCACCAACACCACCACCACGACCATGACCGTGTCCCTTATTAGATGTTTGCCTCATAGTTAGCGTTCACCAAGCAAAGTAAAAAGTGGTTAAGTCTGTTAAAAATAATTAACCGCCAATAAAAACCCTGATGTAGGGTATTGCACTACTCTATATGACAACGGTATTTGTGGCCTAAATTTCACAGTAACTTATGCACCTCTAATCCCAGATGTGCAGTATATAAGAGGGTTTTTTAACCCCAGTAAGCGAAAGCCGTATTTCGGGCCTAAAATGAACAGTCCCTTATGCACCTATAATCAAAGATGTGCACTATATGAAACAAAGGTTTTTTTAACCCCAGTGTCTTAAAGCAGTATTTCTGGACTTGCAGACATGCAGATATCCTGGTGCACTATCAATGCATAAAATGGCTGCCGATTATGTATTGATATTGACTAACTGAAGGAAAAAAAGTTGGTTTTCAGCAGTAGTTGGCTCAGGGCAGGCTTAAAAAAATTGTGCACTACACCCACAAAACACATTTGCTGTAGATCGCTGAGTACATAAACCAGTTCTTCATAAGATTTCTCCCTGATCTCTCCCTCACAGCAGCTGCAGCCGATCCCTACGCTGATCCGAGTGACGTGCGGCGCTACATGACTCCAGCTTAAATAGAGGCTGGGTCACATGCTGCAGTTGGCCAATCACAGCCATGCCAATAGTAGGCATGGCTGTGATGGCCTCGTGGGGCAAGTGGTATGACGCTTGTTGATTGGCTGCTTTGCAGCCTTTCAAAAAGCGCCATAAAAATCGCCGAACACCGAACCCGAACTTTTACGTAAATGTTCGGATTCGGGTCCGGGTGCCGAAAAATCTAAATTTCGGGACGAACCCGAACTTTACAGTTTGTGTTCGCTCAACTCTACTCATTACTTCTCCCAACCTCCTTACTCCTCTTACAGATACCCAGGATTCTTTTCTTCAGCTTCCAGCTCTTAGCATCCTTTCTAGAGACCGAGATGTACTGAGCTCATCTTCCTTTCTGACATTAGGGAATAGTTTGCCCAGTTTGTGAACACTTGGCTCCAATATTTTCAACTCCGCAGCCTATGAAATCAGGTGGACACGACACTAACGGTTATATTACACTGTTTATGCACCCTAAATTGAGCATAACAGAATTGCTTATCTATGAAACAATATGGGCACCGTTCAATTAGATACAGTGGCGTACCTACCATATAGGCAGACCACGCAGCTGCTATGGGGCCCGTGAGGAAGAGGGGCCCGCAGTGGAGGAGAGGCCCCACGGCCCCCACCCCCTAATTGCTCCTGTCTATCTTTCTAAAGCTAAAGGACCTTTGATGATGTCATCACAGGTCCTGTAAGGGAACTGCACAGTGTAAAGTGTAGTTCCCAGGTTAGAACAGTGCATCTGCCAGGACCTGTGATGACATCATCTTCAGCATCACAGGTCCTGCAGGATGTAGCAAAGGAACTGCACCAAAAATGGTGTAGTTCCTAGGTTTGAAAGGTACATCTGCCAGGACCTGTGATGACATCATCACAGGTCCTTCAACCCCTAACAGTAAGTATTAGAAGTTCACAATCAGCTCTGCATTGATCCATACAGACTGGAATGGAGAGGTAAGAGGAGGTCCTCCACTTCTTGTCATTTACCCCCCATGCCCTGTTTTTACTCATTGCTCACTCATGTATAATACTTCAGACAGGTACAGTGACCACAACCTCATGTACCTCACAGTGACCACTACCTCATGTACCTCACAGTGACCACTACCTCATGTACCTCACAGTGACCACTACCTCATGTACCTCACAGTGACCACTACCTCATGTACCTCACAGTGACCACTACCTCATGTACCTCACAGTGACCATAATGTATAACTGACCACATATTTCTGTAAACACTGCATCTACAGTATTATACCTTGTATGCCTCACATCTATATATATATATATATACACACACACACACTGCATATATTAAACAGTATTATAGATGCAATATGTACAGATATATAATATATATTGCAGTGTACTGATATGTGAGGTATGAGGTATAATAGACGCAGTGTGTACAGATATATAGTATATACAGCAGTGTACTGATATGTGAGGTACGAGGTATAATATATGCAGTGTGTATAGATATATTGTATATACAGCAGTGTACTGATATGTGAGGTACGAGGTATAATAGATGAAGTGTGTACAGATATATAGTATATACAGCAGGGTACTGATATGTGAGGTACGAGGTATAATATATGCAGTGTGTATAGATATATTGTATATACAGCAGTGTACTGATATGTTAGGTACGAGGTATAATAGATGAAGTGTGTACAGGTATATTGAATATACAGTATTGGATTGATATGTGAGGTACGAGCTGTAATTTATACCTCACATATCAGTACACTGCTGTATATACTATATACCTGAACACACTGCATCTATTATACCTCTTTTGTCTGCCAGGCCTGTTTTGTAATCCCAATCCGGCCCTGATGGCATAAATTATAAAACGCAGCAGCAAACATAGTTCATGGAGCAAAGAGAGAGGCCTGAAATGGGTAGTGGGAGGGGCTATAAAAAGGGAATGGGGGCCCAATTTAGATTCTTGCTATGGGGCCCAGTGATTTCTATGTACGCCCCTGATTAGATAGCTCTGTGCCCTACACAGGGGACTCATGAAAACTGTGCTGTCTACTAAAGATCCTTTCTGCTTACAGAGCCTGCTCTGTGCTGCAGTTTCCCTATCCTATCCCTATGCCTGCAGTGTCTGTAAACTCTCCCTACACTGCACTGTCTCTATCCCAGATTATACTATTAAAAGCTCAGTGAAACACTTTCCCTAGCACTTGTCATTTGTGTCCCTATGCTCAATTTTACTGCAAAATGGTGGAGACCGGGCAGGATGAGGCTTTTTATAGGGCTGTGACATCACAAGGGTCGGCTATCTGCTAATTGGCTGGCTGCACTGCATTATGGGTGATCCCTCGTTCCCGGCTTCTTACCTTCACTTTGTAACATGTGCAGCAGCCATTTTTATAAAAAATCGGATTCGTTACCATGAATCAGATTTATGGTGAATTAAATTTTTCCTGAAATTCAGATCAAATTCCGCTCCGTCAACTTTGATTCGCTCAACACTATCTACAATCAAGCACTAAGATGTAATTACAATCCTAGAGTTTTGATGCATAGTCCACTGTAAACCCACTTGCATCTTACCTCATTGCATTGAATCATATTGGACCACAATAATATCTGTATAGACATAAGTAACTAATGGCCTTTAGCCATATCTATAACTTACATCGCTAAAAAAATATGAATTTAGACACAATTCCCTCAGGATGCAAAACATGATATCTTTCATTAAATTGTTCTACCTTTGCCAATATGTCTTTAAATTGAATGTACAATAATATAACTACTATAATACTACTCCTATGTACAAGAATAAAAAAACTAGAATACTGCCTCCTATGTACAATAATATAACTACTATAATACTGCCTCCTATGTACAAGAATATAACTGGTATAATACTGCTCCTATGTACAATAATATAACTACCATAATACTGCCTCCTATGTACAAGAATATAACTACTATAATACTGCCTCCCATGTACAGGAATATAACTACTATAATACTGCTCCTATGTACAAGAATATAACTACTATAATACTGCCTCCCATGTACAGGAATATAACTACTATAATACTGCTCCTATGTACAAGAATACAACTACTATAATACTACTCGTATGTTCAAGAATAAAACTACTATAATACTGCTCCTATGTACAAGAATATAACTACTATAATACTGCTCCTATGTACAAGAATATAACTACTATAATACTGCTCCTATGTACAAGAATATAACTACTATAATACTGCTCCTATATACAAGAATATAACTATTATAATACTGCTCCTATGTACAAGAATATAACTACTATAATACTGCTCCTATGTACAAGAATATAACTACTATAATACTGCCCCTATGTACAAGTATATAACAACTATAATACTGCCTCCTATGTACAGAAATATAACTACTATAATACTGCTTCTACATACAAGAATATTACTACTATAATACTGCTCCTATGTACAGAAATATAACTACTATAATACTGCTTCTACATACAAGAATATTACTACTATAATACTGCTCCTATGTACAAGAATATAACTACTATAATACTGCTCCTATGTACAAGAATATAACTACTATAATACTGCTCCTATGTACAAGAATATAACTACTATAATACTGCTCCTATGTACAAGAATATAACTACTATAATACTGCTCCTATGTACAAGAATATAACTACTATAATACTGCTCCTATGTAGTACAAGAATATAACTACTATAATACTGCTCCTATGTACAAGAATAGAACTACTATAATACTGCCTCCTATGTACAAGAATATAACTACTATAATACTCCCCCTATGTACAAGAATATAACTACTATAATACTGCTCCTATGTACAAGAATATAACTACTATAATACTGCCTCCTATGTACAAGAATATAACTACTATAATACTGCCTCCTATCTACAAGAATATAACTACTATAGTCCTGCCTCCCATGTACAAGTATATAACTACTATAATATTGCTCCTATGTACAATAATATAACTACCATAATACTGCCTCCTATGTACAAGAATATAACTACTATAATACTGCCTCCCATGTACAGGAATATAACTACTATAATACTGCTCCTATGTACAAGAATACAACTACTATAATACTGCTCCTATATACAAGAATATAACTACTATAATACTGCTCCTATGTACAAGAATATAACTACTATAATACTGCTCCTATGTACAAGAATATAACTACTATAATACTGCTCCTATGTACAAGAATATAACTACTATAATACTGCTCCTATATACAAGAATATAACTACTATAATACTGCTCCTATGTACAAGAATATAACTACTATAATACTGCCTCCTATGTACAAGAATATAACTACTATAATACTGCTCCTATGTACAAGAATATAACTACTATAATACTGCCCCTATGTACAAGTATATAACAACTATAATACTGCCTCCTATGTACAGAAATATAACTACTATAATACTGCTTCTACGTACAAGAATATTACTACTATAATACTGCTCCTATGTACAGAAATATAACTACTATAATACTGCTCCTATGCACAAGAATATAACTACTATAATACTGCTCCTATGTACAAGAATATAACTACTATAATACTGCTCCTATGTACAAGAATATAACTACTATAATACTGCTCCTATGTACAAGAATATAACTACTATAATACTGCTCCTATGTACAAGAATATAACTACTATAATACTGCTCCTATGTACAAGAATATAACTACTATAATACTGCTCCTATGTACAAGAATATAACTACTATAATACTGCTCCTATGTACAGGAATATAACTACTATAATACTGCTTCTATGTACAAGAATATAACTACTATAATACTGCTCCTATGTACAAGAATATAACTACTATAATACTGCTCCTATTTAGTACAAGAATATAACTACTATAATACTGCTCCTATGTACAAGAATAGAACTACTATAATACTGCCTCCTATGTACAAGAATAGAACTACTATAATGATCTTTTTATTTAAAATCAAGCAACAAAATATTACAATATATTTACAATAAAGTCATAGAAAATAAATGAAATAAAGTTACATCACAAACATTATACACATGCTGACACATGGATGTTCCTCCACTACACATTATTGCAGTTATTTTTCTCAACTTCTATCCTATCACACAATCATTTATCTCCAGCACAAAAAACAGAAAGACGCCTCTTGTCTCCCGGCTGCAAACTCATGAGCATTGCTCTTCAGATAAGTCTCCTGTATGGATGGAGAAGACATCAGATCTCTCCTAAGAAACCCGCCTGCCGCCTGTTCTTAGTCTTTACACTGTTACACTGTTTTTTTTTGTCTTATTCAGGTCACTTAAACTTCTTTGCCCTTTTTTCCCTCCTCCCACTGCTGTGACCTGTAGAGCCCCATCTTTTGGTGGACACTGAGGAAACAAGATCTTCTTTCTGAGGGTCATCCTCAGGATTGAGTGAATGAACTTGCTCCATTTGTTCTTCTTCCTTCTGATCTTCTTCTCCCAGTGCACTGTAACGTCCAGAAGCTACTTCCAGCACCGATGGCTCAGGTGTTCTCTTCACTGTGCTGTTTTTCCTTTTTACTGTCTGGAACCCATTATTATCCACACTGGTCTCTATGGCTGGAGCAGCTGGCTCTGTGGACATAGTCTCTGTGGCTGGATCAGTTGGTTCTACACGTGTGACCCCGGCAGGGTTATCTGGTTCTGTAGACACGCAGGGCCTCTCTTCAGGTGGTTTGGTGGCAGCTGGTTCTTCAGGCGTTCTTTGCTTTTGTTTTAGTAATTCATTGATAACTTTTTTGAATATTTTGCTTCCTGAAAGGAATTTCTCTTTGGTGGCTGGTGATATTTGTGAAGCAGCACCCATGGGTGGCACATCAGTCTCTACATCAGGGTCACTGTTTCCTTGCCTTCTAACATCATTGGGATTGGCAGTTTCTGGGACTACATCTGTAGTTGTAGCGACATCCTCCTGGTCTTCCTCCATGTTTTCTGTGAACATCTCCTCAGTAATCTTGTTGTGTTCTGCGTGCGGACAGTCCCGGAACGTGTGGCCCTGTCCTAAGCACAGGTTACAGATGACCGTACCTGTGCACTCGTCCTTTACATGCCCCAACTGTCCACATAATGAGCACTTGGTGCGAGAGCAGCTGTGGGCGAAGTGTCTGCCCCCACATCTATGGCACAGGCGCGGCTGCCCGGGGTAATAACATATCCCTCTCTCAGAGCCCAGGTAGAAGGAGTGCGGCAGATGGCTGGTCACCCCGTTGTGTTGGACGAGCTGAACTCTGACAGTGTAGCCCCCATTCCATATACCCTCCCCATCATAGATTTTTGCTGGCCGGCTTTCTACTATACACTGTCTGTTCAGCCGGAGCTCCAGATCTGCCAGTGCGACCACCTCTGACTGGAAGAGGACCGTGGCCGTGACCACCTGGGGCCTAGACAGCTGGATCACTCTGAGGTGCTCCCAAATCTTGTTCTCTTTAGTATCATTATAAATGCTCCAGAATAAATCCAGACTGTACTGAAGCTTAAAGCTGACGTCATAATATCTGGTGGAAGGAATATGGATCAGAGCGTAGACCTCAGAAGCCTTAAACTTCATGAACTCTTTCAGAAGAACTTTCCCAATATACAGTCTGGAGGGGATGTTCTCCTCTGGTCCTGTGAACCTGATTCTGACTGCGTTCCTCCTCTGAGGTGGGGGATTCGCCGGTCTGGTGACATTAGAGAACAGTCTCCTGTACTGAGGTTGTTCAGCAGATGGATCAGTACTCGGCCGCTCCTCAGCTGCAGATAGTCCTGCCTGCACTGTGGAGAGCTGAGGGTCCTGTACAATGTCTGTAACCTCTGCTGCACGCTGTGTAGTTGGTTTAATATGGGGTACATTGTCACTCGCAGCACTGAGCGGGGTCTCACTGACAATATCAGCACATAAAGAGTTTTCTTGCTGAATCACAGGACTGACACTAGAATTCAATTCATCAGTGCTACAAACAAAGTCCACTGTGCTTAACCCCTTGCTGTCTGGCACACTTTGTTCTGCAGCATTTGCAGAGGTTGATGGCTCAGACCCCAAACATGGTTCACACAAGAGCTGTGATCCTCCAGTCTCTGCACCCCCATATATTATAGGGCTCCTCTGCTTGACAACATTGCGACCAGTCTCATATTCAGTTTCTTTTTTTCTAAGAATTTCTCTCCTTTTCACAACTTGGGCTCTAGATTCTTTATTTTTGTCACTTGCCCAGTTTTGTATTTTAGATATTATACTTTTATCTTCCTCCAGACTCCCCTTCAGTACAGCCAGTTCACGTGTGCAACCATCCAGACACTCACACTTCATCAGCTTTGTTTTAGGATCAGACTCTTTGCTAATTTCATCTCTTAATCTGTGGATCTTCATTTCAAGTTTAAATACATTTTTCCTGGTCACATTTATGTTTAAGTCAGAAGACTCACCAGCCACCATTTCCAAACTCTCCTCTCCATGCTGCAGGCCACACTCCAGGCACTGGGCTTTCCCAGGATCATCAGCCCAGCTTCCCTCTGCTCCACCTGGGTCAGAAGCCATGCCCCCTCCCTGCAGGGAGCTCAACAGCCCACGTCTATCCTCTCCTATGGACAAGAATATAACTACTATAATACTGCCTGCTATGTACAGAATATAACTACTATAATACTGCTCCTATGTACAGAATATAACTACTATAATACTGCTCCTATGGACAAGAATAGAACTACTATAATACTGCTCCTATGTACAAGAATATAACTACTATAATACTGCCTCCTATGTACAGAATATAACTACTATAATACTGCTCCTATGTACAAGAATATAACTACTATAATACTGCCCCTATGTACAAGAATATAACTACTATAATACTGCTCCTATGTACAAGAATCTAACTACTATAATACTGCTCCTATGTACAAGAATATAACTACTATAATACTGCCTCCTACGTACAAGAATATAACTACTATAATACTGCTCCTATGTACAAGAATATAACTACTATAATACTGCCTCCTATATACAAGAATATAACTACTATAATACTGCTCCTATGTACAAGAATATAACTACTATAATACTGCTCCTATGTACAAGAATATAACTACTATAATACTGCTCCTATGTACAGAAATATAACTACTATAATACTGCTCCTATGTACAAGAATATAACTACTATAATACTGCTCCCATGTACAAGAATATAACTACTATAATACTGCTCCTATGTACAAGAATATAACTACTATAATACTGCCTCCTATGTACAAGAATATAACTACTATAATACTGCCTCCTATGTACAGAATATAACAACTATAATACTGCCTCCTATGTACAGAATATAACAACTATAATACTGCCTCCTATGTACAGAATATAACTACTATAATACTGCTCCTATGTACAAGAATATAACTACTATAATACTGCTCCTATGTACAAGAATATAACTACTATAATACTGCTCCTATGTACAAGAATATAACTACTATAATACTGCTCCTATGTACAAGAATATAACTACTATAATACTGCTCCTATGTACAAGAATATAACTACTATAATACTGCCTCCTATGTACAAGAATATAACTACTATAATACTGCTCCTATGTGCAAGAATATAACTACTATAATTCTGCTCCTATGTACAAGAATATAACTACTATAATACTGTTCCTATGTACTAGAATATAACTACTATAATACTGCTCCTATGTACAGGAATATAACTACTATAATACTGTTCCTATGTACAAGAATATAACTACTAGAATACTGCTCCAATGTACAAGAATATAACTACTATAATACTGCTCCTATGTACAAGAATATAACTACTATAATACTGCTCCTATGTACATGAATATAACTACTATAATACTGCTTCTATGTACAAGAATATAACTACTATAATACTGCTCCTATGTACATATCACGAGAAGGGAAGGTAGAAGGAAATGCACCCCTAGACTGCCACCCTCAACCCTGTCCCTGCCTACTTGCACCACCCGCCCTAGGTGACGGGGCGCATCTGGGCGACGGTCCCTAACCTCCGTAAGTGCCGGGTAGGGAAGGAAGGAACAGAGAGGGTACCGGACAGCTACGCAGAGAACGGTACGCGAGATGCAGGCATACAAATTGACAGGGAAGTGGGCAAGAGAGAGGTACCTTGTGAAGGAGAAGGCAAAGGCGGGTAAGCTAGACGAGGTCAGTCCGTGAGGTCACGTCAATACAAAGGGAAGAGGCAGGTGGCAAATCCGAGAACGAGCCGAGGTCAGAATCCGAGATGTAGCGTCAAAACCAAGGGAGCAGGCAAAGGGAGGTCAGGAAACGGTCAAAGTCAAATTCCAGATGTCAATCAATAGAGTAGCTAACAATACACACAGCCTAAAAGACTAAAATCACAGGCAACATGTAGCCAGCAGGCCGCCTGTATTTATAGTGGAGAGTGAAGGTCATGTGACGTGACCAGCGTCACATGACCGACAGACAGACAGGTCGAGCACCGAGTGATCAGCTCGGCGCTCAAGGCAGACCTAGGAGCAGGGAGCCTCCCAGCTAGCAAAGCTGCCCTGGGAACGAGGCCAAACACAGATCCTTGCTCCCGAAGCTAAGCAGCAGGTCTGAGGCTGATGGGAGACTGAGTGCGCCTTCTGCACCCCGATACAGTACAAGAATATAACTACTATAAAACTGCCTCTTATGTACAAGAATATAACTACTATAATACTGCCTCCTATGTACAAGAATATAACTACTATAATACTGCTCCTATGTACAAGAATATAACTACTATAATACTGCTCCTATGTACAATAATATAACTACTATAATACTGCTCCTATGTACAAGAATATAACTACTATAATACTGCTCCTATGTACAATAATATAACTACTATAATACTGCTCCTATGTACAAGAATATAACTACTATAATACTGCTCCTATGTACAAGAATATAACTACTATAATACTGCTCCTATCTACAAGAATATAACTACTATAATACTGCTCCTATCTACAAGAATATATCTACTATAATACTGCTCCTATGTACAAGAATATAACTACTATAATACTGCTTCTATGTACAGGAATATAACTACTATAATACTGCTCCTATGTACAACAGTATAACTACTATAATACTGCTCCTATGTACAAGAATATAACTACTATAATACTGCTCCTATGTACAAGAATATAACTACTATAATACTGCTCCTATCTACAAGAATATAACTACTATACAACTGCTCCTATGTACAAGAATATAACTACTATAATACTGCTCCTATGTACAAGAATATAACTACTATAATACTGCTCCTATGTACAAGAATATAACTACTATAATACTGCTCCTATCTACAAGAATATAACTACTATAATACTGCTTCTATGTACAAGAATATAACTACTATAATACTGCTCTTATGTACAAGAATATATCTACTATAATACTGCCCCTTTGTAGAATAATGCGACAGTGGTTCCTGTGTTGTATAATGCAGAATAATCTTCCTCTTCTGCTCTTGTGTTTATCGTCTTATAAAATACTATTCTCTCTTTACTTTGAGAGGTAATTTAGTTAGAGATCAATCTTTGCTGTTTTTTGCCATTATTGTGGAGCGTGGCTTCATTTACAGAGGAGAACAAACCTATCGATGGGCGACATTGTGGCTTGGCCCCAGGTACCTGCGTCTTGTCAGTCACATTTGATTACAAATCTGTGAAGATGTCACTGAAGGTTTTGACAATTGTAATCAGTAATAATGTAAGGATTATGTATTTGAACTTTGCGAATTCATTGCATACGATCCCCTGAAGGAATCTCTTGTCACTTATCAAATTTAAGCCGCGTGCCAAAATATTGCAGGTAAATGGCAAGCGGCTCATTTGGAGCGCACATTACAAGTAATGGGAAAAGGAAATGTTTTCCTAGATTCTGCGATGCCCGTTATGGCTGCCATGCATTATTTAATCTGTTGTTGCATGTGACATTTTTTATTAGTTAGCAATATAACAATTTGCCAACCACTAATGCTTATCCATATAGAAAAGTTTATGGGGCTGGCCAGGAACTTGAGAGGGTCTACTTCTTATTCCAGAAACATGACCACACCTGCTCATGGAACGTGTCTGGTATTGCGGCTTCACCCTGCTGCACCTAAGTGAATTTGGCAAGGCTGCAATACCAGACAAAACCTATGGACAGGAACGGAATTTGTGAAAAAAAAATCAGGATTATCCTTTACCACAGAAACATAGAAACATAGAATGTGTCGGCAGATAAGAACCATTTGGCCCATCTAGTCTGCCCAATATACTGAATACTATGGATAGACTATTCCATGCATCTACTACTATCTCAGTAAAGTAATACTTCCTGATATTACTTTTAAACCTTTGCCCCTCTAATTTAACACTATGTCCTCTTGTAGCAGTTTTTCTTCTTTTAAATATTCTCTCCTCTTTTACCTTGTTGATTCCCTTTATGTATTTAGCAGTTTCTCTCATATCCCCTCTGTCTCGTCTTTCTTCCAAGCTATACATGTTAAGGTCCTTTAATCTTTCCTGGTAAGTTTTATCCTGCAATCCATGTACCAGTTTAGTAGCTCTTCTCTGAACTCTCTCCAAAGTATCAGTATCCTTCTGGAGATATGGTCTCCAGTACTGAGAACAATACTCCAAATGAGGTCTCACTAGTGCTCTGTAGAGCGGCATGAGCGCCTCCCTCTGTCTACTGGTAATGCCTCTCCCTATACACCCAAGCATTCTGCTAGCATTTCCTGCTGCTCTATGACATTGTCTGCCTACGTTTAAGTCTTCTGAAATAATGACCCCTAAATCCCTTTCCTCAGATACTGAGGTTAGGACTGTATCACTGATTTTATATTCTGCTCTTGGGTTTTTACGCCCCAGGTGCATTATCTTGCACTTATCAACATTACATCTTAGTTGCCAGATTTCTGACCATTCCTCTAGTTTTCCTAAATCCTTTTCCATTTGGTGTATCCCTCCAGGAACATCAACCCTGTTACAAATCTTTGTGTCATCAGCAAAAAGACACACCTTACCATCGAGGCCTTTTGCAATTTCGCTGATAAAGATATTAAACAATATGGGTCCCAGAACAGATCCCTGAGGTACCCCACTAGTAACAAGACCTTGGTCTGAATATACTCCATTGACTACAACCCTCTGTTGTCTGTCCCTCAGCCACTGCCTAATCCATTCAACAATATGGGAGTCCAAGCCCAAAGACTGCAATTTATTGATAAGCCTTCTATGTGGGACAGTATCAAAAACCTTACTAAAGTCTAGATAAGCGATGTCTACTGCACCTCCGCCATCAATTATTTTAGTCACCCAATCAAAAAATCAATAAGATTAGTTTGACATGATCTCCCGGAAGTAAACCCATGCTGTTTTTCATCTTTCAATCCATGGGATTTTAGATGTTCCACAATCCTCTCCTTAAGTATGGTTTCCATTAATTTCCCCACTATTGATGTCAGGCTTACTGGCCTATAGTTGCCCGATTCCTCCCTACTACCTTTCTTGTGAATGGGCACAATATTTGCAAATTTCCAATATTCTGGGACGACTCCTGTTACCAGTGATTAGTTAAATAAATCTGTTAATGGTTTTGCTAGTTCATCGCTAAGCTCTTTTAATAGCTTTTAATAGCTTTGGGTGTATCCCATCAGGCCCCTTTCTTCTTTTGTTTTTAATTTGGTAATTCCTTGTTTTATTTTCTTTTTTTTCACAGCCTTCTGTCCTTTCCTTTAACCAAGACATCTTACCTTTCTTCGTACTCTCCGTTCTCTCATACATAATCGACACATCAATACTGTAATGTTCAACTTCTAAAGGTGGATTTTGACGGCCCGACTGAGCGGGCAATTGTTGGGAAGGAAGCGTTCCTTCCTGACAGTCGGCTGCTCGCTCAGTGATGGAGACCGCGCATTTACATGCAGCGATCTCCTTCACTGTATGAGGACGAGAGGTGGCTATAGCGATTCCTCGTCCCCATACACAATCATGGCTTCTGAGCAGCAGATGGCTGTATATGCCACACGATCTGCTGCTCAGAAGCCATGATTGGTGGTGCCTGCATGAATGACAAGATCACCCAATGAACGAGCATTTCGGCAGCACATTTAGATGGCCAGGTGATCAGGAACAACCATTTGCAGGAACGGTCATTTCCGATAATCTGAACGATTAATGGTGTAAATCAACCTTTACAGACACTTTATGATCTTCATTGTCTAATTGTTTTTTTTCTCTAATCTCTTCTTCATCTCAAAACCTTCAGAACGCTTAAGGTGGATTTAGAAGTACCAATAATCATAATATAAGATTATCTGGATTGACCATTCACTGAACGAGCAGCCGACTGTCAGGAACAACCGCTTCCTTCCTGACAATCGGCAGCTCAGTCGGCCCATCTAAATCCACCTTTAGTCTACTCTCACCTAATTTAATATCTCTTTGATAACTTTCTTCTTGACCCCTTACCGTCCGGTTTCTCTTTAGTCCTGGCAATATCCTTTAAAGCACATAATTCTAGTAGGTAACATCATGAACTTTCGGACAACCTTTATCTGGACTTTATTGCTTTGGCTTCTCCATTTATGATCATTGACTCCACCAAAACTGCATCATCAATAAGAGTTTAAAATTAATTTCTCATCCCTTCCAAGGTTAGGCTACTTTCACACTCGCGTTTTGGCTTTCCGTTTGTGAGATCCGTTCAGGGCTCTTACAAGCAGTCCAAAACGGATCAGGTTTGCCCTAATGCATTCGGAATGGAAAAGGATCCACTCAGAATGCATCAGTTTGCCTCCGTTCAGTCACCATTCTGCTCTTGAGGTGGACACCAAAACGCTGCCTGCAGCGTTTTGATGTCGGTCCTGGGATGCGGAGAGAGATAAAGTAGATAACGGATCTGTTCCCTAATGACTTTCAATGGAGATCATGACGGATCCGTCTTGGCTATATAAGACATAATACAACCAGTTACATGCAGTTGTATTATTGTAACGGAAGAGTTTTTGCAGATCCATAATGGATCCGCAAAAACCGCTAGTGTGAAAGTATCCTAACAGGTGCTTCTCCAACCAGCCAGAAAATCCTTGACTGTTTGTAAAAATAGAGGACATTAGATGTGTCTGTAAATTTTTGGGAGCCTGGTGGTATTTGAGCAGGTCCCTTTGAATGTAATTCTCGTCATTTTAGAGCTCACAGTAAATGCTGGTGTTCAGTATTACTATCTGACCTATAGACATTAATTACTTAACTATAAGTAAGATATGATATATAAGTATAGTTTTCCAATTTGTCTGTAAAAAATGTTGTCCGTGATTTTTTGATTAAATTGTTGAGAAAAAAATAAAAAAAATTGTTCGCAATGGCAACCCTGCTCCTCCAACTGTACTCAGTTTTCTCCCCTTCCCCTCTCTGACCACAGATTTATATCCTTTATTTTAACCAAGAAGTCTTAACCTTCCCAGGACACTTTGACCTCTCACACATAATTAACATCCAGAATTTTACAGGCAATCTAAGGTCTTCGCTGTGGCAAAATTCTTTGCTCTCTATTCTTCTTCTCTCCTTCTCAACCTTCTTCTACTTCTTCTCAACCTTTTGCAATCTGATTTTTACACTGCACAGAAACTTCCCTCACCTAATCTCCACGTCCCAGTCCTGACTGAACACAAAGAAAATGGCTGAAAATGCCTATTCAGCCAATCCCGGGTGGCTCAGCCACTGATTCTCTGTAACCATTTGGGCATTTCCAGATATATCTTATGTTTTGGATTAGGAAGTGGAAAAGAATGCGAAATAGAGCAGCATTAGACGGTGGGCGAGTAGTGAGGTTTAAGCCATTCTGGCCATTTTTAGAACATATTTTGTCATGAATTATAGTTAACTTTTTGGCCACTGGAGGCCATGCCCCTTCTATTAAACCAAGCAAATTATCGTACATATAAAACAACTTACAAATGCAATATATATTCCCCAGTTATTGTAATGTATAGACATATTACTTAAACCAGCATCATTAGGAAACGGCTGCTGGAGACTAGGGGACATCAAATGGGGTGGCCTGCACTTTCTCCAGACCTGAATCCCATTGAGAAACTAAGGGATCAGCTGAGTCGCCGTGTAGAGGCTTGTAACTCTGTACCTCAGAACCTCAATGACCTGACATCCGCCCTTTAAGAAGAATGAGATGCCATGCCTCAGCAGACAATAAGCCGACTTGTCTAGCTGGAATTGATGCTCAAGGACACATGACAAGTTCCTGAGGCACTGAAATTTTTGTGGCGATATACCAAGCACTGGGGTCGGCTTCTGAGTCAGTAAATTGTTTGAGATGAGGAAATCACTGGAGCCGGAATTTTTTACGTTTACCATAAATTTCACCCGAAAGCCAACTTTTTGTGAGTAGTGTATGTCAACATAGACATGGGGGGGGGGGGGGGGGTGTGCATGGAATTTAGCATTTTCAGTTGTGAGGAGAAACAGCAGTACTTTTTATTAACCATTTAGTGTGCAGAAGAATCTCATCACATGGCACAGTGCCTGGATTCAGCCATAATGCGATGAAGGTGAGCAGAACATTAAGATGAGTTCATGTAAAACCTAATAGAACATTAATATCACCGTCTCCTCTGTCTTCACCAGACACAGGAACATTATTGGAAAAGCAATGGACACAATCTGCACTTTGAAGTCTTAAATATCAAAGCAATTACTGACTGCGATCCCAGCCCCTTATCCACCGTCATGGCTTTATATGAAATTATGAGCGGCCGAGTAGAATTCCCGTGTATGGAATATTCAGATGAGCCGTTTACAATGGCACTTGCTTCAATTACCTGCCCTATTAAAAATAAATGCCGTCGTATTTGAGAGTCTGACTGTTTAACGGATTTGAGATCCTGAATAATGAGATTTATGTATCAGTCTGGAGTGAGGGGCTGCGCTGTGAAATATCTATAGATGTTAGCCTGACAGCGCAGTCTCTATTGCTTATTTAAATGTTTATTGAATTATGGTTTCCTTTGAAGTGATAGCGGGGGACGCGTCCTGTTGGCAGGTGAAGGATGCCGCACTGGATGTTTGGCTACTTAACCCTAGATATGTCATTTTCTATCATTCTCAATGTCGAGTGCCTGGCGAGCCCCTGGCAAATGCACTCTTCAGGTTTTAGTTAAATGAATACAGGCGTGCTGTGATGGGAATTGTGATTCTGGATGACACAGGTAGAAGACATGATAAAAACACAGCAAAGTATGTCATATTTTTGTTCAGGAAGGAACAAAAATACCAAACTTCAAAAAAGCAAAATTTTGCCAACTAAGAGAGGCCATAGGCCTAACTAACTGGGACAAAGTCCTCAAAAATAAAAATACAGCCACAAAATGGGATATTTTTAAAAGCATCCTAAAATCTAATTGTGAGAGGTGCATACCTTATGGGAATAAAAGGTTAAGGAACAAGAAGAAACCAATGTGGATAAATAGAACTGTAAAGAAAGCAATAAATGACAAAAAGAAAGCATTTAAATCACTGAATAACTATAAGGAAAAAAATAGAGAGCAAAACTAATCCTAAAATGTTCTTCAATTATATAAATGGTAAAAAGTAGTGTTGAGCGCGAATATTCGAAAAGCAAATTTTTATTGCGAATATCGGCACTTCGAGAATTCACAAATATAGAGTATAGTGCTATATATTCGTAATGACGAATATTCGTATATTTTGTTTTCAACACAGTACATATCAGGCGATCATCCCTCCCTACTTCTAGCTTGTGGGCCAATGAGAAGGCTTTGTCACAGCTTAGCAACATCCCTAGCAACCAATTGAAAAGTTGCCTACCCCACTCCGGTATTTCGCACGCATTACGTGAATAATACATTGCCGATTTTTCGCAATTCTACAAAATATTCGCAAAATATGGCAAATTCCAAAATTGCCCCTGCCGCTCATCACTAGTAAAAAGTATAAATCTGAAAGTGTCGCCCTTTACAGAGTGATGAGGGGGAAGTTGCAGAGAGCGATGAGGAGAAAGCAAAGCTGTTAAATATTTTTTTCCCGCTGTATTCACTGAAGAAAATAAACTGGCAGATGAAATGCAGAATGTAAAAGTAAATTCCCCATTAAAAGTGCCCTGTCTTACCCAGAAAGAAGTACAGCAGCGTCTTAAAAACATTAAAATAGACAAATTGCTAGGACCAGATGGCATACACCCCCGTATCCTAAGGGAATTAAGTAATCTCATAGCCAGACCCTTATTTCTGATATTTAACCCCTTAAGGACTTGGCCATTTTTTGCAAATCTGACCAGTGTCACTTTAAGTGGTGATAACTTTAAAACGCTTTGACTTATCCAGGCCATTCTGAGATTGTTTTTTCGTAACATATTGTACTTCATGACACTGGTAAAATGAAGTAAAAAAAGAATTTTTTTTTGCATAAAAAATACCTAATTTACCAAAAATTTGGAAGTTTTAGTTTCTCTACTTCTGTAATACATAGTAATACCCCAAAAAATTGTGATGACTTTACATTCCCCATATGTCTACTTCATGTTTGAATTATTTTGGGAATGATATTTTATTTTTTGGGGGTGTTACAAGGCTTAGAAGTTTAGAAGCAAATCTTAAAATTTTTCAGAAATTTACAAAAACCCAATTTTTAGGGACCACTACAGCTCTGAAGTCACTTTGCGAGGCTTACATAATAGAAACCACCCAAAAATGACCCCATTCTATAAACTACACCCCTCAAGGTATTCAAAACTGATTTTACAAACTTCGTTAACCCTTTAGGTGTTGCACAAGAGTTATTGGCAAATGGGGATGAAATTTGAGAATTTAATTTTTTTGCCTAATTTTCCATTTTAACCCATTTTTTCCACTAAAAAGCAAGGGTTAACAGCCAAACAAGACTGTATCTTTATTGCCCTGACTCTGCCGTTTACAGAAAAACCCCATATGTGGCCGTAAACTACTGTACGGCCACACAGCGGGGCGCAGAGTGAAAGATGCGCCATATGGTTTTTGGAAGGCAGATTTTGCTGGACTGGTTTATTTACACCATGTCCCATTTGAAGCCCCCCTGATGCACCCCTAGAGTAGAAACTCCATGAAAGTGACCCCATCTAAGAAACTACATCCCTCAAGGTATTCAAAACAGATTTTATAAACTTTGTTAACCCTTTAGGTGTTGCACAAGATTTAATGGAAAATAGAGATACAATTTCAAAATTTCACTTTTTTGGCAGATTTTCCATTTTAATATTTTTTTTTCAAGTAACAAAGCAAAGGTTAACAGCCAAACAAAACTCAATATTTATTGCCCAGATTCTGTCGTTTACAGAAACACCCCATATGTGGTCGTAAACCGCTGTACGGGCACACGGCAGGGCTCAGAAGGAAAGGAATGCCATATGGTTTTTGGAAGGCAGATTTTGCTGGACTGTTTTTTTTTTGACACCATGTCCCATTTGAAGCCCCCCTGATGCACCCCTAGAGTAGAAACTCCAAAAAAGTGACCCCATTTTAGAAACTACGGGATAGGGTGGCAGTTTTGTTGGTACTAGTTTAGGGTACATATGATTTTTGGTTGCTCTATATTACACTTTTTGTGTTGCAAGGTAACAAGAAATAGCTTTTTTGGCACCGTTTTTTTTTTTTTGTTATTTACAACATTCATCTGAAAGGTTAGATCATGTGGTAATTTTATAGAGCAGGTTGTCGCGGACGCGGCGATACCTAATATGTATACAATTTTTTTTATTTATGTAAGTTTTACACAATGATTTCATTTTTAAAACAAAAAAGTTTTAGTGTCTCCATAGTCTAAGAGCCATAGTTTTTTCAGTTGTTGGGCGATTATCTTAAGTAGGGTCTCATTTTTTGCGGGATGAGATGGCTGTTTTATTGGCACTATTTTGGGGTGCATATGACTTTTTGATCGCTTGCTATTACACTTTTTGTGACGTAAGATGACAAAAAATTGCTTTTTTTTACACCGTTTTTATTTCAACTTTTTTACGGTGGTCACCTGAGGGGTTAACTCATGTGATATTTTTATAGAGCCGGTCGATACGGACGCGGTGATACCACTTTTTTTTGTTTATGTAAGTTTTACACAATGATTTCTTTTTTGAAACAAAAAAAATCATGTTTTAGTGTCTCCATAGTCTGAGAGCCATAGTTTTTTCAGTTTTTTGGCGATTATCTTGGGTAGGGTATGATTTTTGCGGGATGAGATGACGGTTTGATTGTTACAATTTTGGCGTACATGCGACTTTTTTGATCACTTTTATTACCTTTTTTGGGAAGTAAGGTGGGCAAAATTAAAATTTCATCATTGTTTTTTTTTATTTTTTTTTATGGCGTTCACCGTTCGGGTAAAGTAACATGACCGTTTTATAGATCAGGTAGTTAAGGATGCGGCGATACCAAACATGTGTAGGGAATTTTCTTTTTTTCATTTTTAATTAGTGATAAATGTGTTTTTTGATTTTTACTTTTTTTTCACTTTTTTTCACTTTTTTTTTGACCCAGACCCACTTGGTTCTTGAAGATCCAGTGGGTCTGATGTCTGTATAATACAGTACAGTACAATATATATTGTATTGTACTGTATTTTACTTACACTTTGTCTGAACAGATCTCTGCCTTTAGCAGTACGGACCGCTGTATGGAAAGGGTTAAACGGCTGACATCGCATCACCGATGTCAGCCGTTTATACCAGGGTGTCAGCAATGTGCTGACACCCTGGTATTCCACTGTACACCAACGATTATTCAAGGGGAGGCGGGCGGGGGATGTATATATACTACAGAGGACAGTATACTGTATATATATATACTACAGAGGACAGTATACTACTACAGAGGGATCTGGATAGATTGGAGGCTTGGGCAGATACGTGGCAGATGAGGTTTAACACTGACAAATGTAAGGTTATGCACATGGGAAGGAATAATGCAAGTCACCCGTACATACTAAATGCTAAAACAATGGGTAACACTGACATGGAAAAGGACCTAGGAATTTTAGTGAACAACAAACTAAGCTGCAAAAACCAGTGTCAGGCAGCTGCTGCCAAGGCCAATAAGATAATGGGTTGCATCAAAAGGGGCATAGATGACATAGTCTTGCCACTTTACACATCACTAGTCAGACCACACATGGAGTACTGTGTACAGTTCTGGGCTCCAGTGAACAAGGCAGACATAGCAGAGCTGGAGAGGGTCCAAAGGAGAGCAACTAAAGTAATAACTGGAATGGGGCAACTACAGTACCCTGAAAGATTATCAACATTAGGGTTATTCATTTTAGTAAAAAGACGACTGAGGGGATATCTAATTTCTATGTATAAATATATCAGGGGTCAGTACAGAGATCACTCCCATCAGCTATTTATCCCCAGGACTGTGACTATGACGAGGGGACATCCTCTGCGTCTGGAGGAAAGAAGGTTTGTACACAAACATAGAAAAGGATTCTTTACGGTAAGAGCAGTGAGACTATGGAACTCTCTGCCTGAGGAGGTGGTGATGGTGAGTACAATAAAGGAATTCAAGAGGGGCCTGGATGTATTTCTGGAGTGTAATAATATTACAGGCTATAGCTACTAGAGAGGGGTCATTGATCCAGGGAGTTATTCTGATGCCTGATTGGAGTCGGGAAGGAATTTTTTCCCCTTAAGTGCGGAAAATTGGCTTCTACCTCACAATGTTTTTTGCCTTCCTCTGGATCAACTTGCAGGATAACAGACCGAACTGGATGGACAAATGTCTTTTTTCGGCCTTATGTACTATGTTACTACGGTACTTTAGTAAGGCGGAGAACAGGATGGTGGTGCTATGATGTGTAGAGATCCACAGTGACGTCCACTTCTGAACTGGTAACAAAGTCAAATAGAGTTACGTATGTGGTTACGTATAGTTACATAGTAATAGTTTAGATTAGTAATAATCTACCTGCTAATCTTGCCCTTGGTGGGTTCACATCAAGTCTTTGGTGGCCCACAGCTTTCTGAAGACCATGGTGAGGTTCTTCAAAGGTGCTTACATCAGGAGCTCCATTATGATCATCAGGATATGGTCAATCTAAGCCAGTCCCCTCTGTGCCCCACAAACAGTAAGGACTAGCCTCCTGATAGTACAGATGCCCCCTTACTGCACAGTAAAATTGATCCCTTAGTCCCTGTTATCAGTCTTGATGCCCCCTTGGAGTCTTCATACACAGTAAAGATGTCTCCAAAGTGCCCCTCCACAGTAAAAATGCCCCTTTAGTGCCCCCTCAGAGTAAAGGAGCCCCTTTAGTCCCCTCCCACAGAAGATATGCCCCCTTACTGCCCCTCCACAGTAAAGATTACCCCAAAATTCCTGATCACAGTAGTAATAACCTGTAAAGGATGGCAGCACACAATGTAAAGGATGGCAGCACACAGTGTAAAGGATGGCAGCACACAATGTAAAGGATGGCAGCACACAGTTTAAAGGATGGCAGCACACAATGTAAAGGATGGCAGCACACAGTGTAAAGGATGGCAGCACACAATGTAAAGGATGGCAGCACACAGTGTAAAGGATGGCAGCATACAATGTAAAGGATGGCAGCACACAGTGTAAAGGATGGCAGCACACAGTGTAAAGGATAGCAGAACACAATGTAAAGGATGGCAGCACACAATGTAAAGGATGGCAGCACACAATGTAAAGGATGGCAGCACACAGTGTAAAGGATGGCAGCACACAATGTAAAGGATGGCAGCACACAGTGTAAAGGATGGCAGCACACACTGTAAAGGATGGCAGCACACAATGTAAAGGATGGCAGCACACACTGTAAAGGATGGCAGCACACAATGTAAAGGATGGCAGCACACAATGTAAAGGATGGCAGCACACAGTGTAAAGGATGGCAGCACACAGTGTAAAGGATGGCAGCACACAGTGTAAAGGATAGCAGAACACAATGTAAAGGATGGCAGCACACAATGTAAAGGATGGCAGCATACAGTGTAAAGGATGGCAGCACACAGTGTAAAGGATGGCAGCACACAATGTAAAGGATGGCAGCATACAGTGTAAAGGATGGCAGCACACAGTGTAAAGGATGGCAGCACACAGTGTAAAGGATGGCAGCACACAGTGTAAAGGATGGCAGCACACAGTGTAAAGGATGGCAGCACACAATGTAAAGGATGGCAGCATACAGTGTAAAGGATGGCAGCACACAGTGTAAAGGATGGCAGCACACAGTGTAAAGGATGGCAGCACACAGTGTAAAGGACGGCAGCACACAATAAAGGATGGCAGCATACAATAAAGGATGGCAGCACACAATAAAGGATGGCAGCACACACTGTAAAGGATGGCAGCACACAGTGTAAAGGATGGCAGCATACAATGTAAAGGATGGCAGCATACAATGTAAAGGATGGCACAGTGCAATGTAAAGGATGGCAGCACACAATGTAAAGGTTGGCAGCACACAGTGTAAAGGATGGCAGCACACACTGTAAAGGATGGCAGCACACAGTGTAAAGGATGGCACAGTGCAATGTAAAGGATGGCAGCACACAGTGTAAAGGATGGCAGCACACAATGTAAAGGATGGCAGCACGCAATGTAAAGGATGGCAGCACACAGTGTAAAGGATGGCAGCACACAGTGTAAAGGATGGCAGCACACAATGTAAAGGATGGCACAGTGCAATGTAAAGGATGGCAGCACACAGTGTAAAGGATGGCAGCACACAATGTAAAGGATGGCAGCACACAGTGTAAAGGATGGCAGCACACAGTGTAAAGGATGGCACAGTGCAATGTAAAGGATGTCAGCACACAGTGTAAAGGATGGCAGCACACAGTGTAAAGGATGGCAGCACACAATGTAAAGGATGGCAGCACACAGTGTAAAGGATGGCAGCACACAGTGTAAAGGATGGCAGCACACAATGTAAAGGATGGCAGCACACAGTGTAAAGGATGGCAGCACACAATGTAAAGGATGGCAGCACACAGTGTAAAGGATGGCAGCACACAGTTTAAAGGATGGCAGCATACAGTGTAAAGGATGGCAGCACACAATGCAAAGGATGGCAGCACACAATGTAAAGGATGGCAGCACACAATGTAAAGGATGGCAGCACACAGTGTAAAGGATGACAGCACACAGTGTAAAGGATGGCACAGTGCAATGTAAAGGATGGCAGCACACAGTGTAAAGGATGGCAGCACACAATGTAAAGGATGGCAGCACACAGTGTAAAGGATGGCAGCACACAGTGTAAAGGATGGCAGCACACAATGTAAAGGATGGCAGCACACAGTGTAAAGGATGGCAGCACACAGTGTAAAGGATGGCAGCACACACTGTAAAGGATGGCAGCACACAATAAAGGATAGCAGCACACAATGTAAAGGATGGCAGCACATACTGTAAAGGATGGCAGCACACAATGTAAAGGATGGCAGCACACAGTGTAAAGGATGGCAGCATACAATGTAAAGGATGGCACAGTGCAATGTAAAGGATGGCAGCACACAATGTAAAGGTTGGCAGCACACAGTGTAAAGGATGGCAGCACACAATGTAAAGGATGGCAGCACACAATGTAAAGGATGGCAGCACACAGTGTAAAGGATGGCAGCACACAGTGTAAAGGATGGCAGCACACAGTGTAAAGGATGGCAGCACACAGTGTAAAGGATGGCAGCACACAGTGTAAAGGATGGCAGCACACAGTGTAAAGGATGGCAGCACACAATGTAAAGGATGGCAGCACACAGTGTAAAGGATGGCAGCACACAGTGTAAAGGATGGCAGCACACAGTGTAAAGGATGGCACAGTGCAATGTAAAGGATGGCAGCACACAGTGTAAAGGATGGCAGCACACAATGTAAAGGATGGCAGCACGCAATGTAAAGGATGGCAGCACACAGTGTAAAGGATGGCAGCACACAGTGTAAAGGATGGCAGCACACAATGTAAAGGATGGCACAGTGCAATGTAAAGGATGGCAGCACACAGTGTAAAGGATGGCAGCACACAATGTAAAGGATGGCAGCACACAGTGTAAAGGATGGCAGCACACAGTGTAAAGGATGGCACAGTGCAATGTAAAGGATGGCAGCACACAGTGTAAAGGATGGCAGCACACAGTGTAAAGGATGGCAGCACACAATGTAAAGGATGGCAGCACGCAATGTAAAGGATGGCAGCACACAGTGTAAAGGATGGCAGCACACAGTGTAAAGGATGGCAGCACACAATGTAAAGGATGGCACAGTGCAATGTAAAGGATGGCAGCACACAGTGTAAAGGATGGCAGCACACAATGTAAAGGATGGCAGCACACAGTGTAAAGGATGGCAGCACACAGTTTAAAGGATGGCAGCACACAATGTAAAGGATGGCAGCACACAGTGTAAAGGATGGCAGCACACAGTGTAAAGGATGGCAGCACACAGTGTAAAGGATGGCAGCACACAGTTTAAAGGATGGCAGCACACAATGTAAAGGATGGCAGCACACAGTGTAAAGGATGGCAGCACACAGTGTAAAGGATGGCAGCACACAGTGTAAAGGATGGCAGCACACAGTGTAAAGGATGGCAGCACACAGTGTAAAGGACGGCAGCACACAATAAAGGATGGCAGCACACAGTGTAAAGGATGGCAGCACACAGTGTAAAGGATGGCAGCATACAATGTAAAGGATGGCAGCACACAATAAAGGATAGCAGCACACAATGTAAAGGATGGCAGCACACACTGTAAAGGATGGCAGCACACAATGTAAAGGATGGCAGCACACAGTGTAAAGGATGGCAGCACACAATAAAGGATGGCAGCACACAGTGTAAAGGATGGCAGCACACAGTGTAAAGGATGGCAGCACACACTGTAAAGGATGGCAGCACACAGTGTAAAGGATGGCAGCACACACTGTAAAGGATGGCAGCACACAATAAAGGATGGCAGCACACAATAAAGGATGGCAGCACACAGTGTAAAGGATGGCAGCACACAGTGTAAAGGATGGCAGCACACAGTGTAAAGGATGGCAGCACACAGTGTAAAGGATGGCAGCACACAGTGTAAAGGATGGCAGCACACAATAAAGGATGGCAGCACACAGTGTAAAGGATGGCAGCACACAATAAAGGATGGCAGCACACAGTGTAAAGGATGGCAGCACACAGTGTAAAGGATGGCAGCATACAATGTAAAGGATGGCAGCACACAGTGTAAAGGATGGCAGCACACAGTGTAAAGGATGGCAGCATACAATGTAAAGGATGGCAGCACACAATGTAAAGGATGGCAGCACACAGTGTAAAGGATGGCAGCACACAGTGTAAAGGATGGCAGCACACAATAAAGGATGGCAGCACACAGTGTAAAGGATGGCAGCACACAATGTAAAGGATGGCAGCACACACTGTAAAGGATGGCAGCACACAGTGTAAAGGATGGCAGCACACAATGTAAAGGATGGCAGCACACAATGTAAAGGATGGCACAGTGCAATGTAAAGGATGGCAGCACACAGTGTAAAGGATGGCAGCACACAGTGTAAAGGATGGCAGCACACAATGTAAAGGATGGCAGCACACAGTGTAAAGGATGGCAGCATACAGTGTAAAGGATGGCAGCATACAGTGTAAAGGATGGCAGCACACACTGTAAAGGATGGCAGCACACAATGTAAAGGATGGCAGCACACACTGTAAAGGATGGCAGCATACAGTGTAAAGGATGGCAGCATACACTGTAAAGGATGGCAGCACACAATAAAGGATGGCAGCACACAGTGTAAAGGATGGCAGCACACACTGTAAAGGATGGCAGCACACAGTGTAAAGGATGGCAGCACACAGTGTAAAGGATGGCAGCCCACAGTGTAAAGGATGGCAGCACACAGTGTAAAGGATGGCAGCACACAATGTAAAGGATGGCAGCACACAATGTAAAGGATGGCAGCACACAGTGTAAAGGATGGCAGCACACAATGTAAAGGATGGCAGCACACAATGTAAAGGATGGCAGCACACAGTGTAAAGGATGGCAGCACACAGTGTAAAGGATGGCAGCACACAGTGTAAAGGATGGCAGCACACAATAAAGGATGGCAGCACACAGTGTAAAGGATGGCAGCACACAGTGTAAAGGATGGCAGCACACACTGTAAAGGATGGCAGCACACAGTGTAAAGGATGGAAGCACACAGTTTAAAGGATGGCAGCACACAGTGTAAAGGATGGCAGCACACAGTGTAAAGGATGGCAGCACACAATGTAAAGGATGGCAGCACACAGTGTAAAGGATGGCAGCACACAATGTAAAGGATGGCAGCACACAGTGTAAAGGATGGCAGCACACAATGTAAAGGATGGCAGCACACAGTGTAACGGATGGCAGCACACACTGTAAAGGATGGCAGCACACAATGTAAAGGATGGCAGCACACAGTGTAAAGGATGGCAGCACACAGTGTAAAGGATGGCAGCACACAATGTAAAGGATCGCACAGTGCAATGTAAAGGATGGCAGCACACAATGTAAAGGATGGCAGCACACAATGTAAAGGATGGCACAGTGCAATGTAAAGGATGGCAGCACACAGTGTAAAGGATGGCAGCACACAGTGTAAAGGATGGCAGCACACAATGTAAAGGATGGCAGCACACAGTGTAAAGGATGGCAGCATACAGTGTAAAGGATGGCAGCATACAGTGTAAAGGATGGCAGCACACAGTGTAAAGGATGGCAGCACACAGTGTAAAGGATGGCAGCACACAATGTAAAGGATGGCAGCACACAGTGTAAAGGATGACAGCACACAGTGTAAAGGATGGCAGCACACAATGTAAAGGATGGCAGCACACAGTGTAAAGGATGGCAGCACACAGTGTAAAGGATGGCAGCACACAATGTAAAGGATCGCACAGTGCAATGTAAAGGATGGCAGCACACAATGTAAAGGATGGCAGCACACAATGTAAAGGATGGCAGCATACAGTGTAAAGGATGGCAGCACACAATGTAAAGGATGGCAGCACACAGTGTAAAGGATGGCAGCACACACTGTAAAGGATGGCAGCACACACTGTAAAGGATGGCAGCACACACTGTAAAGGATGGCAGCACACAATGTAAAGGATGGCAGCACACAGTGTAAAGGATGGCAGCATACAGTGTAAAGGATGGCAGCATACAGTGTAAAGGATGGCAGCACACACTGTAAAGGATGGCAGCACACAATGTAAAGGATGGCAGCACACAGTGTAAAGGATGGCAGCACACAGTGTAAAGGATGGCAGCACACAGTGTAAAGGATGGCAGCATACACAGTAAAGGATGGCAGCACACAGTGTAAAGGATGGCAGCACACAGTGTAAAGGATGGCAGCACACACTGTAAAGGATGGCAGCACACAGTGTAAAGGATGGCAGCACAAAATGTAAAGGATGGCAGCACACAGTGTAAAGGATGGCAGCACACAATGTAAAGGATGGCAGCACACAGTGTAAAGGATGGCAGCACACAATGTAAAGGATGACAGCACACAGTGTAAAGGATGGCAGCACACAGTGTAAAGGATGGCAGCACACAGTGTAAAGGATGGCAGCACACAGTGTAAAGGATGGCAGCACACAGTGTAAAGGATGGCAGCACACAGTGTAAAGGATGGCAGCACACAATAAAGGATGGCAGCACACAATAAAGGATGGCAGCACACAGTGTAAAGGATGGCAGCACACAGTGTAAAGGATGGCAGCACACAGTGTAAAGGATGGCAGCACACAGTGTAAAGGATGGCAGCACACAGTGTAAAGGATGGCAGCACACAATAAAGGATGGCAGCACACAATAAAGGATGGCAGCACACAGTGTAAAGGATGGCAGCACACAGTGTAAAGGATGGCAGCACACAGTGTAAAGGATGGCAGCACACACTGTAAAGGATGGCAGCACACAGTGTAAAGGATGGCAGCACACAGTGTAAAGGATGGCATCACACACTGTAAAGGATGGCAGCACACAGTGTAAAGGATGGCAGCACACAGTGTAAAGGATGGCACAGTGCAATGTAAAGGATGGCAGCACACAGTGTAAAGGATGGCAGCACACAGTGTAAAGGATGGCACAGTGCAATGTAAAGGATGGCAGCACACAGTGTAAAGGATGGCAGCATACAGTGTAAAGGATGGCAGCACACAGTGTAAAGGATGGCAGCACACAATAAAGGATGGCAGCACACAATAAAGGATGGCAGCACACAGTGTAAAGGATGGCAGCATACAGTGTAATGGATGGCAGCACACAGTGTAAAGGATGGCAGCACACAGTGTAAAGGATGGCAGCACACAGTGTAAAGGATGGCAGCACACAGTGTAAAGGATGGCAGCACACAGTGTAAAGGATGGCAGCACACAATGTAAAGGATGGCAGCACACAATGTAAAGGATGGCAGCACACAGTGTAAAGGATGGCAGCACACAGTGTAAAGGATGGCAGCACACAATGTAAAGGATGGCAGCACACAATGTAAAGGATGGCAGCACACAGTGTAAAGGATGGCAGCACACACTGTAAAGGATGGCAGTACACAGTGTAAAGGATGGCAGCACACAGTGTAAAGGATGGCAGCACACAATGTAAAGGATGGCAGCACACAGTGTAAAGGATGGCAGCACACACTGTAAAGGATGGCAGCACACAATAAAGGATGGCAGCACACAATAAAGGATGGCAGCACACAGTGTAAAGGATGGCAGCACACAGTGTAAAGGATGGCAGCACACAATGTAAAGGATGGCAGCACACAGTGTAAAGGATGGCAGCATACAGTGTAAAGGATGGCAGCACACAGTGTAAAGGATGGCAGCACACAGTGTAAAGGATGGCAGCACATATTTTTGAACAATAGTCCACCACTCCACCGGTGCTCGGATAATATGGCTGATAATAATTACTGTAGTAAAATATCAACCAGATGCGCTTCAGGCATGCTTCATAGTGAACCATTCACACCCTGAGCTGAACTCCTACATTTAGGCATCTAATGATCACAAATTAGGACTAAAAGTGGGGAATAAATTCAAAAGCAAAGTAAGTTTTTGTAGGACATGTGAAGGGGGGGGGGGGAGCGCTAATTTCATGAGGAAGACGTGAAATACCTGGATACGTATAAGCCAGAGATTCTTTTCAGTGTATTACACTTATTGAACAGAGGCAGAGGATTAACTTCAAAGTAATCAGCGGCGCCCAGTGGGGGAGCTAGCATTATCGGGACAGGTATTGAATAATGAAATATCTGTCATAATAATCCCGCACCACGCTGGGCTCTGTCATTTACTTTGATGATAGTCTCTGTCTTCATTTGGAAATATGACACACTGCGGAGATTTGCAGCAGGGTTTTCTTTGCATCTTCATGCATGTATTCTTTATAAAGTGAAGCCACAGAAAGACAATTCCACAGTCAGCAGTTCCCTCATCTTCTGCTTCCACAGTTGTTGCTCTCCCCTACACTGGGGCTGACACATGAGTCAGGTAGGAACGCAGCCTCCTGGAATACACCGCTGAGCTGATTCGGGTCCTCTAAGATTCCTCATGTTAGACCACCAACACATGTTGCCGAATACGTGCATTTTTCTGCGTTGATTCCTGTGCTGAAAAACCGCAGGGCAGTTCAGTACCAGCAAAGTGTATTCGATTATAGAATGTCATGCACATTTTGAAGATTTTTTTCTCTGCAGAAACTGACCTGATTTCCGAATCCACAGCATGTCAATTATGTTCGCGGTTTAAGCTGCGGATTTCACCCATTTCCAATGAAGAATGAGATCTGCGGCAAAACGCCATTAAATACGAATCATAATCTGCAATTAGAAATTGCAGGTTTTGGTGCAGATATGTTGCAGAAGCACACATAAATCCATGTGTGTTCACCCGCACCCGTGTTCAGTCAGCCTTAAGCAGTTTTCGGGACCCAGCGATCATGTGATTGCTGGGACTGGAGCAGGAATCATGGCCGCTTCCGGAGCTGTATACAGAATGTTCATTCGGCGTTGGGTACACCGTGATGGGGAATTAAGGGGTCATAAAAAATAATTTCTGCCTTCTCAATGGAGAGTCACTGACAATAAGCAGCCTGCTCCTGCAGCGTGTGCTGCGCCGATTGTGTTCCAAGTCTATAGGAATGCTGAGTGGTGTGGTGTGGCCCTTAATAGTCTGTGTGTGTCACGGTGCTCCTACCTGGATACCGTCACTCCTCAGGGTTAGGCTCCAAAGCAATAAAGGGGATAAGTAATAGTGGAGAATAAGTTGAGTCCAGACTCTTATAAAGTTCAACAGGTTTACTTGCATCAACTTGCATCCAGACAATATCCATGCTTTCTCTTGCTTCGAGCAGGCTTTGTCAGAAACTGGCAGGCATACTTCAGTACTCTGCTTTCTCTCTCTGCTGTGCTAAACTCGGCTTTAGTCTGGTAGCTGGACTTTAGGACTGTTCTGATATCTCTGGAGTGCTGCTGACCCCCTAGTAACACTCTGTCTGCAGATCTGTAAGGAGTCAGGGTGCTCTATGTGCTACTTCCCTTTTGAGACTTCTGCTGCAGGAGGTGGAACTTTCCCCTCGCTGCTACATCTTTCATGTCTTCTCAGCTCCACTATCGAGTCTAAACTGGAACAGACTAGAACTGCAACCCCTCCCTTTGGTAGGAAACAGGACTAGCCCACTTCTGCCCAAAAGGGGGAGAATGGAATGGTAAGTTCGATTCTATCTAAGGATCTGTCTGCCATATACACTGCCACCTGCTTGTGAACCAGGAATATAACGTGAGCATAACAGTTACATAGCAATATTATCAATGCACAATGTGAAGGACCTGGAAATAAATACAAAGATGACATTTATGTTAACCATTAGACAGTAGCAGAGTGAAGAAATGGTAATACCACTCTGGGGTATTACATATGTAGCTGCTATCTGTGCAAGGACATTCAAGAAACGCAGACAATACAGATGTTTATAGTCTATGTGCAGTTATGAATGGGTTAAAGGGAAAACTGAATAAATAGAGGAGTAGACTCTTCTTTTTGTGACTCTAATACATTATCCAGAGTAGTAAACTGATGCAAATAGTGTCTCTTCCTCTTGAGGATAGGGCTCATCCATGCATTACATCGGAAGTCTCCAACTTGTGCTCTGTGAAGTTGTAGTTTTGCAGAAGATGGATAACAGTAGGTTGGAGAACACAGCATTACATGGCCTATTACATTGGCACTGTGTCATACTTCATTTCCTTAATTTCCACTGTGGTGGTGCAGAAGTATAAACATTTATGGTCCTATTTCCATCAGTGGCCTCATTGTGGAAAAATGTGACTTTTTATTTCTTTGCTTATTACCCCTCGGGTGCAAAGGGGACACTGCCTTTGCACCTCGCTGCACCCGAGGCTATGCTCCTTTTCCTTCCCGGGTGAGCCCCCACACTTTGACTGACAGGGCCAGGACAGTGAAGACGTAGTCACACTGAAGCCTCCTGAAGTCTCCTGATTGCTCGTTCACTTCACTATTCGATGTAGTACAGTACAGAAGCTCATCGGCCGATGGATTCTGCACTGGGCCGAACAGCGAAGCAAATGAAATTGAATGCAATACTTTCCAGTATAGCGCTGTCAGAGCATATTGCTGAAGAAGCTATTATTGGTGAGAAATTACAGGTTAGTGCCCTTTTTAGCATGGGAGGAGCATTAGCATAGGGATGTGGCATTTTGCATGGCTCAGTGATTGAAATCATATAAGTGGCTGCCCTTCCCACCATTGGGAGTTGGGTATGTGTATCACCGCCAGATCTCTGAGAAGTTCTGACAGACGTTCTTCAGTACCTCTTGCATGATGTTCTTTTGTTTTGGTTTCACTTTGACATCTCTTCTCCCTCTCCCAGCTGTCATCTATTAGCAGTGATTGCCTCCCTTTATATCCCCTCCCATACTGCCTCACTTTGCAGTTTATACTACTTCCTGGATTGTGCTCACTGCTAGATGCTGCAACTGCTGGTTTCATAGATAAGTCTATTCCTTTATTTGTGTTTTCCTGTTGGCTTGATTCTAGGTGACCCTGATTCCCTCCGTATTGAGTGCAGAAAGCCGGTGGTCGTGTCCCCTCACTATTATAGGGTTTTCAAGTGTCACTCAGTCTAGGTACGAGGGCATGCAATTTTCTATCATAAAGATCTTTGCATGGGCTGAGCAGTCAGGGAGAGCTCTAGGGCTTTTATAGGGCTCACCCATATGCTCCTTAGTTTGAGATCAAGTCAGTCGGATCTTTATTTGTGACTTCTAGTTGTCTGCAACACCCTCCATGACATTATAAACCGCCAAAACCGTCTTAAGCATGGATCCAGTTTCAGCCTTCATTGACCGCGTGCAGGCTCTTTCACTGGAGGTAGCAGATCTCCGTAAAACTGTCTCTCAGTTTCAGGTGACGGGTTCTGCTTGCGTTCATGGAGTTTGTTCTGAGCCTAAGATCTCGCTTCCGGATACGTTCTCCGGGGGTAGTGAGAATTTTGTTCGTTTTAGAGAGGCTTGCAAACTCCATTTTCGCCTACTTCCCCATTTCTCCGGTGATGAGGAGCAGAGGGTGGGGATCATCATCTCGCTGCTCAGGGATAACGCTCAGTCTTGGGCCTTTTCGCTACTGGTGGGGGCACGGCCCCTCCGATCGGTGGATTAATTTTTTGTAGCCCTGGGTCAGATATATGATGATCCGGATCGTATTGCTCTGGCTGAATCTAAACTGCGTCTTTTATGCCAGGGTAAACAGTCCGCAGAGATATACTGTTCAGAATTTCGGAGATGGGCAGCTGATTCTGGTTGGAATAATGCTGCACTCCGAAGTCAATTTTGCCATGGTCTTTCTGAGGGATTGAAAGACGCATTTACCTTTCATGAGAGACCTGCCTCCTTGGAGTCTGTCATGTCTCGGGCTGTTCGTATTGACAGTCGTCTTAGAGAGAGAGGAGAGATCACACCTTCCTGTCATATTCAGTCCAAGGACAGTGGGGCGGTCTCATTCAGTGCGCAGGGGCCTCAGTCTCTCTCAATCCCCTCTGAGCCAGAGCCCATGCAGCTGGGTTTGCTTGCCTCTAATAATAAAGGATTCAGCTCTCAGAGGAGGGTTTGTTTCTGTTGTGGAGGTATAAATCATTTGGCAAATGTTTGCCCCTCTAGGAGATTCAGGGAGTTTTTGAGGGTAATAAAGAAACAAAAAGAAAAAAGTCCTCTAAAAATGTTCCATCTGTTACTATTGGCAAGGTTGATGCGGAAATTTAAGGTTTTCCGTTTGCTTGTAGTTCCCATTTTGTCCTACCTGCCAGGGTGGCGCTAGAGAGCAATAACATTGTTTGTGAGATTTTTGTAGATAGTGGAGCAGCTGTCAATCTCATTGATAATCAATTTGCTATAGCACATGGTTTCCAGGTATGCACTTTGGGAAAGGATATACCTGTTTTTGCTATCGATTCCGCTCCACTTTCTCAAAAATCGTTAAAGGGCATAGTTCACTAAACATAACCCCACCATTGATTGGCAAGCGAGGCAAATAAATGGCTTGAGTGACTTTTGCAGAGAGAATTGCCTCTCGGCGTCTCTTTCAGTGGTTTCTACTAAGACTGTACCATCTTTTCTCTCTGAATTTTCGGATGTGTTTTCAGAGAGTGGTGTCTAGGAGCTGCCCCCTCACCGGGAGTACGATTGCCCTATTAATCTCATTCCAGACGCCAAGCTGCCTAAATCTCGTTTATACAATCTCTCCCAACCTGAAAGGGTCACTATATCTCTGAGAGCCTGAGAAAGGGACACATACGACCCTCGAAGTCACCTGTTGCCGCTGTTTTGTTTTTTTTTAAGAAAAAAGATGGTTCTTTAAGACCATGTCTGGATTTCAGGGAGTTGAACAGTATCACAATTCGTGACCCTTATCCGCTTCCTCTGATCCCGGACCTGTTTAACCAGATTGTTGGGGCTAAAGTTGGATTTAAGAGGGGCATACAACCTAGTCAGGGTCAGGGAAGGGGACGAATGGAAGACGGCCTTCAATACTCCTGAGGGCCATTTCGAGAATTTGGTTATGCCTTTTGGTTTGATGAATGCTCCAGCCATCTTCCAACATTTTGTGAACAGCATTTTTTATCATTTAATGGGGAAATTTGTACTAGTGTATCTAGATGACATTTTGATTTTTTCCCCTGATTTCAAAACTCATAGGAACCACCTACGTCAGGTCTTGCTCGTTCCGCGGGAGAATAAATTATACACTAAACTGGAAAAATGTGTGTTTGCGGTTCCGGAGATTCAATTTCTGGGTTTTCTTCTCTCCGCTTCTGGTTTTCGAATGGACCCTGAGAAGGTCCGCGCTGTGCTTGATTGGGAGCTTCCTGAGAATCAGAAGGCGCTGATGCGTTTTTTGGGTTTTGCCAATAATTACAGGAAGTTCATTTTGAATTATTCTTCTGTTGTTAAGCCACTAACTGATAGGACTAAAAAGGGGGTAGATTTTTCCTCCTGGTCGGTAGATGCACGTAAGGCCTTTTCTAGTATCAAAGAGAGTTTTGCTTCCGCTCCCATCTTGGTACAACCTGATGTCTCTCTGCCTTTCATTGTTCAGGTGGACGCTTCTGAGGTAGGTGTGGGTGCGGTCTTGTCTCAGGGTCCCTCTTCTGCCAAATGGCGACCGTGTGCCTTTTTCTCAAGGAAACTCTCCTCTGCAGAGAGAAATTACGATGTGGGAGATAGGGAGTTGTTGGCCATCAAATTAGCTTTTGAGGAATGGTGCCATTGGCTAGATGGAGCCAGACACCCTATTACCGTGTTTACAGACCATAAGAATCTGGCCTACTTGGAGTCAGCCAAGCGTCTGAACCCGAGACAGGCCAGATGGTCTTTGTTCTTTTCTAGGTTTAATTTTGTTGTCACGTTCCGCCCTGGGGTTAAAAATGTGAAGGCTGATGCCCTGTCACGTTGTTTTCCGGGAGGAGGGAACTTTGAAGACCCGGGTCCCATTTTGGCTAAAGGGGTGGTCGTCTCTGCTCTTTACCCTGATTTGGAGGCAGAGGTTCAGGCAGCCCAGGCAGAGGCTCCTGATCTTTGTCCTCCTGGGAGGTTGTTTGTGCCTCTCGCTTTATGACACAAGGTTTTTAAGGAGCACCACAATACTGTCCTTGCTGGGCACCCGGGGGGTAGAGCCACAGTGGATCTCATTGCTCGGAGATTCTGGTGGCCGGCTCTGCGTAAGACAGTTGAGGGTTTTGTGGCAGCCTGCGAGACCTGCGCTCGTGCCAAGGTCCCTCATTCACGGCCATCGGGTCCTCTCCTCCCGTTACCCATTCCTTCCCGTCCTTGGACGCATCTGTCCATGGACTTCATTACGGACCTGCCTCGTTCCTCGAGGAAGACTGTGATTCAGGTGGTGGTGGACCGTTTTAGCAAAATGGCGCATTTCATTCCCTTTCCTGGGTTACCCAATGTTAAAACGCTGGCGCAAGCATTTGTTGATCACATTGTCAAATTGCATGGCATTCCTTTAGACATAGTCTCTGATAGGGGCACGCGATTTGTTTCCAGATTCTGGAAGGCCTTCTGTTCTCGCTTGGGGGTTCGCTTGTCGTTCTCTTCTGCTTTTCACCCGCAGTCGAATGGCCAGACGGAGCCCATCAATCAGAATCTGGAGACATATCTGCGCTGTTTTGTGACAGAGAATCAGGAGGATTGGTGTTCTTTTTTGTCCCTTGCTGAGTTTGCTTTAAATAACCGTCGCCAGGAGTCCTCTGATAAGTCACCATTTTTTGGTGCATATGGGTTTCATCCGCAGTTTGGGACATTCTCTGGAGAGGGGTCTTCTGGTTTACCTGATGAGGAGAGATTTTCCTTGTCTTTGTCATCTATTTGGCAAAAGATTCAGGGTAGTCTAAAGAGCATGAGTGAGAGATATAAGCGTGTGGCGGATAAGAGACGTGTGCCTGGTCCGGACCTGAATGTGGGTGATCTGGTGTTGTTGTCTACTAAGAATATCAAATTGAAGGTTCCCTCCTGGAAGTTGGGTCCTAAGTTTATTGGGTCTTACAAGATCTTGTCCGTCATCAATCCCGTTGCTTTCCATCTTGATCTTCCTCAGACTTGGAAGATCCATAATGTTTTTCACAAGTCCCTATTAAAACCTTATGTCCAACCCACTGTACCCTCCTCTTTGCCTCCTCCTCCGATTGTGGTTGATGGTAATCTTGAATTTCAGGTCTCTAGGATTGTGGATTCTCGTATTATTCGCGGTTCTCTCCAGTACCTCGTTCATTGGGAGGGTTATGGTCCTGAGGAGAGGATGTGGGTTCCAGTGGCGGACATTAAGGCCACTCGTCTTATCAGGGCTTTCCATAGGTCCCATCCTGAGAAGGTGGTCTCTGAGTGTCCGGAGTCCACTCGTAAAGGGAGGGGTACTGTCACCGCCAGATCTCTGAGACGTTCTTCAGTACCTCTTGCATGATGTTCTTTTGTTTTGGTTTCGTTTTGTCATCTCTTCTCCCTCTCCCAGCTTTCATCTATTAGCAGTGATTGCCTCCCTTTATATAACCTCCCACACTGCCTCACTTTGCGGTTTATACTACTTCCTGGATTGTGCTCACTGCTAGATGCTGCAACTGCTGGTTCCTCAGATAAGTCTATTCCTTTATTTGTGTTTTCCTCTTGGCTTGATTCTAGGTGACCCTGACTCCCTCTGTATTGAGTGCAGGGAGCCGGTGGTCGTATCCCCTCACTATTATAGGGTTTTCAGGTGTCACTCAGTCTAGGTACGAGGGCATGCAATTTTCTATTATAAAGATCTTTTCATGGGCTGAGCAGTCAGGGAGAGCTCTAGGGCTTTTATAGGGCTCCCCCATATGTTCCTTAGTTTGGGATCAAGTCATTCGGATCTTTATTTGTGACTTCTAGTTTTCTGCAACACCATCCATGACATTGTGCCCATGTTCACTGCAACGCTTCTGTGATGAGCCGTGGTGTCTGGTAAAGTTCATAGCTAAGGGGTGGACTATGCGAGTGCTGGAGGCTGGTCTAAGGGCACTTATTCTGATGGATATGGTGGTAATGTTAACCATTCAATCACTGAGGTAGGATGGGGGGGCTGTGGTGTGACCCCGGACTACGAAGCAGGTTTGTTACAAGGCTCGGCAGTATCCAGTCACGATCTGTATCAGGGAAGACCTGCAATCTGCTCCACGAGAAAGTCACCACTGCTGTCTTGCCACCATTATACTTGAATGCAACTATATCTAATGTATAAGCTTTGTACCATTCACATTGAGAAGACTGTTCTGCCATCCATATTATTGGATGAACCCCTGCTGCTGGCCACGCTGTTGTCTTGCCATGCCTCATAGTAAAAAAGACTTTTTATGCACATCCATTGTGTCTGGGATATCTTTAGCTGAAGCTAACCTGCATAACACCACATACTGACTGTGGGGTGCTGTCCTTTGGCCCAAATACAAAGGTCATGAAATAGGTAATGAATCCCCAAGATCTACTGTCACAGATAGAAATGTGCGGGTGTCAAGCAGAACCTGGAAGGCTCTTAACTGTTTTATCTTAGCCTTCAGACCCCATCTTCTACATATACTACTGCCCCAGTTCTACCATATTTGCTGTAAATATAGAGCAGTAGATTTATCCAAAAAGAGAGATGAGCACTTTTCATTAATGCAGTACCCATCGATTTCTCCGGGGGCAGCATTTTGATAAACTTCTGCTTCCCTGCACTGTATCAGAATCTGCCATTAATAATAGATTTATTCTGCAGTAGTCACTTTCCCCCCGAGCTTATCTCTGATGACCGATATCAGCACAGGAAGAGGAAATAACATGAAATGCCTTTTGATACTCACATTATGTAACTTCCTGGCTGCTCGCACTGGATAAGGGAGAAGTAGGATATCAATGTTACGAGCAACAGGGATCTATTTCCTGTTTCTCAGTAGCTTTGTCTGAGGCAGTTGTCTACTTCTGTTATCAATTTGCTTAGTCTAGTGTTTGCTGGAAGGGTTTTTGATGATGATTGTTATGCCTTTAAATACTTTTAGCTTCTGTGCCTCTTTGTTGGTTATAGCGAAAGATCTATACAATTTCTGGTGACCCGTCGGTTGTTACATAATTCTGTTCTACTTAACTTGTGGGGGTATCTGAACACCAAGAGCCATAGTTAGAAACTAGGAAAGATGACTGTAATAATGGAAGTCAAATTCGGCAGTTTTGCAAACTACCTGCCTAATCACAGTTGGGACATGCTAGGACTTGCAGTTTTTCAATTGCTAGAGAAGCACACATTGGAGACACTGTACTAGAGTTTCAGAAGTCTAGCAATTCAGTATCGGAAAATGGAAGACTTCTCACCATAATAGTTATTGGAGACACTTCTCATTCTCGAGATGTGAAGCAGTTTACTGTTAAATAGCTGTTGAGAACTGTTCATTTTAATACCTTGTTGTGTATGGAAATGCACTCTGTGTCCTTCTGAGAGGCTGCCTACATTAAACCACAGCATTGTTTTTATTGGTATAAATACTGATGGGATATTTTCCGAACCAATATAATTGAGTAATTTGAAAAATCTGCTTTGAGCATGATGAATCCTGATGATAGGTTAATTATAATGTCACCAGGTTGACAATTAACTAATTGAAATTCCCTTCTGCAGCCGATCCAGCTGCATTCAATTAGACAATGTGTTGCTAACTAAAAGAATAGCTATTGTTTTATCCTCTCCAGTTACATTTTCAAGTTCTGCTGGTTTCATTTATGGTCTTAAATAAAGTATGGATTGGCGCTCAAGAAAATAATAAGCATTGAGAGATTCAGTCAGCACTCCGCAGATCCGTGGTGCATTCATTGAGAATATAATAAGTATATTAGTCTTGAAAGACAAACAATTACCTAAAGGCTTGTGTCCACTGGAGGATGGGGAGGAGGGGGTCCATGGAAATTGTTGTTTTACCTATTTGTAAAGAATTCTCTTGGTCTTGTCCCAGACCTGGTCAATATAATCTATGCTTAATGCAGAGAGGACCCTTTGGGTTTCTTAATCCATTATTTCCATTAATCACTCTCTACATTTAACCTCCAATCTCATAATTTGCTCTCGTTATCTTCCTCTCAAGTACTGAACACCTGCCAGAAATGAGTTATTTCTTTGGACACTAATTCTTTACAGTGTTGACTATCCAACCTGTTTCTGACCATTTTGCTTTCTATGGGGCATACCAGTTGATGACTCAAATTATATAACCTTGACAACCATTCTACTACCATGAGCAAGTCCCTAAGGTAAGCCTATCTCTCTGGTGCCCTAGTGAAAATGCCCAGTGTCCACATCCTTGGTGTGGTTTTGAAATTCTACGGTTACAAATAAAGACTTCTGCAGATGCCAATAAAAATAAATATGTGGATCCTTGACCAACTAGAGCTAAACCTTCTACATGACCAGACTTATTATGGAAATATTATAAAAAGATGCAATATGTTCAAAAAGACAATTTTCCATGGAAGAGTGGAAGAGGAAATTCAAGATGACTGCCAGCAACAAGATGGAGGGAGAAAAAACCCCTCATGATATAGCATTAGCACAGGACATTGAGAATCCTGAATAAAATATGGAACATTCAGGAGAAACACTAGAACTGAAGCCAAATGTTTTCCTATATTATGACCTAGCCCTTGCTAAAAGACTATTTGTCCTGTAAGGGATGAAGGTAAAAGTAGATGAAGATGATAAGAAACAAAATGAAGGAAGTTGAATAGAATTCATGAATACAGCATTGCAAAGTCTGAGGACCCAAATAGAAGATAACACGGTCTGGCAAAACACTGAAAACACTACTCTTCATCCAGACAGGGAACTTAAAGTGGCCCTGGAAAAAAACTAAATGTGGCCCCAATGTTCTCGGTGGGTCCAAATTGACAGAAGGTGGGGCAACACGTGTAGATGAGGCCAATACAAGTTAGCAGGTCAGAAATACCACAGTGCATCACAAAATACCTCTCTAGAAGCTGTCCCTGTGTGTGGCCATCAATAGCTGCCACTTTCTGTCCTCCTCCTCCACCTCCAATTGTCTCTAATTAAGATGTGGAGAAGGGGACTTGGAAGGTGAGATGTGGGCCAGAACACCAAGCCAGCTCTATATTCAGCATGCTGTCTGAACTTCTTCTAATAATGGCCTCTATAGTTCCCCCAGTAGTATATACCAAGCAAGCCTCAGTGTGGAGGGCTCGGGTGAGCCTGTGGGCATCTGACCTCCAGGAAAATTCCCTGTAGGGTCTATGGCCAGTCCACCCCTGTGTTCATCTAAGTGTGAGAAGATCTCAATCACTTCTCAGGTAAGACTGAAAAGAAGGATGGAAGAAACATTTAACATAAGAACATGACAATTCAAAGCCTGAAGACCCAAATAAAAAAAATTAGACTTTTTGGAGAAACATTGACACTGAAGCTAAATCTTTTCTTGGACATCATGTATTGTGAAAAGATCTAGCCCTTTCAAAAAGACTATTTCTCCTGAAATGGATGAAGGCAAAAGTAGAAGACGACGAGTAATGAGGTGGAAAAAGTTGACCGTAGAACTCATGTCATGAACAAAAACAGAAGACAATAGAATCTGGAGAGACCCTGGAAACATTTTCATTGCAAAAGACATTTTCATTGCAAAAGACAATTTTGCTTGGAAAGGGTTAAGGCAAATGTTGGACGAGGATGATGAGGAATAAGACGGATGGAAGCATCAACACGGCATAGAACAGTCTGAATGTTTGAAGATTCACATAGAATATGAAACATTCTGAAGAAACATTAGGGCTGAAGCTACATGTCATTCTAGACATACCTTTCTAGAAGACATCATAGCTCTTTTTCCAGGAAAGGATGAAGGCACAATTTGAAGAATTTGAGTGGCAACATGGTAGATGTTTACAACCATGACATTTACAAGTCTAAGGGCCCAAATGGAAGGCAACACTACCTGAAGAAACACTGTAACTGAATATATATATATATATATATATATATATATATATATATATATATATTATTCTGCATGTTTTATGAGAAGATCTAGTTCCTTTGAGGAGAAATTTCTGCATGGAAGGGCAAAGGTTAAACTACTGTAGATGTTTGGAAAAGAAGGAGACACCATATAACAGGAACTGTAAGAAACTTGAATATTCATATGGCAGAGGAGACATTCTAGAGAAACACTTGATCTGAATAAATTCTAAGATCTAACACTTTCAAAAATACTTTTTTTTTTCCCTAAAAGGGATAAAAGCAGATGCTGAAGATGACTGGGACCGAAATATATGGTGGCAATCAAAGAGAAGATGGGACATTCCTGAGAAACACTGGCCATATATTTGTCTGTGGGACATGACTGTCATCATTTTTATTAGCGATGCTGCCCTCTCCATGCACTCTCACTGATCAAATGCAACATAAAGTAAGATTCACTCCATAGATGACTTGATGAGGACCATGACGTCAAGCATGTCTTCATGAATTTATAGACGTGACCTAAACACTGTGCTGAGTCCTAGTGATTGCAGCTTCTCTATAACACACCCCATGAATATTCAGCTCACTTAATGAAGGTGATTTTGTTCCTAATTGTCTATATTTCGGAATGAGCACTTTGAAGAGAAGACGGAATGTCTTAATGAAGATGTGCCTCATATGTTTATCTTACAAGTTAATTTCTAACTGTTCAATTAGCATCCCCAATCAAATATAAGAATGGTAACGGAAATTATCTCAATTTGTTGTTATGTAAATGAGTTTGAAATGAATACGTTAAATCTTGTCTCTTTATTACAGAACCAATAACGTGAGAGGAAGAAAAGAGTCTGGTGGCGTCCATAATATCACAATCTCACTTGTTTCTTGTCTGGTTTTATGTAGATGAAACCTTAAGGTTGTATAGTGTGAAAATCTGCAACAACATATAATATGTGCTTCAATTTTTCCCACTTTTCAGCAGCTCTGCTTGCTGTAAGTGGAAAATTTGGAATCCTCTTGAAGACCAATGCAGATCTTTTGAAAGCTATTACAGACCTAAAGTGTCTCTCTTTTCAACGCTTTGGATGCCACTTTGCAGGATAGAGGCACATTTCTGCACCGGACACAACATACGTGACATTCCACAGCAATTTATATTTAGACGATGGAAATAACAGTCCAGATGGAGATGCATTGGGCTGGGTTTTATTGATTGACGGCTTCTATTTTTGTTCAGAGTGAGGGCACATTTGGTAATGTATATTAATGACTTCTATATATTGAGAGAAGAGGCTGTAGATACTTCTGATATCACATCATGTTTATAACTCATCTCCTTTTCTTAAAGCGGAAAATTCACATTATTAAAAGTATTTTTATGGTTATTAATCCAGATTATATATACACATACTGTATGGAGAAAAGTATTGGGCCCCACACCTTAATCCAGCCCCCAACCAGTTTTCCTTTGTACATTATATATACACTATATATACATTTCCATAGGTGTATAACATCCAGCCCCCAGCCATGCGGTCTGCCATTATTACAGGAATATAACATCTAGCCCCTCTCCATGCAGTCTGCGATTATTACAGGTGTATAGCATCGAAACCCCTGGCCATTCGGTCTACTATTAGCACAGTGTATAACATCTAGTCTCAAGTTATGCAGTCTACCATTACCACAGGTGTATAACATCCAGACTCTAGCCATGCAGTTTGCCGTACACAGTTTAAAACATCCAGCTTCTAGCCATGCAGTCTGCCATTACCACAGGTGTATAACATCCAGCCTCTAGCCATGCAGTCTACCATTATTACAGGTGTATAACATCCAGCCTCTAGCCATGCAGTCCCCCATTATTACAGGTGTATAACATCCAGCATCTAGCCATGCAGTCTGCCATCACCACAGGTGTATAACATCCAGCTTCTAGCCATGTAGTCTACCATTATTACAGGTGTATAACATCCAGCCTCTAGCCATGCAGTCTACCATTACCACAGGTGTATAACATCCAGCCTCTAGCCATGCATTCTACCATTACCACAGGTGTATAACATTCAGCCTCTAGCCATGCATTCTACCATTACCACAGGTGTATAACATTCAGCCTCTAGCCATGCAGTCTATCATTACCACAGGTGTATAACATTCAGCCTCTAGCCATGCAGTCTGCCATTATTACAGGTGTATAACATTCAGCTTCTAGCCATGTAGTCTACCATTATTACAGGTGTATAACATCCAGCCTCTAGCCATGCAGTCTACCATTACCACAGGTGTATAACATTCAGCCTCTAGCCATGCATTCTACCATTACCACAGGTGTATAACATTCAGCCTCTAGCCATGCAGTCTACCATTACCACAGGTGTATAACATTCAGCCTCTAGCCATGCATTCTACCATTACCACAGGTGTATCACATCCAGCCTCTAGCCATGCAGTCTGCTATTACCACAGATGTATAACATCCAGCCTCTAGCGCTGCAGTCTGTCATTATTACAAATATATAACATCCAGCCCTGCCCATGCAGTCTGCCTCTTCACACTATACATTACACAATATACACGCTATATATACATTATCCCCAATCATGCAGTCACCTTTACAGACATGTAGAAAGAAAGTATCTGAAAGAATGGAGTACTGTAAAGAGCTCCCTGAATTCCGGCATGGTCCTGTATAGAGATGGCCTTGCTGTTTGCCCGGCGGTCGTTTCACGGGGAACTTTGCGTGTTCGCGATTCGCCGAACATGCGAACATATGGAGAAATTCGCACCTGCCATATTCTTTTACATTATGAAGAACTTTGACCCATGACACATCCATCAGGTGGTACAGGACAGCCAATTGAGACGTTTCAGCACATGGACATACCCCCTACCTTATAAATAGACCTGATCTGGCCGCCATTTTACATTCAGTCTTTTGCCAGTGTAGGGAGAGGTTGCTGTGTGGAGCTGGGACAGTCTTTTAGGGACACCAAGCGCTAGATAATAGGGCCACAAAAGTCCTTTTAAGGACTGGTATAGGTGTGCTATTGATATGTGTGATACACAGAGGGGTGCGATATACTTATACTATTATAATGAGTGAAAAACACTTAGATCTATTTAGTGATCACCTGGAAGTCAGGGGCCTAGGGGCTAGGGGCTTACTAGGGCCATTTATAGGGTAAGGTTCCGGACGGGGTCGCTCTTATCAGGGCGGGTGGTCTGTGGTTAGGCTATCAGGGCCAGAATAGCACCCCCCTGTAGGGCAATATCAGAGGCAGTTCTTATCCCAGGGATAGATGTTTTTTGCTTTCCTTCCAGGATTCATGGATGTGCACTGGAACCCCCCGGATTGTGGTAGGACATATGGTTTCTGATTTGGTGCCGCCGAGCACCTGATTTAGTGCCGCCGAGCACTTGTTATTGCCGACCACATCTATGCTTTTTGCTTAACTTTAATAATTACATTTATTTTTATTTTGAGGGATATCTTTTCCATTCACACATCCGCAAAATGGCTTCACATCCGTTCCACAATTTTGTGGAACGGATGCAGACCCATTTATTTTCAATGGGGCCGGAATGTGCTGTCCGCATTTGCAGATCCGCACTTCCGCATCTGTGCTTCCGCAAAAAAATACAACATGTCCTATTCTTGTCCGCAATTGCAGAGTAGACAAGATTAGGCATTTTCTATTATAGTGCCGGTGATGTGCGGTCCGCAAATTGCGGAATGCACATTGCCGGTGTCCGTGTTTTGCGGATCCGCAAAACACTTACGGACGTGTGAATGGACCCTCATAGTAACATTATTGAAGGTTACGTTTTATCTTTATGCATATTCTAATGGATTGCCTTACTTGTACGATGTTATAATATACTTTCTATGTTAGACAGTATATTATAGTGCATTTGTATTGTGCGGCAGTCGTGTGCGGTTCTGCTGCGATACTGCAGGTATATAGAGGGACAAGCGTTATTGGAACAAATAATTTCTACTTGTGTGATATACCAGCAGCCCCCCCCCCCCCCTCCTGAAATGTCTTCCATCCTAGATATTCAACCATCACTTTGAGCTGTATTATTGTAAAGTGGAAGGAACCACAGCAACTCTAGAGAGCGAGGGGGAGAGAGAGAGTAACAGAGAGAAAGAGAGAGAGAGATGTGTTGTCTAGGGATCGTACTCTTTCTTAATACAGAGAACACCTGCCATCCTTAGTACCTGTGCTCCTCTGGGTTTCAGTTAAAGATATACAAATTAGCTTTCGTAAGCCTATCTGGTGTCAGCAGATGTTAGGCCTCTTTCACACTTGCGTTGTCCGGATCCGGCGTGTACTCCACTTGCCGGAATTACACGCCGGATCCGGAAAAACGCAAGTGTACTGAAAGCATTTGAAGACGGAACCGTCTTCCAAATGCGTTCAGTGTTACTATGGCACCCAGGACGCTATTAAAGTCCTGGTTGCCATAGTAGGAGCGGGGAGCGGGGGAGCGGTATACTTACAGTCCGTGCGGCTCCCGGGGCGCTCCAGAATGACGTCAGAGCGCCCCATGCGCATGGATGACGTGATCCATGTGATCACATGATCCATGCTCTTGGGGCGCCCTGACGTCACTCTGAAGCGCCCGGGGAGCCGCACGGACGGTAAGTACACTGCTCCCCCGCTCCCCACTACACTTACCATGGCTGTCAGGACTTTAGCGTCCCGGCAGCCATGGTAACCACTCTGAAAAAGCTAAATGTCGGCTCCGGCAATGCGCCGAAACGACGTTTAGCTTAAGGCCGGATCCGGATCAATGCCTTTCAATGGGCATTAATTCCGGATCCGGCCTTGCGGCAAGTGTTCCGGATTTTTGGCCGGAGCAAAAAGCGCAGCATGCTGCGGTATTTTCTCCGGCCAAAAAACGTTCCGTTCCGGAACTGAAGACATCCTGATGCATCCTTAAAGCATCCTGAATGGATTTCTCTCCATTCAGAATGCATTAGGATAATCCTGATCAGGATTCTTCCGGCATAGAGCCCCGACGACGGAACTCTATGCCGGAAGACAAGAACGCAGGTGTGAAAGAGCCCTAAGATGCTAATTTTCATATATTTTTTCTCCAGAAACCCAGAGGTACATTGACTGTCTTACAATACTCCTTATCCATACTCAGTGTCCTCCATAAGAACAAATAGTACCCCAACCAATGCATCTCAAATTATCAAGCAAAGTTTCTTGAGAAAATAATCAATTAATCAAGCAAAGATATTAAATCTTACAATGTAAAAGCATTGATTGAACAGTTTGAGGGTACCACCAAAACCCTAGTGGGGAAAAAAGGAGGGGGGGGCATTGGTCTAAGAAGCAGAAAGATATATAGATATAGATATAGATACTAGATGAGCAAATCAATTCTATCAATTTGGCATTCATCCTGAATTTTCCCAAAAAATTGGATTCTAACAAACCCAAATATTGTGCATTTCAAGAGAGAGACCCACATGTGAAAAACATGGGCAATTCAGCTTACTTTCCAAAACAATAAAAAAATCGAGTGTTTCACAAATACTGGTTAGACTTCTAATCATTGCTCAGATTTTTAAACAGATTTACATAGCATAACTAGGATAATGCAGTAGCTAAGCCAGCCTCACATCTGCAAACAGTTCTTTCAGACTGGAACGGATTACATGGAGTCCAGGAGAAATGGGACTACTTAAAAGGTGCATTATTGAAGGCAACAGAAAATTGCATTAGACTTGTCAGTAAAAGCAAAAAAAGGAAGAGACCACTGTGGTACTCAGCAGAAGTGGCCCAAATCATTAAAAATAAAAAGCTAGCATTTTGTAATTATAAAAAAAAAACAGAGCAATGAAGATAAGGAAATCTACAAGATTAGGCAGAAAGAGGCCAAGCAAGTTATAAGAACTTCTAAAGCGCAGGCAGAAGAAAAACTAGCTCAGTCTATGAAAAAAGGGGATAAGACATTCTTCAGATATATAAATGAAAAAAGGAAATTAAAACAAGGAATAACTCAATTAAAAACAAAGGACGGAAGGTATGTAGAAGAGAATAAAGGGCTAGCCGACTGCCTTAATGAATACTTCTGTTCAGTTTTTACAAAAGAAAAAGAAGGAGAAGGACCTCCACTAGAAAGAATGACTATTAAATCGTTTGATGCATGTGTCTTTACAGCGGAAGATGTTCTAAGTTTGCTGTCTAAAGTGAAGACAAATAAGTCACAGGGGCCTGATGAGATACACCCAAAATTATTAAAAGAGCTTAGTGGTGAGCTGGCAAAACCGTTAACAGATTTATTTAACCAATCATTAGTAACAGGAGTCGTCCCGGAAGATTGGAAATTGGCAAATGTCGTGCCCATTCGCAAGAAAGGTAGTAGGGAGGAATCGAGCAACTATAGACCAGTGAGTCTGACATCAATAGCAGGCAAATTAATGGAAACCCTATTAAAGGATAGGATTGTGGAACATCTAAAATCCCATGGATTGCAAGATGAAAAACAACATGGGTTTACTTCAGGGAGATCATGTCAAACAAATCTTATAGATTTTTTTGACTGGGTGACTAAAATAATAGACGGTGGAGGTGCAGTAGACATCGCATATCTAGACTTTAGTAAGGCTTTTGACACTGTCCCACATAGAAGACTTATCAATAAACTGCAGTCACTGAGCATGGACTCCCATATTGTTGAGTGGATTAGGCAGTGGCTGAGTGACAGACAGCAGAGGGTTGTAGTCAATGGAGAACATTCAAAACAAGGCCATGTTACCAGTGGGGTTCCACAGGGATCTGTACTGGGACCAATTTTGTTTAATATCTTCATAAGTGATATTGCAAAAGGCCTCGATGGTAAGGTTTGTCTTTATGCTGATGACACAAAGATATGTAACAGGGTTGATGTTCCTGGAGGGAAACGCCAAATGGAAAAGGATTTAGGAAAACTAGAAGAATGGTCAGAACTCTGGCAACTGAAATTTAATGTGGATAAGTGCAAGATAATGCACCTGGGGCGTAAAAACCCAAGGGCAGAATATAGAATATTTGACACAGTCCTGACCAGGACGCCAGAATGCTTGGATGTATAGGGAGAGGTATAAGCAGTAGAAAGAGTGAAGTGCTTATGCCGCTGTACAGAACACTGGTGAGACCTCACTTGGAGTATTGTGCGCAGTACTGGAGGCCATATCTCCAGAAGGATATAGATTCTCTAGAGAGAGTTCAGAGAAGAGCTACTAAACTAGTACATGGATTGCAGGATAAAACTTACCAGGAAAGGTTAAAGGACCTTAATATGTATAGCATGGAAGAAAGAAGAGACAGAGGGGATATGATAGAAACTTTTAAATACATAAAGGGAATCAACTCGGTAAAGGAGGAGAGCATATTTAAAAGAAGAAAAACTACCACAAGAGGACACAGTTTTAAATTAGAGGGGCAAAGGTTTAAAAGTAATATAAGGAAGTATTACTTTACTGAGAGAGTAGTGGATGCATGGAATAGCCTTCCTGCAGAAGTGGTAGCTGCAAATACAGTGAAGGAGTTTAAGCATGCATGGGATAGGCATAAGGCTATCCTTCATATAAGATAGGGCCAGGGACTATTAATAGGATTCAGATATATTGGGCAGACTAGATGGGCCAAATGGTTCTTATCTGCCGACACATTCTATGTTTCTATGTTCTATGTTTCTATGTTTCTTCTAAGTCAAAAGCAGCACAACACATCATAAGCTTAGATACACATCTTAGCAGACAGTATCGCACATAATAGGATTAGAATTCAGCAGTAGCGATAAACGAACATCGGCCAGGAAGATTCACGAACGCGATCGCGTGAACGCGATCAAATGTTCGTGAACCGCAAGGTCATGACGGGCCTCATTCACTTTAATGGCAGGCGAATATGAAAAACCTTCAGGTCATATTTGCAGCCACCAAATACCTACTAGAAGTGCACAAATCGTCCCACATGGACAGTGACATACCAGAGGGGAATCAATGGCAAAAATTCCCACAACAAATATGTATTTTAATCAGGGGCCATTTTTATGCATTTTGGGCACGGGAGTACAGGTCCCAAACATTAGACATTCACCGGACAGAAAAGAACAATTGATAATGTGGCTGGAGGTACATTAGGCGGGCACCGTATTACAATTTTAATGTTTGCCAGTTAGATTACAAGCCCCAAAAATTATGCATTCACCGTACATAAATGATCAAGTGATTATGTGGCTGGAGGTATATTAGACGGCCATTCAATATCAATTTTACTGCAGGCCTGTGTAGTACAGGCCCCAAACATTAGGCATTCACCTGACATAAAAGAACAAGTAATTATGTGGCTGGAGGTATATTAGACGGTCATTGGATATCAATTTTACTGAAGGCGAGTACAAATAGATGTCAAATACATATGTTTAAAAGAACAAAAAATATAATATTGGATTGAAAAAACATGGCTAACGAAATCCCCCCTCTTGAAAAAAAAACTTATGATAATAGTTGAAATTCGATAATGTGGTCGTCACAGGTGTTGAATTCCTCCAAGGACCCAAACATTAGGCATTCACCGGACAGAAAAGGCCTTTTATGCCGCTGTATTTACCTTAGACAGAGACCATTATTTGTTCTGGGTGGTGGCGAATATTTGTGGGCTGTGATGAGGAAATTCAATTAAACGTGGTCGTCACAGGTGTTGAAATCCGCCGAGATCCATACCTCATTCATTTTTAGAAATGTGAGGTAGTCCACATTGTCGTGAGCTAGGCGAGTGCGCTTATCGGTCACGATCTCCCCTGCTGCGCTGAACGTCCTTTCGGACAGGACAATGGACGAAGGGCAAGCAAAGAGTTCCATGGCAAATTGTGCCAGCTCTGGCCACAGGCCAAGCCTGCACACCCAGTAGTCAAGGGGTTCCTTGCTTCTCAGAGCGTCCACATCGGCCGTTAACCCGATGTACAGTCGTGGCCAAAAGTTTTGAGAATGACACAAATATTAGTTTTCACAAAGTTTGCTGCTAAACTGCTTTTAGATCTTTGTTTCAGTTGTTTCTGTGATGTAGTGAAATATAATTACACGCACTTCATACGTTTCAAAGGCTTTTATTGACAATTACATGACATTTATGCAAAGAGTCAGTATTTGCAGTGTTGGCCCTTCTTTTTCAGGACCTCTGCAATCCGACTGGGCATGCTCTCAATCAACTTCTGGGCCAATTCCTGACTGATAGCAACCCATTCTTTCATAATCACTTCTTGGAGTTTGTCAGAATTAGTGGGTTTTTGTTTGTCCACCCGCCTCTTGAGGATTGACCACAAGTTCTCAATGGGATTAAGATCTGGGGAGTTTCCAGGCCATGGACCCAAAATGTCAACGTTTTGGTCCCCGAGCCACTTAGTCTCTCCATTCAGAATGCATTAGGATAATCCTGATCAGGATTCTTCCGGCATAGAGCCCCGACGACGGAACTCTATGCCGGAAGACAAGAACGCAGGTGTGAAAGAGCCCTAAGATGCTAATTTTCATATATTTTTTCTCCAGAAACCCAGAGGTACATTGACTGTCTTACAATACTCCTTATCCATACTCAGTGTCCTCCATAAGAACAAATAGTACCCCAACCAATGCATCTCAAATTATCAAGCAAAGTTTCTTGAGAAAATAATCAATTAATCAAGCAAAGATATTAAATCTTACAATGTAAAAGCATTGATTGAACAGTTTGAGGGTACCACCAAAACCCTAGTGGGGAAAAAAGGAGGGGGGGGCATTGGTCTAAGAAGCAGAAAGATATATAGATATAGATATAGATACTAGATGAGCAAATCAATTCTATCAATTTGGCATTCATCCTGAATTTTCCCAAAAAATTGGATTCTAACAAACCCAAATATTGTGCATTTCAAGAGAGAGACCCACATGTGAAAAACATGGGCAATTCAGCTTACTTTCCAAAACAATAAAAAAATCGAGTGTTTCACAAATACTGGTTAGACTTCTAATCATTGCTCAGATTTTTAAACAGATTTACATAGCATAACTAGGATAATGCAGTAGCTAAGCCAGCCTCACATCTGCAAACAGTTCTTTCAGACTGGAACGGATTACATGGAGTCCAGGAGAAATGGGACTACTTAAAAGGTGCATTATTGAAGGCAACAGAAAATTGCATTAGACTTGTCAGTAAAAGCAAAAAAAGGAAGAGACCACTGTGGTACTCAGCAGAAGTGGCCCAAATCATTAAAAATAAAAAGCTAGCATTTTGTAATTATAAAAAAAAAACAGAGCAATGAAGATAAGGAAATCTACAAGATTAGGCAGAAAGAGGCCAAGCAAGTTATAAGAACTTCTAAAGCGCAGGCAGAAGAAAAACTAGCTCAGTCTATGAAAAAAGGGGATAAGACATTCTTCAGATATATAAATGAAAAAAGGAAATTAAAACAAGGAATAACTCAATTAAAAACAAAGGACGGAAGGTATGTAGAAGAGAATAAAGGGCTAGCCGACTGCCTTAATGAATACTTCTGTTCAGTTTTTACAAAAGAAAAAGAAGGAGAAGGACCTCCACTAGAAAGAATGACTATTAAATCGTTTGATGCATGTGTCTTTACAGCGGAAGATGTTCTAAGTTTGCTGTCTAAAGTGAAGACAAATAAGTCACAGGGGCCTGATGAGATACACCCAAAATTATTAAAAGAGCTTAGTGGTGAGCTGGCAAAACCGTTAACAGATTTATTTAACCAATCATTAGTAACAGGAGTCGTCCCGGAAGATTGGAAATTGGCAAATGTCGTGCCCATTCGCAAGAAAGGTAGTAGGGAGGAATCGAGCAACTATAGACCAGTGAGTCTGACATCAATAGCAGGCAAATTAATGGAAACCCTATTAAAGGATAGGATTGTGGAACATCTAAAATCCCATGGATTGCAAGATGAAAAACAACATGGGTTTACTTCAGGGAGATCATGTCAAACAAATCTTATAGATTTTTTTGACTGGGTGACTAAAATAATAGACGGTGGAGGTGCAGTAGACATCGCATATCTAGACTTTAGTAAGGCTTTTGACACTGTCCCACATAGAAGACTTATCAATAAACTGCAGTCACTGAGCATGGACTCCCATATTGTTGAGTGGATTAGGCAGTGGCTGAGTGACAGACAGCAGAGGGTTGTAGTCAATGGAGAACATTCAAAACAAGGCCATGTTACCAGTGGGGTTCCACAGGGATCTGTACTGGGACCAATTTTGTTTAATATCTTCATAAGTGATATTGCAAAAGGCCTCGATGGTAAGGTTTGTCTTTATGCTGATGACACAAAGATATGTAACAGGGTTGATGTTCCTGGAGGGAAACGCCAAATGGAAAAGGATTTAGGAAAACTAGAAGAATGGTCAGAACTCTGGCAACTGAAATTTAATGTGGATAAGTGCAAGATAATGCACCTGGGGCGTAAAAACCCAAGGGCAGAATATAGAATATTTGACACAGTCCTGACCAGGACGCCAGAATGCTTGGATGTATAGGGAGAGGTATAAGCAGTAGAAAGAGTGAAGTGCTTATGCCGCTGTACAGAACACTGGTGAGACCTCACTTGGAGTATTGTGCGCAGTACTGGAGGCCATATCTCCAGAAGGATATAGATTCTCTAGAGAGAGTTCAGAGAAGAGCTACTAAACTAGTACATGGATTGCAGGATAAAACTTACCAGGAAAGGTTAAAGGACCTTAATATGTATAGCATGGAAGAAAGAAGAGACAGAGGGGATATGATAGAAACTTTTAAATACATAAAGGGAATCAACTCGGTAAAGGAGGAGAGCATATTTAAAAGAAGAAAAACTACCACAAGAGGACACAGTTTTAAATTAGAGGGGCAAAGGTTTAAAAGTAATATAAGGAAGTATTACTTTACTGAGAGAGTAGTGGATGCATGGAATAGCCTTCCTGCAGAAGTGGTAGCTGCAAATACAGTGAAGGAGTTTAAGCATGCATGGGATAGGCATAAGGCTATCCTTCATATAAGATAGGGCCAGGGACTATTAATAGGATTCAGATATATTGGGCAGACTAGATGGGCCAAATGGTTCTTATCTGCCGACACATTCTATGTTTCTATGTTCTATGTTTCTATGTTTCTTCTAAGTCAAAAGCAGCACAACACATCATAAGCTTAGATACACATCTTAGCAGACAGTATCGCACATAATAGGATTAGAATTCAGCAGTAGCGATAAACGAACATCGGCCAGGAAGATTCACGAACGCGATCGCGTGAACGCGATCAAATGTTCGTGAACCGCAAGGTCATGACGGGCCTCATTCACTTTAATGGCAGGCGAATATGAAAAACCTTCAGGTCATATTTGCAGCCACCAAATACCTACTAGAAGTGCACAAATCGTCCCACATGGACAGTGACATACCAGAGGGGAATCAATGGCAAAAATTCCCACAACAAATATGTATTTTAATCAGGGGCCATTTTTATGCATTTTGGGCACGGGAGTACAGGTCCCAAACATTAGACATTCACCGGACAGAAAAGAACAATTGATAATGTGGCTGGAGGTACATTAGGCGGGCACCGTATTACAATTTTAATGTTTGCCAGTTAGATTACAAGCCCCAAAAATTATGCATTCACCGTACATAAATGATCAAGTGATTATGTGGCTGGAGGTATATTAGACGGCCATTCAATATCAATTTTACTGCAGGCCTGTGTAGTACAGGCCCCAAACATTAGGCATTCACCTGACATAAAAGAACAAGTAATTATGTGGCTGGAGGTATATTAGACGGTCATTGGATATCAATTTTACTGAAGGCGAGTACAAATAGATGTCAAATACATATGTTTAAAAGAACAAAAAATATAATATTGGATTGAAAAAACATGGCTAACGAAATCCCCCCTCTTGAAAAAAAAACTTATGATAATAGTTGAAATTCGATAATGTGGTCGTCACAGGTGTTGAATTCCTCCAAGGACCCAAACATTAGGCATTCACCGGACAGAAAAGGCCTTTTATGCCGCTGTATTTACCTTAGACAGAGACCATTATTTGTTCTGGGTGGTGGCGAATATTTGTGGGCTGTGATGAGGAAATTCAATTAAACGTGGTCGTCACAGGTGTTGAAATCCGCCGAGATCCATACCTCATTCATTTTTAGAAATGTGAGGTAGTCCACATTGTCGTGAGCTAGGCGAGTGCGCTTATCGGTCACGATCTCCCCTGCTGCGCTGAACGTCCTTTCGGACAGGACAATGGACGAAGGGCAAGCAAAGAGTTCCATGGCAAATTGTGCCAGCTCTGGCCACAGGCCAAGCCTGCACACCCAGTAGTCAAGGGGTTCCTTGCTTCTCAGAGCGTCCACATCGGCCGTTAACCCGATGTACAGTCGTGGCCAAAAGTTTTGAGAATGACACAAATATTAGTTTTCACAAAGTTTGCTGCTAAACTGCTTTTAGATCTTTGTTTCAGTTGTTTCTGTGATGTAGTGAAATATAATTACACGCACTTCATACGTTTCAAAGGCTTTTATTGACAATTACATGACATTTATGCAAAGAGTCAGTATTTGCAGTGTTGGCCCTTCTTTTTCAGGACCTCTGCAATCCGACTGGGCATGCTCTCAATCAACTTCTGGGCCAATTCCTGACTGATAGCAACCCATTCTTTCATAATCACTTCTTGGAGTTTGTCAGAATTAGTGGGTTTTTGTTTGTCCACCCGCCTCTTGAGGATTGACCACAAGTTCTCAATGGGATTAAGATCTGGGGAGTTTCCAGGCCATGGACCCAAAATGTCAACGTTTTGGTCCCCGAGCCACTTAGTCTCTCCATTCAGAATGCATTAGGATAATCCTGATCAGGATTCTTCCGGCATAGAGCCCCGACGACGGAACTCTATGCCGGAAGACAAGAACGCAGGTGTGAAAGAGCCCTAAGATGCTAATTTTCATATATTTTTTCTCCAGAAACCCAGAGGTACATTGACTGTCTTACAATACTCCTTATCCATACTCAGTGTCCTCCATAAGAACAAATAGTACCCCAACCAATGCATCTCAAATTATCAAGCAAAGTTTCTTGAGAAAATAATCAATTAATCAAGCAAAGATATTAAATCTTACAATGTAAAAGCATTGATTGAACAGTTTGAGGGTACCACCAAAACCCTAGTGGGGAAAAAAGGAGGGGGGGGCATTGGTCTAAGAAGCAGAAAGATATATAGATATAGATATAGATACTAGATGAGCAAATCAATTCTATCAATTTGGCATTCATCCTGAATTTTCCCAAAAAATTGGATTCTAACAAACCCAAATATTGTGCATTTCAAGAGAGAGACCCACATGTGAAAAACATGGGCAATTCAGCTTACTTTCCAAAACAATAAAAAAATCGAGTGTTTCACAAATACTGGTTAGACTTCTAATCATTGCTCAGATTTTTAAACAGATTTACATAGCATAACTAGGATAATGCAGTAGCTAAGCCAGCCTCACATCTGCAAACAGTTCTTTCAGACTGGAACGGATTACATGGAGTCCAGGAGAAATGGGACTACTTAAAAGGTGCATTATTGAAGGCAACAGAAAATTGCATTAGACTTGTCAGTAAAAGCAAAAAAAGGAAGAGACCACTGTGGTACTCAGCAGAAGTGGCCCAAATCATTAAAAATAAAAAGCTAGCATTTTGTAATTATAAAAAAAAAACAGAGCAATGAAGATAAGGAAATCTACAAGATTAGGCAGAAAGAGGCCAAGCAAGTTATAAGAACTTCTAAAGCGCAGGCAGAAGAAAAACTAGCTCAGTCTATGAAAAAAGGGGATAAGACATTCTTCAGATATATAAATGAAAAAAGGAAATTAAAACAAGGAATAACTCAATTAAAAACAAAGGACGGAAGGTATGTAGAAGAGAATAAAGGGCTAGCCGACTGCCTTAATGAATACTTCTGTTCAGTTTTTACAAAAGAAAAAGAAGGAGAAGGACCTCCACTAGAAAGAATGACTATTAAATCGTTTGATGCATGTGTCTTTACAGCGGAAGATGTTCTAAGTTTGCTGTCTAAAGTGAAGACAAATAAGTCACAGGGGCCTGATGAGATACACCCAAAATTATTAAAAGAGCTTAGTGGTGAGCTGGCAAAACCGTTAACAGATTTATTTAACCAATCATTAGTAACAGGAGTCGTCCCGGAAGATTGGAAATTGGCAAATGTCGTGCCCATTCGCAAGAAAGGTAGTAGGGAGGAATCGAGCAACTATAGACCAGTGAGTCTGACATCAATAGCAGGCAAATTAATGGAAACCCTATTAAAGGATAGGATTGTGGAACATCTAAAATCCCATGGATTGCAAGATGAAAAACAACATGGGTTTACTTCAGGGAGATCATGTCAAACAAATCTTATAGATTTTTTTGACTGGGTGACTAAAATAATAGACGGTGGAGGTGCAGTAGACATCGCATATCTAGACTTTAGTAAGGCTTTTGACACTGTCCCACATAGAAGACTTATCAATAAACTGCAGTCACTGAGCATGGACTCCCATATTGTTGAGTGGATTAGGCAGTGGCTGAGTGACAGACAGCAGAGGGTTGTAGTCAATGGAGAACATTCAAAACAAGGCCATGTTACCAGTGGGGTTCCACAGGGATCTGTACTGGGACCAATTTTGTTTAATATCTTCATAAGTGATATTGCAAAAGGCCTCGATGGTAAGGTTTGTCTTTATGCTGATGACACAAAGATATGTAACAGGGTTGATGTTCCTGGAGGGAAACGCCAAATGGAAAAGGATTTAGGAAAACTAGAAGAATGGTCAGAACTCTGGCAACTGAAATTTAATGTGGATAAGTGCAAGATAATGCACCTGGGGCGTAAAAACCCAAGGGCAGAATATAGAATATTTGACACAGTCCTGACCAGGACGCCAGAATGCTTGGATGTATAGGGAGAGGTATAAGCAGTAGAAAGAGTGAAGTGCTTATGCCGCTGTACAGAACACTGGTGAGACCTCACTTGGAGTATTGTGCGCAGTACTGGAGGCCATATCTCCAGAAGGATATAGATTCTCTAGAGAGAGTTCAGAGAAGAGCTACTAAACTAGTACATGGATTGCAGGATAAAACTTACCAGGAAAGGTTAAAGGACCTTAATATGTATAGCATGGAAGAAAGAAGAGACAGAGGGGATATGATAGAAACTTTTAAATACATAAAGGGAATCAACTCGGTAAAGGAGGAGAGCATATTTAAAAGAAGAAAAACTACCACAAGAGGACACAGTTTTAAATTAGAGGGGCAAAGGTTTAAAAGTAATATAAGGAAGTATTACTTTACTGAGAGAGTAGTGGATGCATGGAATAGCCTTCCTGCAGAAGTGGTAGCTGCAAATACAGTGAAGGAGTTTAAGCATGCATGGGATAGGCATAAGGCTATCCTTCATATAAGATAGGGCCAGGGACTATTAATAGGATTCAGATATATTGGGCAGACTAGATGGGCCAAATGGTTCTTATCTGCCGACACATTCTATGTTTCTATGTTCTATGTTTCTATGTTTCTTCTAAGTCAAAAGCAGCACAACACATCATAAGCTTAGATACACATCTTAGCAGACAGTATCGCACATAATAGGATTAGAATTCAGCAGTAGCGATAAACGAACATCGGCCAGGAAGATTCACGAACGCGATCGCGTGAACGCGATCAAATGTTCGTGAACCGCAAGGTCATGACGGGCCTCATTCACTTTAATGGCAGGCGAATATGAAAAACCTTCAGGTCATATTTGCAGCCACCAAATACCTACTAGAAGTGCACAAATCGTCCCACATGGACAGTGACATACCAGAGGGGAATCAATGGCAAAAATTCCCACAACAAATATGTATTTTAATCAGGGGCCATTTTTATGCATTTTGGGCACGGGAGTACAGGTCCCAAACATTAGACATTCACCGGACAGAAAAGAACAATTGATAATGTGGCTGGAGGTACATTAGGCGGGCACCGTATTACAATTTTAATGTTTGCCAGTTAGATTACAAGCCCCAAAAATTATGCATTCACCGTACATAAATGATCAAGTGATTATGTGGCTGGAGGTATATTAGACGGCCATTCAATATCAATTTTACTGCAGGCCTGTGTAGTACAGGCCCCAAACATTAGGCATTCACCTGACATAAAAGAACAAGTAATTATGTGGCTGGAGGTATATTAGACGGTCATTGGATATCAATTTTACTGAAGGCGAGTACAAATAGATGTCAAATACATATGTTTAAAAGAACAAAAAATATAATATTGGATTGAAAAAACATGGCTAACGAAATCCCCCCTCTTGAAAAAAAAACTTATGATAATAGTTGAAATTCGATAATGTGGTCGTCACAGGTGTTGAATTCCTCCAAGGACCCAAACATTAGGCATTCACCGGACAGAAAAGGCCTTTTATGCCGCTGTATTTACCTTAGACAGAGACCATTATTTGTTCTGGGTGGTGGCGAATATTTGTGGGCTGTGATGAGGAAATTCAATTAAACGTGGTCGTCACAGGTGTTGAAATCCGCCGAGATCCATACCTCATTCATTTTTAGAAATGTGAGGTAGTCCACATTGTCGTGAGCTAGGCGAGTGCGCTTATCGGTCACGATCTCCCCTGCTGCGCTGAACGTCCTTTCGGACAGGACAATGGACGAAGGGCAAGCAAAGAGTTCCATGGCAAATTGTGCCAGCTCTGGCCACAGGCCAAGCCTGCACACCCAGTAGTCAAGGGGTTCCTTGCTTCTCAGAGCGTCCACATCGGCCGTTAACCCGATGTACAGTCGTGGCCAAAAGTTTTGAGAATGACACAAATATTAGTTTTCACAAAGTTTGCTGCTAAACTGCTTTTAGATCTTTGTTTCAGTTGTTTCTGTGATGTAGTGAAATATAATTACACGCACTTCATACGTTTCAAAGGCTTTTATTGACAATTACATGACATTTATGCAAAGAGTCAGTATTTGCAGTGTTGGCCCTTCTTTTTCAGGACCTCTGCAATCCGACTGGGCATGCTCTCAATCAACTTCTGGGCCAATTCCTGACTGATAGCAACCCATTCTTTCATAATCACTTCTTGGAGTTTGTCAGAATTAGTGGGTTTTTGTTTGTCCACCCGCCTCTTGAGGATTGACCACAAGTTCTCAATGGGATTAAGATCTGGGGAGTTTCCAGGCCATGGACCCAAAATGTCAACGTTTTGGTCCCCGAGCCACTTAGTTATCACTTTTGCCTTATGGCATGGTGCTCCATCGTGCTGGAAAATGCATTGTTCTTCACCAAACTGTTGTTGGATTGTTGGAAGAAGTTGCTGTTGGAGGGTGTTTTGGTACCATTCTTTATTCGTGGCTGTGTTTTTGGGCAAAATTGTGAGTGAGCCCACTCCCTTGGATGAGAAGCAACCCCACACATGAATGGTCCCAGGATGCTTTACTGTTGGCATGACACAGGACTGATGGTAGCGCTCACCTTTTCTTCTCCGGACAAGCCTTTTTCCAGATGCCCCAAAAAATCGGAAAGAGGCTTCATCGGAGAATCTGACTTTGCCCCAGTCCTCAGCAGTCCATTCACCATACTTTCTGCAGAAGATCAATCTGTCCCTGATGTTTTTTTTGGAGAGAAGTGGCTTCTTTGCTGCCCTTCTTGACACCAGGCCATCTTCCAAAAGACTTTGCCTCACTGTGCGTGCAGATGCGCTCACACCTGCCTGCTGCCATTCCTGAGCAAGCTCTGCACTGGTGGCACTCCGATCCTGCAGCTGAATCCTCTTTAGGAGACAATCCTGGCGCTTGTTGGACTTTCTTGGACGCCCTGAAGCCTTCTTAACAAGAATTGAACCTCTTTCCTTGAAGTTCTTGATGATCCTATAAATTGTTGATTGAGGTGCAATCTTAATAGCCACAATATCCTTGCCTGTGAAGCCATTTTTATGCAATGCAATGATGGCTGCACGCGTTTCTTTGTAGGTCACCATGGTTAACAATGGAAGAACAATGATTTCAAGCATCACCCTCCTTTTAACATGTCAAGTCTGCCATTTTAACCCAATCAGCCTGACATAATGATCTCCAGCCTTGTGCTCGTCAACATTCTCACCTGAGTTAACAAGACGATTACTGAAATTATCTCAGCAGGTCCTTTAATGACAGCAATGAAATGCAGTGGAAAGTTTTTTTTGGGATTAAGTTAATTTTCATGGCAAAGAAGGACTATGCAATTCATCTGATCACTCTTCATAACATTCTGGAGTATATGCAAATTGCTATTATAAAAACTTAAGCAGCAACTTTTCCAATTTCCAATATTTATGTAATTCTCAAAACTTTTGGCCGCGACTGTAGTCGGACACCTGTCACAATTGTTTCTCTGTGGGTGGAAATTCCTCTGCCAGTGCCCGCAACAGCAGAATGCAGCATCTCTCGCAGCAAGACCTGGAAATGCTGCATTCTGACAGCCCTCTGTGATGCTGGTAAACATATCCACCATTTTGTGCTTGTATCGGGGGTCTAAGTATGTTGCCACTCAGTACTGGTATTTTGCCTTTATGCTTTTTATACGGGGGTCCCTCTTCAAACACTGGAGCATGAAGGCCCCCATTTGCACTGAATTGGAAGCGGTGGAGCGGCCTGGCTCCTGCTCATCGCCCAGGAGAATGTGGTCCTCGGTCTCCACCCTCCAGCCACGGACAATACCAGTGATCCCAGAAAAGTTTAAAGCCTGCTCTTCTTGCTCCTCCTCCGCCCCGGCACCATCCTCCTCTGACTCCTCTTCAGATTTCTGCTGACTTGTCTCAGATGGAGTAGCCCCCCTGGGAATTCATTCAGCATTGCGACTTCCTCATCTTCCTGCTCCTCGACGGCTTGATCAATGACACAACGCAATGCACGCTTCAGCAAGAAGGTGCTAGGTACGATGTCACTGATGGCGCCCTGGCTGCGACTGACCAGTTTGATGATCTCATTAAATGGCTGCAGAAGTCTGCATGCGTCGTGCATGAGCAGCCACTGGCGCGGTGAGAAAAAAAATAAGCTCCCCATAACCTGTCCTGCTGCAGAGTTCGTACAGGCAGCCGTTAACGGCACGTTTCTTCTGGAGTAGCCTGTCAAGCATATACAAAATGGAGTTCCAGCGTGCCGGGCAGTCACAAATCAAACGTCTGACGGGCAAGTAGTGTCGCCGCTGAACGTCAGCAAGGCGAGCCAGGGCTGTGTAAGATTTTCCTGGCCCAAGACGTCCTGGACCCAGGGGTATTTGGCAACGAATCGCTGCACAACTATGTTCAGGACATGTTCCATGCACAGCACGTGTGTCACTTTGCCCTGTTTCAGCACGCTCGGCAGATTGGCACCGTTGTCGCACACCACTTTACCAACTGTCAAATTGAGCGGGGTTAGCCACTGATCGGCCTGTGACCGCAGAGCTGAAAGCAGTGCAGGACCGGTGTGGCTCTTGGCTTCCAGGCACAACAGCCGCAGCACAGCATGGCAACGTCTCACCTGGTACTTCAAATAGGTTCTGGGGAGCTTGTGGGGGTGCAGCAGAAGAGGCAGCAGCAGTGGAAACGGAGGAGTCAGCCGAGGAGGAGACGGAGGATGGAGTAGGAGGAGGAGAAGAAGAGGCAGGCCTGCATGCAATCCATGGCGGTAACACCAAATCCCCACGGGTGCCACGGGTTACATGCTTGACGGCCGTCAGAAAGTTCACCCAGTGGGCAGTAAAAGTTATGTACCTTCCCTTCCCGTCTTTGCTAGACCACGTGTCTGTAGTCAGATGTATCTTGGCATCGACACTGTGTGCCAGAGATACATTCACTTGCCGCTGAACGTGGCCATATAGCTCTGGGATGCCCTTCTGGGAGAAATATTTCCTTCCAGGGACCTTCCATTGTGGTATGCCAATGGCCACAAAGTTTCTAAAGGCCTCTGAGTCCACCAGTTTATATGGCAGTAGTTGGGTGGCTAGCAGTTCCGACAAGCCAGCGGTCAGCCGTTGGGCAAGAGGGTTATCCAGTGTCATCAACTTTTTACACTCAAACATTTGGCCCACGGAAGCCTGTCTTCTGCAAGATGAACGCCTCGATGGCACGGTGGAAGGTGGAGTGGAGGACAAATGGGAGAAGAAGGAGAAGAGGCAGGATGTTGAGCACCGGGAGTGTGGCTTTGTGGGTTCTGACAGCGCTGCTCCCGCTGGGCTCGGTGATGGGAGGCCTGGTGCCTTCTTAAGGCGGTCGTCCCTAGGTGAGTGTTGGGCTTACTGTGACTTATGCGTTGACAGCACAGGCTGCAGATGGCAACACTATTATCAGCAGCTGACACGTTAAAAAAAGCCAACACTGCAGAGCCATGTGCCGGCATCTTGGGAGTGCAAGATGTGACCGTGCATGGTGGATAGCTCGCTCCAGATGTCTGCTTTTTGCCTCCTGCGAGTTCTGCCTGCTCCGTCTCTCCCTCTGAACTCCCCTCTTCTTCCTCTCTTGTGGGCACCCATGTGATGTCCCTCGACACGTCATCATCGTCACCTTCACCACCACTGACATTAGAGATCTCGGAGTAGGCAGAAACAGCGGGGACCACCCTCCTTGGGTTGATCTGGGTACTGTCTCAGACCGCTGGGTGGCGGCCGTTGCTACCTCCTCTTCCTCACTCGGTGCCAAGAATGGCTGCGCATCAGTATGGTCTGGGAATGGATGGGAAAATAATTCCTCTGACTCGAGTGGAGGGGCTATGGTGGTGTTGGTGGTGACAGAGAGTGAGGAGGGTGCAGATACAGAGGATAAGAAGGGTGCTGTCACGAGGGTGTCAAGAGCCACGTCTGACTGTTATACCCGGGGTCAGGAAGTCGCAGCGGGTGGCTGCGCGTTCGATGTACAAAGACAGTGCTGTTTCGTAATGGTAGCTTTCTGGGTTTGCCTTGCAATCCTTTTAGGCTCACTCAGGGATCCGTAGCTTCTCCTCCTCAGCTGTTTCTTGTCCAGCAATCCCAACCTCCTTATATTCCCATCTCCCAATTCTCTGGTTGCCAGATATAGAGCTTCCTGCCTGGACTTCTATACTGACCCACTGGAGCTGAGTAGCTGAGATCCCTGGTTGTTGTTCCAGAGTGTTACCCTCCGGATCCCTGTTGGGCCTTGGTGGTCTGCTGTTGTCGCCCACCTGGGATTATATGTTTGTCTGTATTGTCTGTCCTCTCCTTGGTGTTTTCCTCTTAGTGTCAGTGGTGCGGACTAGTGATCCCACCGCCCCGTTCACTACACAGGGCTCATCTTAGGGAAAGCCAGGGTTTAGGCACGTGATTGGCGTACGGGTGAGGAACCCGTCTAGGGACATCAGGGCAGTCAGGTGCCAGCCGCAAGGTGAGTCAGGGGTCACCACCTTTCCCTCTCCCTTGGACAGGGCCTTCCCATTTCCCTCCCTTTGCGTGACACCGGTCATTACAGGTGCAGAAGCAGAAGACTGAGTGAGCCACTCGACCAACTCTGGCACGTCCTTTGACATAATCGCACGCACGTTCTCCAACTTCCCACTTAGGCTCCGGCCTGATGCATCTGACCGACCCCTACCACCCCTGCGGAATGGCCTGCCTCTTCATCTGCCTGTCATAATACAAGAGCAGTTTTTGTGGAAGCAGGTATATAGAACCCCTTAATCAGTTTTATTGGGTGGCAACTGGTATATCACACCAGTTGCAATTATTTTTTTCCGATAGCGTTTGGTACTCTGTATAGCTGCGGTATCGCAGCAGAACCGCACACAACTGCCGCACAATACAAATGCACTATAATATACTTTCTATGTTAGAAAGTATATTATAAGTATATCACACCCCTCTGTGTATCACACTTATCGATAGCACACCTATACCAGTCCTTAACCCTTTCATGACCAAAGGTCATTGATGCCCCAGTGTCCAGGTCAAAATTTACAAATCTGACATGCGTCACTTTAAGTGGTAATAGCTTTGGAACACTTTTACTTATCCACGCCATTCTGAGATTGTTTTCTCGTGACACATTGTACTTCATGACAGTCATAAATTTGAGTCAATATATATCACCTTTATTTATGAAAAAATCCCAAATTTACCAAAAATAAATAAAAATTAGCAATTTTCTAAATTTCAATTTCTCTGCTTCTAAAACAGAAAGTGATACCTCATAAAATATTTATTACATAACATTCCCCATATGTCTACTTTATGTTGGCATCATTTTGGAAATGTTATTTTATTTTTTTAGGACGTTACAAGGCTTAGAAGTTTAGAAGCAATTCTTAAAATTTTTAAGAAAATTTCCAAAACCCACTTTTTAAGGACTAGTTCAGGTCTGAAGTCACTTTGTGGGGCCTATATAGTAGATACTCCCATAAATGACCCCATTGTAGAAACTAGACCCCTCAAGTTACTTAAAACCAATTTTACAAACGTTATTAACCCTTTAGGTGTTCCACAAGAATTAAAGGAAAATGGAGAGGAAATTTCTAAATTTCACTTTTTTAGCAGATTTTCTATTTTATTACATTTTTTTCTTTAACACATTAAGAATTAACAGCCAAACAAAACTCAATATTTATTACTCTGATTCTGCGGTTTACAGAAACACCCAACATGTGGTCGTAAACTGATGTAAGGGCGCACGGCAGGGCGCAGAAGGAAAGGAACACCGTATGGTTTTTGGAAGGCAGATTTTGCTAGATTGGTTTTCTGAACGCCATATGTTTTTTATTTTTCTACCGATCGTCTTGTGCAGGGGCTCATTTTTTGAAGAAAGAGTTGAGGTTTTTATTGGTACCATTTTTGGGTACATAGGATTTTTTGATCATTCATTATTACACTTTATGGGACAAGGTGGCCAAAAAATTGGCTGTTTTGGAACCTTTTTTTTTTTTTTTTTTTTACAGCGTTCATCTGAGGGGTTAGGTCATGTGACAGTTTTATAGAGCAGATCGTTACGGACGTGGCAATACCTAATATGTATACTTTTTCTTATTTATTTAAGTTTTACACAATAATAGCATTTCTGAAACCAAAAAAATGATGTTTTAGTGTCTCTATAGTCTGAGAGCCATAGCTTTTTTATTTTTTGGGCGATTGTCTTAAATATGGGCTTTTTTTGCGGGATGAGGTAACGGTTTGATTGGTACTATTTTGGGGTATATACGCCTTTTTTGATCGCTTGCTGTTGCACTTTTTGTGATGTAAGGTGACAAAAATGGCTTATTTTTTTACACCGTTTTTATTTTTTATGGTGTTTATTGGACGGGGTTGATGATGTGATATATTTATAGAGATGGTCGCTACGGACGCGGTGACACCTAATATGTGTGGTTTTTGTTAGTTTTTTTTTATAGGAAAAGGATTTTTTTTTTTACATTTTTATTTATTTATTTTTACTTTTATTATTTTCAATTTTTTTTTTATCAGTTCCCTCTTGGATCTTGAAGATCCAGTGGGGCTGATGGTTGTACTATACTTTGCAATGCTTTTGCATTGCAAAGTATAATACAATCAGATGCCTGTAGGTGGCAGCACCGGACGCCTATGCCATGGCAACCGGACGCCTTTGCAAAGCGTCCGGTTGCCATGGCAACCATCGGGCGCTGCGATCGCAGCAGCCCTGATGGTTGAGAGAGAGGGAGCCCCCTCCCTCTATTAACCCCATGGATGCCGCTACTGCGGCATCTATGCGGTTACAGCAGTGTCAGCATAGAGCTGACACACGCTGCTGATGGCGGCGGCTCAGGAATGGAGACGCCGCCATCACACACAGAAGGGGGACCGCATCGGGGGCAGCATTTTACTTATAACAGATCGGGGCAGGAGGGGGCGGACGCATCGGGGGCAGGGGGCAGCATTTTACTTATTACAGATGGCGGCAGGAGGGGGCGGACGCATCGGGGGCAGGGCGCAGCATTTTATTTATTACAGATCGGGCCAGGAGGGGGCGGACCGCATCGGGGGCAGGGTAAGAAGAAGGACAAGAAGGGGGCACAGATCGGGGGCTTCAGGACACATTACCGATTTCAGGCTGTGATCTGCAGAGCGCAGATCAGAGCCTGAAACCGGCATTTTAACACTGCCGCGATCCGATTGGTTAGTCTGCACAGACTAACCAATCGGATCGATTGCCGGCAAGGGGCCACTCTGATTGGCCCCTTGCTGGCATTACTAGACTGTATGCTGTCCGTGACAGCAGCAGGGCTCGGGCAGAAGCTTTAATCCAAGCGCTTTGCAGCGCTTGGATTAAAGAGCTGGCTTGACGTCTATACACGTGATAGCTGCACGGGGTATGTGCAGCTATCACGTATATATACAGATTGCGGTCGTGAAGAGGTTAAAATGACTTTTGTGGCCCTATTAGCTAGCGTTTGGTGTCCCTAACAGTCTGTCCCTGCTCCACACAGCAACCTCTCCCTACACTGGCAAAAGACTGAATGCAAAATGGCGGCCAGATGAGGTTTATTTATAAGGTAGGGGGTATGTCCATGTGCTGAAAGGTCTCAATTGGCTGTCCTGTCCCACCTGAGGGATGTGTCATGGGTCAAAGTTCTGCACAATGCAAACAATATGGCGCCCGCGGACATCGCCATATGTTCGCCCCTTTCAGTAAACAGAGAACGAACAAAGTTCGCTGCGAAACGACTGCCGGGCAAACCGCAAGGCCATCTCTATTCAGCAGATAGTATCGCACATTATAGGATTAGATACACAGTTCAATAAATAGTATTACACATAATATGATCCAGGGAGTTATTCTGATGCCTGATTGGAGTCGGGAAGGAATTTTTTTTCCCCCCTAAAGTGAGGATAATTGGCTTCTACCTCACAGTTTTCTTTTTGCCTTCCTCTGGATCAACTTGCAGGATAACAGTCCGAACTGGATGGACAGTTGTTCAGCCTTATAAACTATGTTACTACGTTATATGATTAGATACACAGCTGAGCAGACAGTTTCACACATGATAGAATTAGATACGTAGCTGAGCAGACAGTTCCACACATGATAGAATTAGATATGTAGCTTAGAAGACAGTATCACACATGATAGGATTAGATTAAAAAAAGCTCATCAGACAGTATCACACATGATAGGATTAGATACACAGCTTAGAAGACACACATGATTAGATTTTTTTGGAGAAGTATAAGTCCAAAAGTTTGTGTCTCCCAGCTGTGACCACTGGTTCCCCCTTTTCAACACAAATCCTACGTTTTCATAAATTCTTCACTTCCGGGCCTCTTAGATCCCAGTTCCTGGTAGTCTTTCTTGCTCCATGGACCTCCGGTAATTGACATCATGTAGTTTGGTTTTGCCAAAATCCCAGAGAAACCTCAACCAATAAGTGTAACGTGCACAGGAGGAGGGGGTTGCTGGGAGGGTGGCTCACAGCTGCACGGTTGCACTGTATCGATTTTTATTTATTTAAAATGTTTTTATTTATTACATTCTATCCAAAAACGACAGAAATCAGCGAGTTGTTGAAGAACGGTGGCACAGTCCTGAGGTGGAGGGTGCAGCAGCGAGGCAGCGCAGTGATGGACAGCTGTGACCCTGGCCAGGCAGCCGATAGATTATTACATGGCCAGCTGTGCCTTGTGGTTCTCTGGTCAGTGAAATGCGCATTTAATTAGTGTCCTCTCACCTTCACTCCATGAGTCCATCCTATCTGACAGCTTCTGGCATCAAAAAGGATGTCCTTGAGAAAAAGTCCGGCCTATTGACTTCTGAGCATCTTCTTTGACTTACTGCTCAAGTATTCTGAAGAAACAGTGTGAAATAATGAAAGACTCTGCCGCGTGGAGCGGCCGCACAGACGCTGTCAGATGGGTCGAAGCTATTGAACAGTTCCTATTAAATTAGCTGAGCTTCATCTTGGCTAGTTAAAGCTGGCAACCAGACAAATGAGTACTGGTGTGTATAAAGGAGAGGAGACGGGACGGGGCCCCTGGTGTGGAGCGCGCTGACAGTAGATATGTCACATCACGAGGTCAATAGAAAACTGTCCGGGAAGGGATTGTAAATGTTGTCTTTGTTGCCAATACGTTCTGGGCTGGATGGAGAAAATGGCAATTCATTAAAATTGTAGATGGGCCTGGACATTAATTAATACTATGTTCTCCTTCCCTTATTGTGCTCCGTGCAACCCCCTCATTATACGCCGTAATGTCTCTTTCTATTGTAAGACTCTTTATTACGTGCGAGCTGAAGCAAGAATTCCAATGGAAGTCAGTGCTAGAAGATTTAAAGGGGTTTGTAAGGTAGAGGCCGAGCCCTCCTGTAATTGTCTGGGGTGCTGCTGCCCCGCACAGTATAGGAGAGAGATGAGGGTCCTGTCCCTGTTGGTGTAAGATGTGATGGGAAGAAATTGGGCGCCGCTAGGGAGAGTGCAACCGTGCAGCTGTGAGCCACCCCCCCAGCAACCCCCTCCTCCTGTGCACGTTACACTTATTGGTTGAGGTTCATTTATAAATGTCTAGTAGGAATAAAGAGGAATGGTCCATCATAGAGTCATAAGAATAGGTGTTCCAGAAATGCTGTTGCATGGGGATTGCAAGTAGTTACAAAAACAAATATACTAGGAGGGGTGACCGATCCACGATTAAGGAACACTTTCACCTGCGGTATATGCAGGGCTATATTTTATAGTACTGTATAGATGCTGCCACGACTCTTACACAGTGCTTGACCCTTCCTCCTTTGGGGCTCATAACATAATTCCCCTAAACACGAGGGTTACGGTTTTGGAGTGTGGAATGCAACCAGAGCGCTGGGTGAAAACCCTCGCACATGTCAATGTCTTTACCCAGGACGACAATGAAGTAAAGCAGCCGTGGTACGTGTTCAGACGCCGCAGCTTTCCCTAGAAGAATGCATTCAATAGGATACCATACACATGGAGAGCTCACAGGCAGGACCCGTGAAAGAGGACGGGGATGAGCGCGTCTTGTTGTCTCCACACCAGACTGCCGCAGTCAGCAAATTCTGTAAAATGAAGCTGTAACTATTACATTACCCGGGAGCGAGCACAGATCTGTACAGGAGAAATAAAAGAGTTCTGTGCAAGTTCAGAGGAGACGGAAATCTTCAAATGGGGAATGTTAACATGTTAGACTATTTTTTATTACTGCCGCCAGCGTGCGGGTCTCAGATCATTACACGCCATGTAGATAGTAAATCCTGCATAACAGAGACATTGTTTTCCGGAACTCTTCCAGTTTACTGATAAAGCCAAATCGCGGAAAATCATGTTTCCCGGAATAACGATAGCACCTGCATTATAAAGGGGAGCAGAAATCAGCAGGACGCCGGCTAAAAAGGGAAAGCAATAACAATTACCGGAGGCTTCTGTGCTTTAGAGATGACATTTCTACATTTACAGAAGTCACAAGGATTTTACTTGGAGTGAATGTCCACCTTTTATCACCAGATTATTCTTCAGCCAGACTTTCTGCGCTGATTTATTTCTTACTATATTCTGGTTATGGATCCATAATGGGGAGGTGAGAGGGAGGAGGAGGATGGGGAGGAAAAGGGAGGAGAGGGAGGAGAGGGAGGAGGAGGAGGGGGAGAAGAGGGAGGAGAGGGAGGAGAGGGAGGTGGAGGAGGGGGAGAAGAGGGAGGAGTGGGGAGGGAGAGGAGAGGGAGAAGAGGGAGGAGGGGGAGGGGGAGAAGAGGGAGGAGGAGGGGGATAAGAGGGAGGAGAGGGAGGAGGGGGAGGATAGGGAGGAGGAGGAGGGGGAGAAGAGGGAGGAGTGGGGAGGGAGAGGAGAGGGAGGAGGGGGAGGAGTATTTAATATATTGTATTTTCCTAATATCAGGCTGGCATTGTGATTACATCTATTCACCCCTAGGTTGTGCTGGCACCACCTAATATATATAGCTTGGGGTGTTCTAGAACAGGAAGGGAAGTAGTTAATTGGAGAGAGAGGAGAAAAAGGAAGTAGATGGAGGAGGAGAACAGGCAAGTTCCACAATGTAGCTGCCTTTCTTTCCTCTGTGCTCTGATCAAGCCTGGAGATGACAGACCAAGGAGTCACAGCAGCCCAGCACAAGAAATTAAGTCTAAGTATGAATAAAAAGCAAGTCTAGTAAAGATTAGAGCTGAGTCTAACCAAGGGACTTCACAAGCACCAGTGCTGGTGAGGAACTTAAAAGGTACCTGGGGACAAATGGATAATTAGTGCGCATAATTGTCCTTTTCCACTAAACGCCTTCTGGGACATAGTGGACCTGAATATTTAAGGACAGTATCCTGCATCAAATAATGTAGCAGAGAGTTTGCCTGCCACGAGGGAAAACACCCTTATTGGGTTGCTCAAGATAAATAGGAAATCATTATATTCAGTACCTGAGTGCTAGAAAGTGGACTTAGTGCAAAACTACTTAAGCAAGAATTGTCATTCTGCCTGTTAAAGCCAAAGTATTAAGAGAACTCCTTAACTTACAATTGCCAGACCTGTATTAAAGAATTACAACTAAAGTAACATCTGGATTATAACCTTTGCTATATTGATGGACTGTAACAACTGTCCTGAGACCAGTGATTCAGTAAATGTTCACCTGTTTTACAATAACCGACTCCTCATCCTTTCTACTACTACTTTCAACATTTGCACCTTACGGTGCTGGCGTCACGAACACATGGGCCCAGCCGCCAAAGCACCCTAAACACCTATACCATCAAGGGCACCTCTACTTCCATCTGGCTGGTGTTCCCTTCAATAGAGAGTGCCCAGAAGGATTTAGTGCTGTCCTTCCCTCCACTGCCCTGCCGACCCAGGGAGGCTCTGCTAACCGTGAGTAAATGTACTACTACCCCCATCGGTCCACCGCAGCCTCACATGTTGCCCCTGCGGTCCAGCTCGCTGCAAACATCCTGTTTGACATTGCCTACAGTCAATCACTGAGACCGGATCCCCTTGTTTAATGTGATAATTTGTCATGATGTAAGGGGCGCTTGTCACCACTGAGGTCGGTGATTGACTGCAGTGATTTAAAACCGGATGTTGACACCGAGGGAGTGCAGCTCAGCATTGCAGGCCTGGAGGAGAGAGAAGGAGCGGGAAGCCAACGATGGCAAGCAGGTAAATGATCTTCCAGGTCCAACTAAATTGGGGGAAGGGGCTGCCACCCCCCCCCCCCCATTCTTTCAAATTTCCCATTTCCCATTAAGCCCCTTGGCCACAGTTTTTAGCCGTGTCCTACTGCTGACTATGCTTCGGTCTGGTGTCTCCGCCCCAGCATCTGGTTTCTGTATTCTTGGCACCAGGTCTGTGCCCCTATGTTCTAATTCTGGATGCCACGGCTCCTCTACACTCCTCATCTTGTAAAGTCACTTATAATAAAATCTGAACTGTTAATTAATGACTGTTCTGTCAGTGTTGAAGTACCGTTTTACCGAAGCGGCCACATAGACCACAATGGGTGTTGTATGAGGTCTTGTGTGCAGGCCATATAGAATATATGCACAGTTTATCAATGTTAGTTCATTCTGAAAATGTCTTCTCTTTGGAATCAAACTGTGTCGGAATATAGAAGAATCCTCCTGCACTCTTTATCAGAGGGTTTATGTTTCATATGGGGGTCTTTTATTTTACAGTGCTGAGTGAGGTTCATTACAGGAGCTTAGTGTCTATGAAATGTATGGGAAGATGTGTTCTGCCGGTGGTAGTCAGGGGGGTGCCATACTGGAGGTACAGTAGTCAGGTGGGGTGTTAAACAGGAGGTAGTCAGGTTGATGTTACACAGAGGTAGTCAGATAGTTGCGATACAGTTTGCAGCCGCTGCTTTTAAAATTATTTACCTGCCAATTCTATTTTAGACGTTTATACACAGAACTCTTGTGACAAATGCTATTGAAATCCATTGAAAAGTTAGTTATTCATAGGAGATGACGTGGTGACGTAGGAGTAGGATGTCGCGCTCTCTCTTCCTCTTCCCGTGGCTCCGCTTCCCCACTCTCTGTGAGCATCTCTGCAGCCTCTCCCTTTCTCCCTAGACCTGGGGGACTCGTGATGTAGTCCCGGTCTCCGCTTCAGGCGCGCCCCTGCCTTTGCCTCCAAGTATGTTTCCTCCTCTCCCTCTTTACCCTATCTTACCCAGATTGCGGACTTCTTACCTCCTCCTCCCGTGGCTCGACTTCCCCGCCCGGACCTCTTACCTGGGCTCCGCTTCGCTCCGTGCGTTTGCCTCCTGCTGGTGTGGCATCCCTCCCCTCCTGCTGGATCCTCTCTGCGCCCTGTGTTTTGGGCTGCCTGCAGTGTCCGTCGGTGCCTGGTCGGCTGCTCCTCCTGACGGTCTGTTCCGGCTGTGTCCTGTGCCTCCTGCTCCTCTCCGGGTTGCCTGTGGTGGTTTCCTCAGGTGGTGTCCTTAGAGCTTGGTCGGCTGGTCTTCCTGGTGATCCTCTTCGGCTGTCTCGCGGTGCCCCCGGCTCCTCTCCTGTCATCTATGATTGTCCGGTCTTCATGTGGAAATTGGTGAGACGGTTCCTTTTTTCGTTGTTTTTTATGGTTTCTCTATTTCCTTACTAATGAACTAACAAAGTAAAACAGTAAGCAAAGCTAATTGAAGGATACTAATGAACTCTCAACCTATATCCCACATGGATCATCACTAAGGGAGGATAAGGAGATAAAGATAAAGAAACAGGAAAAGGGGGGGCAGGAGGGCAAAAAGAAAGAGAAAGGAGGGAAGGGGGGAAAAAAAGGAAAAAGAGGAGAAGAAAAAGAAAAAAAAGAGGGAAGGAAAGGAGAGAAGGAAGAAGAGGGGGAGGAAAGAAAAGAAAAGAAGAAAAAAAAAAAAGGAGAAGAGGGGGAAGTAAGGAAAAAGAGGAACACGGAATGGCCCCAAAAGCTAGTAGGCGTTCTGCAGATCTCTCTGCCCAGAAACCGGCCACTAAATCATTTGAAGGAACAAAAATAGACCAATTCCTAAGGTCCCCAAGGGTTAATACTAGAGGTGGTCAAAAGGACATTAGTTCCAAAAGAACTGACAATACTGAGGTGACGTAAGCAGAACCACAAAAAGTTTCTGGGTACCCCCAAGGGGAAGGGGGAATAGAGGAGAAGATATGTTTAACGTCGACTCTATCTCGCTAAAAGAAATACTAAAGGCAGTAAAACAGAATGGGGATTTAATACAAGGGATTACAACCCAACTTGGGTCAATTCAAGCCGATGTGGGACGGATTAGAGACGATTTGTCAAAAATCCGAGATAGAGTTAACAATGTGGAGAGTTCTATGGCTATAATGCAGAATGAATCCCAAAAACGAAATACCGAGGTGTCCACCATGAAGATAGATCTTAACTAGAGTTGAGCGAACACCTGGATGTTCGGGTTCAAGAAGTTCGGCCGAACTTCCCGGAAATGTTCGGGTTCGGGATCCGAACCCGACCCGAACTTCGTCCCGAACCCGAACCCCATTGAAGTCAATGGGGACCCGAACTTTTGGGCACTAAAAAGGCTGTAAAACAGCCCAGGAAAGAGCTAGAGGGCTGCAAAAGGCAGCAACATAAAGGTAAATCCCCTGCAAACAAATGTGGATAGGGAAATGAATTAAAATTAAAATTAAAAAAATAAAAATGAACCAATATCAATTGGACAGAGGTCCCATAGCAGAGAATCTGGCTTCACGTCAGCAGAGAATCAGTCTCTTCATGCCATAGCAAAGAATCTGGCTTCATGTCAGCAGAGAATCAGTCTTCATGTCATAGCAGAGAATCAGGCTTCACGTCACCCACCACTGGAACAGGCCACTGTCACACATTTAGGCCCCGGCACCCAGACAGAGGAGAGCGGTCCCGTAACAGAGAATCTGGCCTTATGTCAGCGCAGAATCTGTCTTCATGTCATAGCAGAGAATCAAGCTTCACGTCACCCACCACTGGAACAGGCCACTGTCACACATTTAGGCCCCGGCACCCAGACAGAGGAGAGAGGTCCTGTAACAGAGAATCTGGCCTTATGTCAGCACAGAATCTGTCTTCATGTCATAGCAGAGAATCAGGCATCACGTCACCCATCACTGGAACAGGCCACTGTCACACATTTAGGCCCAGGCACCCAGGCAGAGGAGAGAGGTCCCGTAACAGAGAATCTGGCCTTATGTCAGCACAGAATCTGTCTTAATGTCATAGCAGAGAATCAGGCTTCACGTCACCCACCACTGGAACAGGCCACTGTCACACATTTAGGCCCAGGCACCCAGGCAGAGGAGAGAGGTCCCGTAACAGAGAATCTGGCCTTATGTCAGCGCAGAATCTGTATTCATGTCATAGCAGAGAATCAGGCTTCACGTCACCCACCACTGGAACAGGCCACTGTCACATATTTAGGCCCAGGCACCCAGGCAGAGGAGAGAGGTCCCGTAACAGAGAATCTGGCCTTATGTCAGCGCAGAATCTGTATTCATGTCATAGCAGAGAATCAAGCTTCACGTCACCCACCACTGGAACAGGCCACTGTCACACATTTAGGCCCCGGCACCCAGACAGAGGAGAGAGGTCCTGTAACAGAGAATCTGGCCTTATGTCAGCGCAGAATCTGTATTCATGTCATAGCAGAGAATCAGGCTTCACGACACCCACCACTGGAACAGGCCACTGTCACACATTTAGGCCCCGGCACCCAGACAGAGGAGAGCGGTCCCGTAACAGAGAATCTGGCCTTATATCAGCGCAGAATCTGTCTTCATGTCATAGCAGAGAATCAGGCTTCACGTCAGCCACCACTGGAACAGGCCACTGTCACACATTTAGGCCCAGGCACCCAGGCAGAGGAGAGAGGTCCCGTAACAGAGAATCTGGCCTTATGTCAGCGCAGAATCTGTATTCATGTCATAGCAGAGAATCAGGCTTCACGTCACCCACCACTGGAACAGGCCACTGTCACACATTTAGGCCCCGGCACCCAGACAGAGGAGAGCGGTCCCGTAACAGAGAATCTGGCCTTATGTCAGCGCAGAATCTGTCTTCATGTCATAGCAGAGAATCAGGCTTCACGTCAGCCACCACTGGAACAGGCCACTGTCACACATTTAGGCCCAGGCACCCAGGCAGAGGAGAGAGTTCCCGTAACAGAGAATCTGGCCTTATGTCAGCGCAGAATCTGTATTCATGTCATAGCAGTGAATCAGGCTTCACGTCACCCACCACTGGAACAGGCCACTGTCACACATTTAGGCCCCGGCACCCAGACAGAGGAGAGCGGTCCCGTAACAGAGAATCTGGCCTTATGTCAGCACAGAATCTGTCTTAATGTCATAGCAGAGAATCAGGCTTCACGTCACCCACCACTGGAACAGGCCACTGTCACACATTTAGGCCCAGGCACCCAGGCAGAGGAGAGAGGTCCCGTAACAGAGAATCTGGCCTTATGTCAGCGCAGAATCTGTATTCATGTCATAGCAGAGAATCAGGCTTCACGTCACCCACCACTGGAACAGGCCACTGTCACATATTTAGGCCCAGGCACCCAGGCAGAGGAGAGAGGTCCCGTAACAGAGAATCTGGCCTTATGTCAGCGCAGAATCTGTATTCATGTCATAGCAGAGAATCAAGCTTCACGTCACCCACCACTGGAACAGGCCACTGTCACACATTTAGGCCCCGGCACCCAGACAGAGGAGAGAGGTCCTGTAACAGAGAATCTGGCCTTATGTCAGCGCAGAATCTGTATTCATGTCATAGCAGAGAATCAGGCTTCACGACACCCACCACTGGAACAGGCCACTGTCACACATTTAGGCCCCGGCACCCAGACAGAGGAGAGCGGTCCCGTAACAGAGAATCTGGCCTTATATCAGCGCAGAATCTGTCTTCATGTCATAGCAGAGAATCAGGCTTCACGTCAGCCACCACTGGAACAGGCCACTGTCACACATTTAGGCCCAGGCACCCAGGCAGAGGAGAGAGGTCCCGTAACAGAGAATCTGGCCTTATGTCAGCGCAGAATCTGTATTCATGTCATAGCAGAGAATCAGGCTTCACGTCACCCACCACTGGAACAGGCCACTGTCACACATTTAGGCCCCGGCACCCAGACAGAGGAGAGCGGTCCCGTAACAGAGAATCTGGCCTTATGTCAGCGCAGAATCTGTCTTCATGTCATAGCAGAGAATCAGGCTTCACGTCAGCCACCACTGGAACAGGCCACTGTCACACATTTAGGCCCAGGCACCCAGGCAGAGGAGAGAGTTCCCGTAACAGAGAATCTGGCCTTATGTCAGCGCAGAATCTGTATTCATGTCATAGCAGTGAATCAGGCTTCACGTCACCCACCACTGGAACAGGCCACTGTCACACATTTAGGCCCCGGCACCCAGACAGAGGAGAGCGGTCCCGTAACAGAGAATCTGGCCTTATGTCAGCGCAGAATCTGTCTTCATGTCATAGCAGAGAATCAAGCTTCACGTCACCCACCACTGGAACAGGCCACTGTCACACATTTAGGCCCCTGCACCCAGACAGAGGAGAGAGGTCCTGTAACAGAGAATCTGGCCTTATGTCAGCACAGAATCTGTCTTCATGTCATAGCAGAGAATCAGGCATCACGTCACCCACCACTGGAACAGGCCACTGTCACACATTTAGGCCCAGGCACCCAGGCAGAGGAGAGAGGTCCCGTAACAGAGAATCTGGCCTTATGTCAGCACAGAATCTGTCTTAATGTCATAGCAGAGAATCAGGCTTCACGTCACCCACCACTGGAACAGGCCACTGTCACACATTTAGGCCCCGGCACCCAGGCAGAGGAGAGAGGTCCCGTAACAGAGAATCTGGCCTTATGTCAGCGCAGAATCTGTCTTTATGTCATAGCAGAGAATCAGGCATCACGTCACCCACCACTGGATCAGGCCACTGTCACACATTTAGGCCCAGGCACCCAGGCAGAGGAGAGAGGTCCCGTAACAGAGAATCTGGCCTTATGTCAGCGCAGAATCAGTCTTCATGTCATAGCAGAGAATCAAGCTTCACGTCACCCACCACTGGAACAGGCCACTGTCACACATTTAGGCCCCGGCACCCAGACAGAGGAGAGAGGTCCCGTAACAGAGAATCTGGCCTTATGTCAGCGCAGAATCTGTCTTCATGTCATAGCAGAGAATCAGGCTTCACGTCAGCCACCACTGGAACAGGCCACTGTCATACATTTAGTCCCAGGCACCCAGGCAGAGGAGAGAGGTCCCGTAACAGAGAATCTGGCCTTATGTCAGCGCAGAATCTGTATTCATGTCATAGCAGAGAATCAGGCTTCACGTCACCCACCACTGGAACAGGCCACTGTCACACATTTAGGCCCCGGCACCCAGACAGAGGAGAGGTTCATTCAACTTTGGGTTGCCCCACAATATAATGGTAAAATGAAATTAAAAATAGTATTGAATGAGGAAGTGCCCTGGAGTAGAATAATATATTGTTAAGGGGAGGTAGTTAATATCTAATCTGCACAAGGGATGGTCAGGTCCTGTGGGATCCATGCCTGGTTCATTTTTATGAACGTCAGCTTGTCCACATTGGCTGTAGACAGGCGGCTGCGTTTGTCTGTAATGACGCCCCCTGCCGTGCTGAATACACGTTCAGACAAAACGCTGGCCGCCGGGCAGGCCAGCACCTCCAAGGCATAAAAGGCTAGCTCTGGCCACGTGGACAATTTGGAGACCCAGAAGTTGAATGGGGCCGAACCATCAGTCAGTACGTGGAGGGGTGTGCACAGGTACTGTTCCACCATGTTAGTGAAATGTTGCCTCCTGCTAACACGTTCCGTATCAGGAGGTGGTGCAGTTAGCTGTGGCGTGGTGACAAAACTTTTCCACATCTCTGCCATGCTAACCCTGCCCTCAGAGGAGCTGGCCGTGACACAGCTGCGTTGGCGACCTCTTGCTCCTCCTCTGCCTTCGCCTTGGGCTTCCACTGGTTCCCCTGTGACATTTGGGAATGCTCTCAGTAGCGCGTCTACAAACGTGCGCTTGTACTCGCGCATCTTCCTATCACGCTCCAGTGTAGGAAGTAAGGTGGGCACATTGTCTTTGTACCGGGGATCCAGCAGGGTGGCAACCCAGTAGTCTGCACACGTTAAAATGTGGGCAACTCTGCTGTCGTTGCGCAGGCACTGCAGCATGTAGTCGCTCATGTGTGCCAGGCTGCCCAGAGGTAAGGACAAGCTGTCCTCTGTGGGAGGCGTATCGTCATCGTCCTGTGTTTCCCCCCAGCCACGCACCAGTGATGGGCCCGAGCTGCTTTGGGTGCCACCCCGCTGTAATCATGCTTCATCCTCATCCTCCTCCACCTCCTCCTCATCCTCGTCCTCCTCGTCCTCCAGTAGTGGGCCCTGTCTGGCCACATTTGTACCTGGCCTCTGGTGTTGTAAAAAACCTCCCTCTGAGTCACTTTGAAGAGACTGGCCTGAAAGTGCTAAAAATGACCCCTCTTCCTCCTCTTCCTCCTGGGCCACCTCCTCTTCCATCATCGCCCTAAGTGTTTTCTCAAGGAGACATAGAAGTGGTATTGTAACGCTGATAACGGCGTCATCGCCACTGGCCATGTTGGTGGAGTACTCGAAACAGCGCAACAGGGCACACAGGTCTCGCATGGAGGCCCAGTCATTGGTGGTGAAGTGGGTCTGATCCGCAGTGCGACTGACCCGTGCGTGCTGCAGCTGAAACTCCACTATGGCCTGCTGCTGCTCGCACAGTCTGTCCAGCATATGCAAGGTGGAGTTCCACCTGGTGGGCACGTCGCATATGAGGCGGTGAGCGGGAAGGCCGAAGTTACGCTGTAGCGCAGACAGGCGAGCAGCGGCAGGGTGTGAACGCCGGAAGCGCGAACAGACGGCCCGCACTTTATGCAGCAGCTCTGACATGTCGGGGTAGTTGCGAATGAACTTCTGCACCACCAAATTCAGCACATGCGCCAGGCAAGGGATGTGCGTCAAACCGGCTAGTCCCAGAGCTGCAACGAGATTTCGCCCATTATCGCACACCACCAGGCCGGGCTTGAGGCTCACCGGCAGCAACCACTCGTCGGTCTGTTGTTCTATACCCCGCCACAACTCCTGTGCGGTGTGGGGCCTGTCCCCCAAACATATGAGTTTCAGAATGGCCTAGTGACGTTTACCCCGTGCTGTGCTGAAGTTGGTGGTGAAGGTGTGTGGCTGACTGGATGAGCAGGTGGAAGAAGAGGAGGAGGAAGCTGAGTAGGAGGAGGAGGAGACAGGAGGCAAAGAATGTTGCCCTGCGATCCTTGGCGGCGGAAGGACGTGCGCCAAATAGCTCTCCGCCTGGGGCCCAGCCGCCACTACATTTACCCAGTGTGCAGTTAGGGAGATATAGCGTCCCTGGCCGTGCTTACTGGTCCACGTATCTGTGGTTAGGTGGACCTTGCCACAGATGGCGTTGCGCAGTGCACACTTGATTTTATCGGACACTTGTTTGTGCAGGGAAGGCACGGCTCTCTTAGAGAAGTAGTGGCGGCTGGGAACAACATACTGTGGGACAGCAAGTGACATGAGCTGTTTGAAGCTGTGTGTGTCCACCAGCCTAAATGACAGCATTTCATAGGCCAGTAGTTTAGAAATGCTGGCATTCAGGGCCAGGGATCGAGGGTGGCTAGGTGGGAATTTACGCTTTCTCTCAAATGTTTGTGAGATGGAGAGCTGAATGCTGCCGTGTGACATGGTTGAGATGCTTGGTGACGCAGGTGGTGGTGTTGGTGGTACATCCCATGTTTGCTGGGCGGCAGGTGCCAACGTTCCTCCAGAGGCGGAGGAAGAGGCCGAGGCGGCGGCAGCAGCAGCAGAAGAGGCCGAGGCGGCAACAGCAGAAGATGTAGCAGGGGGAGCCTGAGTGACTTCGTTGTTTTTAAGGTGTTTACTCCACTGCAGTTCATGCTTTGCATGCAGGTGCCTGGTCATGCAGGTTGTGCTAAGGTTCAGAACGTTAATGCCTCGCTTCAGGCTCTGATGGCACATCGTGCAAACCACTCGGGTCTTGTCGTCAGCACATTGTTTGAAGAAGTGCCATGCCAGGGAACTCCTTGAAGCTGCCTTTGGGGTGCTCGGTCCCAGATGGCGGCGGTCAGTAGCAGGCGGAGTCTCTTGGCGGCGGGTGTTCTGATTTTTCCCACTGCTCCCTCTTTTGCTACGCTGTTGGCTCGGTCTCACCACTGCCTCCTCCTCCGAACTGTGAAAGTCAGTGGCACGACCTTCATTCCATGTGGGGTCTAGGACCTCATCGTCCCCTGCATCGTCTTCCACCCAGTCTTGATCCCTGACCTCCTGTTCAGTCTGCACACTGCAGAAAGACGCAGCAGTTGGCACCTGTGTTTCGTGAATGTGAACGTGCTGGATCCACTGTCGGCCACCCAATTGACTAATGCCTGTACCTGCTCAGGCCTTACCATCCTTAGAACGGCATTGGGCCCCACCAAATATCGCTGTAAATTCTGCTGGCTACTGGGACCTGAGGTAGTTGGTTTACTAGGACGTGTGGCTGTGGCAGAACGGCCACGTCCTCTCCCAGCACCAGAGGGTCCACTAACACCACCACGACCATGTCCACGTCCGCGTCCGCGTCCCTTATTAGATGTTTTCCTCATTGTTCCCGTTCACCACAATTTTGAGAATGGCAAATTTGGGAATGCTTTTTCAACCCAGAACAAAAAGTCTGCTTTGACGGTCACTACAAATAACTTGACCAGCTAAAACTGTGCAGATTTGGTTGAATAGAGATGTGAGACCTGTTTTTTTTTTTGCGCTGTGTGACAGTTATAGGTTTAATCACAGAATGACACTTCTATCAGCACGCTAGCGTGTGTCTTAGGTTTTTCTGAATGATACTATCAATAACTTCAATGTAAGATTTTCTTTTTGGGATAGATTTCAAGTAGGCCTGAAATACCACAAACTAGTTATTTTCAGAATGGCAAATTTGGGAATGCTTTTTCAACCCAGAACAAAAAGTCTGCTTTGACGGTCACTACAAATAACTTGACCAGCTAAAACTGTGCAGATTTGGTTGAATAGAGATGTGAGACCTGTTTTTTTTTGCGCTGTGTGACAGTTATAGGTTTAATCACAGAATGACACTTCTATCAGCACGCTAGCGTGTGTCTTAGGTTTTTCTGAATGATACTATCAATAACTTCAATGTAAGATTTTCTTTTTGGGATAGATTTCAAGTAGGCCTGAAATACCACAAACTAGTTATTTTCAGAATGGCAAATTTGGGAATGCTTTTTCAACCCAGAACAAAAAGTCTGCTTTGACGGTCACTACAAATAACTTGACCAGCTAAAACTGTGCAGATTTGGTTGAATAGAGATGTGAGACCTGTTTTTTTTTGCGCTGTGTGACAGTTATAGGTTTAATCACAGAATGACACTTCTATCAGCACGCTAGCGTGTGTCTTAGGTTTTTCTGAATGATACTATCAATAACTTCAATGTAAGATTTTCTTTTTGGGATAGATTTCAAGTAGGCCTGAAATACCACAAACTAGTTATTTTCAGAATGGCAAATTTGGGAATGCTTTTTCAACCCAGAACAAAAAGTCTGCTTTGACGGTCACTACAAATAACTTGACCAGCTAGAACTGTGCAGATTTGGTTGAATAGAAATGTCAGGTCTATTTTTTAGGCGCTGGGTGACAGGCTCAACTTGCCCCTGATGTAATATATGGCCAAAAAATAACCAGACTGTTGATGGTTAAATGCACTTCGATGACACAGGCTCAGCCTGCAGCTGATGTAGTATATGGCCAAAAAATAATCAGACTGTTGATGGTTAAATGCACTTGGGTGAAACAGGCTCAGCCTGCAGCTGATGTAGTATATGGCCAAAAAATAACCAAACTGTTGATGGTTAAATGCACTTCGGTGACACAGGCTCAGCCTGCAGCTGATGTAGGATATACCACAAAATAACCACACTATCGATGGTTAAATACACTTGGTGATAGCTCGTGCTGGCGCACCACAAGTCACAAAATGGCCGCCGATCACCCCAGAAAAAAAGTGATCTAAAAACGCTCTGGGCAGCCTCAAAAAAGTGAGCAAGTCAATAATAGCACTTCAATGATCCACAGCTGCAGATCGATCACAGAATGAAGTCTTTTGGAGGAGTTAATCTGCCTAATCTCGCCCTAACATCGCAGCTGCAACCTCTCCCTATACTGATCATAGCAGAATGACGTGCGGCGCTACGTGACTCCAGCTTAAATAGAGGCTGGGTCACATGGTGCACTGGCCAATCACAGCCATGCCAATAGTAGGCATGGCTGTGATGGCCTCTTGGGCCAAGTAGTATGACGCTTGTTGATTGGCTGCTTTGCAGCCTTTCAAAAAGCGCCAAGAAAGCGCCGAACAACGAACCCGAACCCGAACCCGGACTTTTACGAAAATGTTCGGGTTCGGGTCCGTGTCACGGACACCCCAAAATTCGGTACGAACCCGAACTATGCAGTTCAGGTTCGCTCATCCCTAATCTTAACCTTCTTAAAAGAAAGGTGGTGGACCTCGAAGACCGATCATAATGTGAGAATTTTGGGGGTTCCAGAAGGTGTGGAAGATAAGAACCCTACCCAATTTATACAGACGTTGATCCTGGAGAATTTTGGGATGGATTTTTTTACCTATGTTTATGGTAGAGAGAGCCCATCGGGCAGAGATATGGTACTAAGAAGGGCGAGGGAATGTTCCCCTGTTCTATATGACGGCAAAAGACTGGCGTTTTTTCCTGATTTTTCAAAGGATATCCAGGAAAAGAGACGCTTGTTTTATGACTGTTAAAAAGAGGCTAAGAGAAAGGGATATTAAAGACTCACTTATTTTCCCAGCAAAACTTCGGATTATTTTTAAAGATACCACTTTTTTTTTTGACACTCCGGATAAAGCCGCGGACTGGCTTGAACGAAATCATATGTGATTTAACTGTTGTTGGGTTGGCTGGGAATAATAATTATTAGAGGGTGTTTATATTTTCCACTTTCTTTGTTCTCCTAGCGGGGAGGTGCCGAGTAGGGGGGGAAGTATGGGAGGGATGGTCATAGGTGAGAAATCTGCTGCAATATGTGGTGGATTACCTGTATGGGGGGGGTCGGGTGGGCTGGGATGCGTGTGTTTTTTGTTTTTTCCTAATTATTGTTCATAATGTCTATCAGAATTCTTACCTGGAATGTTAGGGGTTTGGGGGACAGAAGAAAGAGACAAGCGGTTTTTGATATGATGCGTATACATCTCCCAGCAATTGTATGCTTGATAGAAACACATCTTACTGGGGAGACTTCCGGGGTGGTCACCAGGGGATGCGCATACGTATCACTCGACCTTCTCTAGTCATTCTAGGGGAGTGACAGTTTTCATTCATAGAACGATTTAATTTTTTCGCGAGGCGTCCTCTGTTGACCACCAGGGAAGATTTGTTTTCTTATACTGTAAGTTGGCGGGGAAGATGTGCATTTTGGCCTTTGTTTATATTCCACCTCCATTCTCTTGCTTAACTCTTTGTTAACATTTATTGACAAATGGCCAGAATGCCCCACATTGATTATTGTGGATTTCAATTGTGTTATTAATCCGACAGTAGATAGGGTTGCTATGGGTGTGGAGGGAGACGCCCCTGTCCAGGGGTCTTCACTGGCACGTTTCTGTTCCGAGGCTGGGTTTGAGGATGTTTGGGGAGGTCTGGGTCAGGGGAGATGAGTCTTCTCATGTATTAGTAAATCAGGTAGATCTATGTCCAGAATAGACCATGCATTCATTAATAAAAAATATGTACGATATGTAACACGAATGAAGTCCTTGAATTCTGCCAGGCCCAGGATAAACAAATAGGGAGGTGTCCTTTTAGATTAAATCCTTATTGGCTATCACTAATAAAGAATCATGAAATAATACAAAAGGAAATAAACCAATTTTGGGTAACTAATTATGGGTCAACTAAAATCGAAATGGTATGGGATACTTTTAAGGCTTATATGAGGGGTATAATGGTCAGTCACATTGCAAATCTGAGAAAGGAGTATGGGAAAAATGAGAAAAATTTAAAAGAACAAGCTTCCTCCGCCACACAATCTTTCTATATAAATAGGACAGAGGAAAATAGGGAAAATATGCAGAAGACTGCACAAGCATACTCTGACTTTTTGCTGGAGAAGGCACAACAGAGTTTATTCTTCAAAGGGCAAACATATTTTACTGAATCGGGGCGACCGGGGAAACTCCTATCTAGGGTGATCTCGAGTCAGGAATCCAAAAAGAATATAGATAATATACGATTGGCCAATGGGAGGTTGGTTAGGGGACAAGACTCCATAGAGAAGGTCTTCCTTGATTATTTTTCACACCTTTATAGAGCCGATTGTAGGATCAGGGATGAATTGATGGACTCTTATCTTGATGGTATAGTCTTTCCTACTATCACTCCGGCTCAAAGGAAGGTACTTGAGGCCGATCTCTCTATTCAGGAGCTGGAAGGTGCAATTAAGCTATGTTCGGGTAACTCCACCCCCGGCTCAGACGGACTCCCATATGAATTCTATGGTAAATATAAAGAGGATGCTTTTCCCAGATTGTTGGAGGTCCTTGCTGAATCGGTGGAGGAGGGGAACCTGCCAGGTTCAATGAGGGAAGCTGTAATAATATTAATTCCAAAAAAAGGTAAGGACCCCATAGATATGGGATCCTATAGACAGATCTCGCTGTTGAACGCGGATGTAAAGCTCCTGGCGAGGATCTTGGCCACAAGACTTTCTGGGGTTATTTCCTCCATTGTCCACCCGGACCAGAACGGTTTCATTCAAAATAAAGGTACACAACATAATCTTCATCGGCTTTTTGCCAATATACAGGCGGGGGGGGGTCTGCTCGCTCCATCCTGTCTTTAGATGCCTCTAAGGCCTTTGACAAGGTGGAGTGGCAGTTCCTATGGAGGGTTTTGGCGAGGATGGGCTTTGGGGAGAGATTTATAAACATGATCAAAACACTCTATAGATCCCCTACGGCCAAGTTGAGTCTCATTGGAGCCTTACTGCCAGTATTGATCTAAATAGAGGTACTCGTCAGGGCTGCCCATTATCTCCACTCCTATTCGATATTTATATTGAGCCCCTGGCCTTGGCTTTTAGGCAGGATGCCCAAATTAAAGGATTTGGAACATTGGGAGAGGAAGATCGTATTTCTCTATACGCGGATGACGTCCTTTTTTTCGCAGATAATACAGAGATAACTATTAATAATTATCCTTATAGTTAAACTATTTGGTGAGGTATCAGGCCTAGATATAAACTGGTCAAAGACTATTCTGATGCCAATAGACCCGGTGTCTCAAGAGGAGTCCTTGATAACCCAGCTAGATGTTGTTGATACTTTTCAATACTTGGGTATGACGCTATCCCCCAAGGTTGAAAATTCTGTACATCTTAATCTGTCTCCATTGATAACAAAAACTATGGCAAAAATAGGGATTTGGTTGAGACTTCCTTTATCTAGAGCTGATCGAGTTTCACTGGTTAAAATGGTAATTCTACCCCAATTCCTCTATGTCCTTAGGAATGCACCTATCTGGATAGAGGATAAATATTTCAAACTAATGTCAAGAATAATCAATGATTTGATCTGGCGAAGAAAACGAGTGAGACTCAAACTAGAATATTTATATAAGCCGCTGGAGCATGGGGGTTTAAATCTCCCATGCTTTAAAGGCTACTTCATCGCTGCTCAGCTATGGATGTGCAATGAATGGCCAAACAGTACTTTTTTAAGCAGCCTAGTAAGAAGCTCTGCACATAATAATATATTTATGCTTTTGGAATCTGGGCTATTGATTAATAGGGACTGGGGTCATAAAGGGACTACAAAATGACTATTGAAAACGTGGGCTGTTACTAGAGGATGGTTGGGGGTAAAGGGATCACTTATATTCACGCCTCTCTGGCACAATATCCACTTACAGACATTAGATGGTATAGCAAGGGATCAATTCTGGCAAAAGAATGGGATCCTTTATATGGCACAGGTTGTTAAGAACGGAGAAATTAAGTCGTTTGTGGAATTATCACATAGTGTAGAGAATCTATCTTGGTTTAGGTATTTTCAGCTTCGCTCGGCACTTTTTAGTTTGGATGATAAATCACTGCTAGAAATAGATAATTCTTCTCCGTTAAATGAGAGGTTTGGGAAGACACCATTAAGAATGAAGATTTCAAATATATATAAATTATTAATTAAGTCACGGTTTTCTGAGTCACAATCACCAGGGCAAAAGGCCTGCGAGAGGGACTGCCCAAATATACAAATGGTAGGGTGGGGGAATATTTTCACTAATCCAGATGTACTTTCTCATAACTTTAATCATGTTCTAATACAGTTTAACATTTATCACAGATTATATGTTACCCCTATTTGGTTAAACAAGTGTGGAATAAGAGATACCTCCAAGTGTCCTCGATGTGATACCGTTGGTGCGGATTATCTGGGGTGGTATAAACAATCTCCTCACCCACAAATTAAAAATACGGATTCCTCTTGAGCCACAATTTTTTTTACTGAACGATTTTTCGACATTAAGTATTCATAAACCCCAAAAGATCCTACTAGGCAGAACACTACTACTGGCCAGGCTCCTGATCAGTCGGAGCTGGTTTGCACGTTATGCCCCAGAGGTAAACAATTGGATAAACCTGGTTAATAAGGTTAAAAACTATGAACGGATTCTTTATAAGCAGAGGGGTGGATTAGAGAAATGGGTTAAGATATGGGACGGCTGGCAGTTCTGATAGGACCGTATCTGGAATTTATTTATTTATTTATATTTTAATGTTTTTTTTTTTTTTTCCCTCTTCTCTCTTCCCTTCTCCTTATTTCTTTTCGAGGAGAGTTGGGGGGGGAGGCGGGGGTGGACGCATCGCAGGGTGGGCGGGGGGGATAATGGGGTTAAGGGGGAAAAATGTTGAAAAATTTATAATAAGCTTGAATTGTACTTTGTGTATTTGCTTTTTATAGTAATAAAGATGTTAAATAAAAAAAAGAAAAGTTAGTTATGTTTTTCTTATCATTCTTTACTAAATGCGTTAACCATAAAGTTTAGCTTGTCTGCATCTATCTATCTATTATCTATCTATTATCTATCTATCTATCTATCTATCTATCTATTTTTTTTATTTTTCTATTTATCTATCTATCTATCTATTATCTATCTATCTATCTATCTATCTATCTATCTATCTATCTATCTATCTATTATCTATCTATCTATCTATCTATCTATCTATCTATTATCTATTTATCTATCTAACTATCTATCTATCTATCTATCTATCTATCTATCTATCTATCTATCTATCTATCTATCTATCTATCTATCTATCTATCTATCTATCTATCTATCTATCTATCTATCTATCAGTCTGTCTTCTATCTGTCCGGGGTCATAACTAGAAAAGTTTAATCTTTAACGCATCTCTCACACAGACATGACTAAGACCTTATTGGTAGAAACGTGTCAGACTTTTACTATGTCTCTGTGTGTATTTTGATTCTTTCTATATGAAATAAAATGATTTATTGATTTTACTTGCTGGATTCATCCGATATTTTTCTAAGGATTACCGCTGGGTGTGAACACACTTCCGATCTGTGCTTCGAGAAGGCTAATGACGGGTATACCACCTGAGAGCAGGACTTCATCCACTTCTTTCACATCTTTATTTTTCCCCCGAAGTCAGGTCTGATAACTGAGCTTCAGGTTTGATGATTGGTTTGAATGATTTTTCTCCCTATAATTTTGGCCTCCTTGTTACCATTCAACCAACACGATTATTGCTTCAATATGCAACGTCTGCAGCTTTCACTTCGTTTCCATCATAAATACTTTCCACATGTCGCTTTTTGCTGGAAGCTTTTCGTAATATTCTGCTCACATTCCTCGCTTCCAATGAGGAACATCAGGTGTTTTACCTTTCAGTGCCTCGGTCCTCTCCCTCCTAGAGAACCTTTTAATCTTACATGTTCGAATTATTAAACGTTGCCACAACTCGCTTTTCATGAAGGCCTCCCCAAGAGATTGGATACACGTGGCTCAGGTAGGGACACTTGGCCTTCCACATGCTGTCATTTTTCTAAAGAATCAGAATGTACAATAAATGCAGTTCTATAAAAACACCTGGAGAGAAATGACACTAGAAGATACCTATTACCTGAAAAGACAGATCGTGGGGTTTAAATTCAGACCGAGGAATTATATTAACGAGCAGGAAACAATATCCAGCCATGGAAATGTCCAGGGCCGGAGACCTGAGCAGATTAGAAGACGTGACAGATGAACACAAGAGAAACATTGTATCTGTCTGAGGAGACAGACGCTACATCTGAGGATGGAGAAAGTAAAGTAGTCATAGGAGACCTCGTCACTGCCTCACGGGACCTAAAGGGTAACCGCCACCCAAAGCTCACGAATCCGCCATGAATTATTACTAATCATAAGATCCAAGTACAGGGTGGACCATTTATATGGATACACCTTAATAAAATGGGAATGGTTGGTGATATTAACTTCCTGTTTGTGGCACATTAGTATATGTGAGGAGGGAAGCTTTTCAAGATGGGTGGTGACCATGGCGGCCATTTTGAAGTCGGCCATTTTGAATCCAACTTTTGTTTTTTCAATAGGAAGAGGGTCATTTGACACATCAAACTTATTGGGAATTTCACAAGAAAAACAACGTAACTTTATTCTTTCATGAGTTATTTACAAGTTTCTGACCACTTACAAAATGTGTTCAATGTGCTGCCCACTGTGTTGGATTGTCAATGCAACCATCTTCTCCCACTCTTCACACACTGATAGCAACACCGCAGGAGAAATGCTAGCACAGGCTTCCAGTATCCGTAGTTTCAGATGCTGCACATCTCGTATCATCTGAAGGCAATCGTCTATGCTGTGAAGATACGAGATGTGCAGCACCTGAAACTATGGATACTGGAAGCCTGTGCTAGCATTTCTCCTGTGGTGTTGCTATCAGTGTGTGAAGAGTGGGAGAAGAGGGTTGCATTCACAATCCAACAGAATGGGCAGCACATTGAACACATTTTATAAGTGGTCAAAAACTTGTAAATAACTCATGAAAGAATAAAGTTACGTTAAAACCAAGCACACCATTGTTTTTCTTGTGAAATTCGCAATAAGTTTGATGTGTCACATGACCCTCTTCCTATTGAAAAAACAAAAGTTGGATTCAAAATGGCCGCCATGGTCACCACCCATCTTGAAAAGTTTCCCCCCTCACATATACTAATGTGCCGCAAACAGGAAGTTAATATCACCAACCATTCCCATTTTATTAAGGTGTATTCATATAAATGGCCCACCCTGTAGAATATCCAAACAGGTATCAAGTACACCAGGTTCAAGGAGTGTCCTCATCTGAAAATGTATCACAAAAATAATAGGATATGCCATAAATGTCCAGTTGGTGAGGGTCCCACCTCAGGGACCCATTTCTGTCTGAAGAATGGGACCCCGCCATGAATAAAGACCACATCATGCGTATGAGGCATTCTCTCTGTTCACTGCAATGGAACTTGCAAGAACACTTGACAATTTTTGGAAAGTCCCGTGGCACTGAATGCACAAAGCCACGCGTATGCAGTTTGCTCTCAATTTACGCCAGGGGTCTGTTATTAAGGTTAGGAGCGGGTCCCAGAAGGGACTTTCACCAATTTAACATTTATGGAATATTCTATTGATCTCATAAACGTCCAGATGCAAAAACCCCTTTAATGCCTCATTGACATCTCACTTTTTATTTATGTTCAGCGTCCAGCTTACATGGTGCATATACTTAATCATAATCATATACATATACTTTTTTTTTTTTTTTACAGTGGGAGCCTATGGGAAATGGATGCCACAGTATGGCATCCCTCGCTAGTCTTCATTAGACATATACTGCCTGGGGAAGCTCTAGTGATGTAGATGTGCATATTTGAGTAGTTATCTCAATGGAGCTGGACAGGGCCGAGCAGATAGGACAGGAGTAGCCCCAGATCTGGTACAACACCATGATTCAGGGGCCAGCATCTTCCAGAAATTACAGCTACCTGCCTGTGGATAGGAGTCATATGAGAAGGCTGGGCTCTGGGGTGAGGATGCCCAGAGGACTATCCTCTACATAGGTGGACTTCACTGCTTCTCTTCAGTCCTTGTACACCTTAACTTCTCGCCTCCCCAAAAGGATGGAGTAGCGGCATAACTCTCACCTGATTCTGGGGGACTGGGGCCAAAAAGAGCTGATGATGTCTGTTCATATGAGGTGCTCACAGGCAAACTCTGATGAAGTAATGCAAAAAGTTTTTTTTTTTTTTTTTAATAGTCTTTTATTGAATTCTCATTTCATACAAACATATACAAGTGTTTGAACAATCATTTTTCCCCTTTTTTTTCCCCCTGCCCTTCCCCCTTTTCCCTTCTTATATTTTTTCCCGGTATCAACCATATCCCTCCAACCCACCATGATGCTTAGTCCATTCCTGGGAGAGACAACTGTTGCGCTCCCACTTGTATTTATTTGACCTACAGTAAGTTTATATCTGCATTGACTTCTCCATTCCAATCTTGTGTTGCAGATTTCTTCGTTTTTGCCAGAAAAACTAGCGCAAGACCCCATTATAAGTCAGGAAGACTTGTCTGGTACCCTTGGTCATGTGTCAGATCCAGTGCTGCCATAACTTTCAATTTTATGCCCTTATGATGTTTTGTATGGTTCTGCTTGTTCCAAATGTTAGTTTGACAATGTCCAGCTTAAAATGGAGAGAGAAGTATGGATTGGCTGGGAGTCACTTGCTGTCCTTTCCACCAACAAGAATATGTCATTTGACAAGATGGGTGGAGAGAATAAACATCACAAGACTATGGGCTACAAGCAGATGGATTGTCAGCTCTTCATGTGATAGTACCATCAGGTTGCAACGGTATCTTCCTGCAAATAAAGACAGATAAAGTACCTGAGACAAGCTGATTTGCCAGGAAGCCCCCTCCACAAAATGCATAACAAAGGGGTGTGTGTGAACCCAGGACTAAGTCTCTGGGCAAGTAATGACTGGAATATACTCCATTTATACTCCATAGCCTCCACTGTATCCACTGCCATTTGTGAGAGGCGGGGTTAGGCGTGGCTCCAGCGTTACGCTGGGTCCTTTGGACACCATCAAGATGTCACCACTTGTTCTGCTTTCTGAAAAGGATGGTGTGACAGAGTCTTCTCTTCTAAGCACTGTTCCCTAACTGGAGAACACTAGGGGCTCTGATTGCTCTCCTTATATAGGGTTTCTAGCTAAACTAGAAAATTCTAGATGGGAGGAGGTGGAGTGGAGAAACTCAGTACAGAAAAATACAATGTTACACTTTCCATCTCTCATACACTTGGAGCTTCAATGATACTCAATGGCAATGACACAGCTGTTTTTCCAGACAAAAACAGGTTTTCAGACATAATAGCATAGCAGCACCTGACATTCAAAAGGTCAGTCTATCAGGTTTTGGTGGTAATCAAGTCTGGCTTTTTCCCTCCAAAACATGCACATCTTTTTTTTTTTTTATTTAAACTTTTTATTGGTTTTCAAAAAGGGACAGGGAATAACAGGGTTACAGGTACAGGCACGCAGGCCATGTAAATACATACAGATAGGCTTCAATTACATTCAAGTACATGGCATTCTTGAGCATGGAGATTGATGCACATCTTTTTTAAACCCTATGGCAGCTGTGGGAAATTACCAGCTTCTCATTCAAAGTCCCAAAAGTCTCTCAGTATTCATTAACCCTTTCCACAGAGCCCCGTAAACACAGTGCAAATGAATAAGATATATATAACAACATATAAAATGCAGTTACACAGTAATAAATAGTGCAAGTTAACCCTTTCAATTAAAATAAAGTAAGACGTTTATAACTTTGCATAGAGGAAACTGGGGCAAATGTCCACAAATGTGCAGACTTTACAGTACCCCTGTTCTAAGGCACTACACTTTGTGGACTGTTTTGCACCCCTCTGAGGCCCTTCACCGTGTACCTCCTTGCCATCATTACAAATCTTTCTTTATCCATACCCTGTGCCTTCAGTGCTCCACAGTGCAGTGTGACAATAGTGCAATAGATGGTGGTAGGTGGCATCTACAGAAGATGCCACACAGGACATCATTTGACATAAGACTGATCCTGTCCCTCATCTCTACACCCCCCAGTGTAGGTAAAAGGAAGAGAGCCTCAGTCTCGAATAGTCATGTACTGAATAGATATTGTGGCTACTAAAGATTCAAATTCAAAATTAAATGCAGGTTCGATTAGGCCAAATCAGACAACCAATTCGGTTAGGGTACAAATGAACCCTGCCTGAATCAAGTGGTCCAATTGGCCTGAACATTTGTATCACATCTGAGATGGCAGGTAACAGACGTGTGGCGCAGAGGAGAGGGAAGAGGAGTACCCTTCCACTAGGGAGAGGGAGGAGTGGTGACCCCTAGCTCACCTGGCACTGCCACCTGGCTGCCCTGACATCACTATACGGGCTGCTTACCCGTACACCGATCACGTGCCTCGTCCCTGGCTTACCCTGAAATAAGCCCTAGGTAGTGAATAGGGCGGTGGGAGCACTAGTCCTCACCACTGACACCTAGGGTAACAAAAAGGAGCGGACAAACAACACAAACACAATCATCAATCTCCAAAGGGAGACAACAACAGGAGACAAAAACAGGAGTGAATCGGAGAGCCAACAGCTCCAGCTCCAACGGCTCCACAGCAACAGTTGTCCACCTGAGGTTGCCTCCCCTCAGGGCCCCTATATAATGCGTCCCAAGTGTAGGAAATGCCGAGTGGTATGTTGAGGCCTAAAATGTCTCTTATGTGTGTCACGGTGCTCCTACATGGATACGTCTGGACCCCAGGCTTTGGCTCCGAAGCAATAAATAAGGGGAATAATTGAGGAATAAAAGAATAACTGGAGTCCAGACCTTGAGATGAAGTTCCATGGCAGCTTTACTTTGAATAAACGTTCTCCAAAACAGTTTACAGGCTTTGTCTTGGTTCCAGCAGGCTTTAGCATGAAACTGGCAGGCAAACTCAACTCTGCTATATCTCTTTCTTTCTGCTGTGCTGAACTGACAGGCTGGCTATATAACTCAGCTTCTTCTGTATGTTGCACTTCTTCTCTGTAGTCTGACTCTAGATTATGCCAGGGAACTTTCCTCCCGGCTCCTGAGGCTTCAAGCTTTGGCCTCCATGGCAAAGCTTAGGGTGCTCTGAATGGCGTGGGCACGTCCAGCAGAGACGTGCCCCTGCACACTCTTCCCCTAGCTGGGGGTGACCTAAACTAAACCTACCGGGTCCCCACCGTTAGAGTGGATTTAGAATGGAATGGAAAGTTCCATTTTATCTAAGTACAGCTCTGCCGTGTTTGCTGCCACTTGCTGGTGAACCAGGCGCACTACATGAACATAACAGTTGCAAACAGAATAGGAATACACATTGTGGAGGACCTGGACAGAAATACATAAGATGACACTGTGTTAGCCCATTAGAGATAATAGCAGGGTGCAGGAGTGGTAACACCCCTCTGGGGTGTTACAACGTCAAAATAGAAGATCTGGAAGGAAGGTCCATATCTGGCAACAAGGGAAGCAGAAAGAGAGAATATATAGTACCTGGGAGCGGCTGACCGAGAACAGATGAAAGGAAAAGCTACAGATTCCTAAATGGGACAAAAAGGATAGCAAACCTAAGCAAGAAAACATGGACTGAAATCTATTCTCGCCATTATGTCATTGAGCGATCTCTTGAGAAACCGAGCGCATAGCCACCCGCTGCAATCTTCTGACCCCAGGCACAACAGGGTCAGCAATAGTTTGTGACACCCTCATGACAGTACCCCCTTTTCTACGAGGGGCCACCGAACATTCAGGAACAGTTTTCTCTGGGTGACAAATGTGGAAAGAAAAAATTAACTTTCTGGCGTTTACTTCCGATGCTGGAACCCACACTCTTTCTTCCAGACCATAACCCTTCCAATGCACCAGATATTGAAGGGAGCGACGGACGAAACGAGAATCTACAATTTTTGCAACCTCAAACTCCAAATTGCCATCGACAATGATTGGAGGGGGAGGTAAAGGTGATGGTTCCGGAGGTGCAACATACTTTTTGAGCAACGATTCATGAAACATATTATGAATTTTCAAAGCTTGAAGTAGCTCTAGGCGAAATGCCACGGGGTTAATGACGGCGACTATTTTATAAGGACCGATAAACCTAGTACCCAATTTCCAAGATGGAACCTTTAACTTAATATTTCTAGTCGACAACCACACATAGTCATTCACCCCTGGGTTCGGACCTGGCGCAGGTTTTTTATCAGCCATACGTTTATATCTGTCTCCCATATTTTCCAAGTTGCTTTGAACCTTTCACCATACAGAAGAGAGTGATGACCTAAACTGTTTTTCCTCAGGAATCCCAGAAGGTTCCTCATCACTGAAAGTGCGAAATTGAGGATGAAAACCATATGCACCAAAAAATGGTGACTTACCGGTTGATTCTTGATGGCGATTGTTTATAGCAAACTCTGCTAAAGGTAAGTAAGATGACCATTCCTCCTGATTTTCAGACACAAAACACCTAAGGTAAGTCTCTAGGTTTTGGTTGGTGCGTTCGCTCTGGCCGTTTGACTGTGGATGGAAGGCTGAGGGAAAGGACAAATGTACCCCAAGACGAGAACAAAAAGATCTCCAGAATTTAGAAATAAACTGGGTTCCACTTTTCGAAACAACATCGGAAGGGACCCCGTGAAGCTTCACTATTTCACTGCTAAAAACCTGAGCCAGGGTTCTTAGCATTTGGCAACGCGGGTAAGGCAATGAAATGCACAATTTTTCTGAACCTGTCTACTACTACCAGGATAACAGTTTTACCAGCAGATACAGGTAGGTCAGTAATAAAATCCATCTACAGGTGTGTCCACAGCCTGTTGGAAATGACCAGTGGCAACAGAGACCCCGCCGGACAAGTATGAGAGACTTTAGTGCGTGCACAGGTTGTACAGGCAGTCACAAAATCAACTACATCCTGGTGCAACTTCGGCCACCAAAAATGACGAGACAATAGCTCTGAGGTTGCCCTACTACCTGGGTGCCCAGTGAGTACAGAGTTATGGTGTTCTTTTAATATTTTAAGTCGCAAATTCAAAGGCACAAACAACTTTCCTGGGGGGCAGGAGACCGTGGCGTCCCCCTGAGCCTACAACACTATCCCCTTCAGGTCTGAGTGTAACGCAGAGACAACCACCCCCTTTTGTAAAATCAGCACCGGATCGTCAACATCACCCCCTCCAGGAAAACTTCGGGATAACGCATCAGCTTTGGTATTTTTTGTCCCCGGGTGAAACCTGGTAAAAAAAACAAAGACCACCTGGCTTGTCTAGAGGTAAGACGTTTAGCAGACTCAAGGTATAACAAGTTTTTATAATCCGTAATCACCTTGATGGGATAAGCTGCCCCCTCAAAAATGTGACGCCATTCCTGAAACGCTAATTTAATAGCTAAAAGTTCCCTGTTTCCTATATCATAATTCTTCTCGGCTGCTGACAATTTCTTAGAAAAGAAAGCACAAGGACGCCATTTACTTCGAGACAGTACCACTCCCACCCTCACCTCTAATGTATCAACCTCCACAATAAAAGGTTGAGAAACATCAGGCTGGACCAGTATGGGTGCCGTGGTGAAACTCTCCTTCAGAGAGGAAAAAGACAGTTTAGCAGCGTCAGACCATTTAGAAAAATGTCTTAGTCATGTCTGTAAGGGGTTTGACAATCGCAGAACAGTTCTGAATGAATTTTTCTATAGAAATTGTCAAAACCCCAAAAACGCTGCAGAGCTTTTCAGTTCTCAAGAAGACTTCTTTCTAGGATCACGTGGACCTTCTCTGGATCCATACGGAACCCCGAAGCTGATAACAGATACCCCAAGAATTGTACCTCCTGTATGGCGAATACACATTTCTCCAATTTAGCATATAACTTATTCGTTTGTAAAATCTGCAACACCTGCATGATACGTGCCTTGTGTGCAGTGGCGTAACTAGAGTGTTCTAGGGCCCAGTGCAAACTTTGGATCGGGGGCCCCTCCCCCCAAATTATACAAAGTGGCGGCAATGTTTTTTTACACTAAGCCCAATAGATGGCTGCACTCACCCAGTCCCAACTAATAAAATCTGGTCCTAACTCATCCAGGGTGTCGCTGGCGTCGGCGTGATGTCCACTGGATCCAGAACAAGGTCCCTGCGGTGATAGAGAAAAAAAGAATTAGCACATAAGGAAGGGATGGTGACTTCCCCTGTAAAATCACCAGCAGGGGGCGCTGTGCTGGCCTGTAAGACTGAGACAGGCCAATGTATAGCAGGGTAATCTATGACATTTCCCCTAAGTGCTACCACACAGTAGTAATACCCACATTGTGGCACTTCACAGTAATTAAGACCACCTTGTGCCCCCTTCACAAAAGTTATGTCCTCCTTGTGGCCTCTTAAAGCAGTTATACTCACCTTTGTTCCTGTCACAGTAGTTATATCCACTTTTGCCCCCCACAGTAGTTATGCCCAGATATGTGTCCCCTCACAGTAGTTATACAAGATATGTGCCCCCTCACAGTAGTTATGGCCAGATATGTGCCCCCTCACAGTAGTTATGGCCAGATATGTGCCCCATCACAGTAGTTATGCAAGATATGTGCCCCCTCACAGTAGTTATGCCCAGATATGTGCCCCCTCACAGTAGTAATGCCCAGATATGTGCTCCCTTACAGTAGTAATGCACAGATATGTGCCCCCTCACAGTAGTTAAGCCAGATATGTGCCCCCTCACAGTGGTTATGGCCAGATATGTGCCCCCTCATTGTAGTTATGCCCAGATATGTGCCCCCTCACAGTGGTTATGGCCAGATATGTGCCCCCTCACAGTAGTTATACCTTCATATGTGCCCCCTCACAGTAGTTATACCTTCATATGTGCCCCCTCATAGTAGTTATGCCCATATATGTGCCACGTAACAGTAGTTATGCCCACATATGTGCCCCTCACAGTAGTTATGCCCACATATGTGCCCCCTCAAAGTAGTTATGGCAGATTAGGTGCCCCTTCACAGTAGTTATTCCAGATTAGGTGCCCCCTCAGTAAATATGCCCACTTTTGTGCCCCCTCACTTTAGTTGTGGCCCCCTTTTGCCTCCAGTCTGCAGCTTTATGAAAACAAAAAGAAAACCACATACTCACCACTTCCCTGATGACACGCTCCCACACTCACATCGCGCTGCTGGCTGTGCTGGAGGCCGATTCCCGGGCTTTCAGCGCTTGTCCCACAGCCAGCAGGGCCATGTGCCTCCTGCAGGGGGAGCGCCAGAGCTCAGAAGAAAAGTGAAGCAGGGAGTGGAGTGGGCTCCCTGCTTCACTCTGGAGCCCGGCAGTGACAAGAACTGCCCTCCCCCCCTTTCCTGTTCCTCTCATTCCCGACCTCTTTAATCAGATTGTGGGTGCGAAATGCTTTTCCAAAATGGATTTAAGGGGAGTCTACAATCTGATTCGCATCAAAGAGGGGGATGAATGGAAAACAGTGTTTAACACTCCGGAGTGGCATTATGAAAACCTGGTTATGCCATTTGGCTTGTCTTTCAGGGCCAGAAAGATTATATAACCTTATCTTAGGTAACTTTGCTCCAGGGAGCAGCCTAACTGGGCAATCATACGGATGATGGGGTGGCAACTCCTGACACCACTTTTCAGAGAAAACATCCTCAAAGTCAGACACAAATGCTGGTAAGGTTGTAATGGAGGTGGCTGAGCAACTTCTACTTAGGCAATTGTCCCTACAATGCTCACTCCACTCCAATATCTCCCTGGCCTGCCAATCAACAACAGGATTGTGGGCTACCAACCAGGGAAGACCCAATACCATAGAAGTAGGATAACCTTCAAGGACATAGTATAGAAATAAACTCATTATAGAGGGCCCCCACCCGAAGATGTATGTTATGTACAATGTGAGTTAGTTTCCCCTGAGTAAGAGGAGCAGAGTCGATGGCGAATATAGGGATTGATCTAGATAAAGGACAAAAAGACAAACCCAGAATCCGAGTGAATCTGGCATCCACCATATTAACCCCAGCCACACTGTCCAAAAAAACTGAGATAGTCTCAGTTTTATTACCCAAGACTACCATAGCTGGCAAAACAAACTAAGACGTTTGTATGAAGGAGATGTATACACCCAGGTTGTTATCCTCCGCACAACCTGGGGTCAGTAGTTCCGGCGGTTGTTTCTTTTTGGGTACGGATGGACTAGCTCTAATAAAATGACTGACCAAAGAAAAAACAAACCCTTGTCTTACGGTTAACCCCAGGAGGACCAACCTGATGAGTGGCTCCCCCTAGTTGCTTAGGTTCGTCTGAGTCAGAACAAACAGACTCCTGCCTGAGAAAAGTCTCTGGAGGACAAGAACTTCTCAGCCTATCCATAAGGAGTCTATCAATTCTTATAGATAGCTACACAGCGGCCTCAAGGGATATAGGAGTCTCATACAGTGCAAGCACAACTTTTACTTTCTCTGACAACCCCTGGCAAAACTGAGAGCAGTATCTGTGGCCCACCTTCGAAACTCGGAACAATAATTAATCCTCCGCTGACTGATCTCCCTGCTGAACCGCCGTGATCTAGACTCAGCTAGGGAGACTCGGTCAGAGTCATCGTATATGAGACCCAGGGCCTCAAAAAACTCAGCTACCAACCGGAGGGCCTGGGAACCAACTGGCAACGTAAAAGCCTAGGATTGAGGATCCCCTTGGAGAAGGGAGATAACAATCCCTGCTCGCTGTTCCTCATTACCAGAGGAATTTGGGCGCAGTCTGAAATATAATTTGCAGGCTTCTCTGAACACCACAAATTTGTCTCTCCCTCCAGAAAATCTGTCTGGGAGAGCAACTTTAGGTTCCGGATTGAGCTGGTTACCCATAGCAACCACTGAGCTCGAGGTCTGCTGCAGCTGCTGCTGCTGAAGGACCGATGCCCTCAATTCTGTCACTTCAAGAGGCAGACCTTGCAACTAGACAGACCTTGCAACTTCTTTGCCAAAGCAGCAATAGGATCCATAGTGGATTTATTTATATATTTTTAAAACAAAAAAAGGGCCAGATATAATATCATGTCTGAGATGGCAGGTAACAGACGTGCGGAGCAGAGGGGAGGAAAGATGAGTACCCTTCCACTAGAGAGAGGGAGGAGTGGTGACCTCTAGCTCACCTGGCCCTGGCTGCCCTGACGTCCCTAGACGGGCTGCTCACCTGTACACCTATCACGTACCTCATCCCTGGCTTACCCTGAAGTAGTGAATAGGGCGGTGGGAGCAGTAATCCTCACCACTGACACCTAGGGTAACATAGTAACATAGGAACATACTACATAAGGCCGAAAAAATACATTTGTCCATCCAGTTCGGCCTGTTATCCTGCAAGTTGATCCAGAGGAAGGCAAAAAAAAAAAAAAAACACTGTGAAGTAGAAGCCAATTTTCCCCACTTTAGGGGAATAAAAAAATCCTTCCTGACTCCAATCAGGCATCAGACTAACTCCCTGGATCAATGACTCCTCTCTAGTAGCTATAGCCTGTAATATTATTACACTCCAGAAATACATCCAGGCCCCTCTTGAATTCCTTTATTGTACTCACCATCACCACCTCCTCAGGCAGAGAGTTCCATAGTCTCACTGCTCTTACCGTAAAGAATCCTCTTCTATGTTTGTGTACAAACCTTCTTTCCTCCAGACGCAGAGGATGTTCCCTCGTCACAGTCCTGGGGATAAATAGATGATGGGAGTGATCTCTGTACTGACCCCTGATATATTTATACATAGTAATTAGATCTCCCCTCAGTCATCTTTTTTCTAAAGTGAATAACCCTAATTTTGATAATCTTTCAGGGTACTGTAGTTGCCCCATTCCAGTTATTACTTTAGTTGCCCTCCTCTGGACCCTCTCCAGCTCTGCTATGTCTGCCTTGTTCACAGGAGCCCAGAACTGTACACAGTCCTCCATGTGTGGTCTGACTAGTGATTTGTAAAGTGGTAGGACTATGTTCTTATCACAGGCTTCTATGCCCCTTTTGATGCAACCCATTATTTTATTGGCCTTGGCAGCAGCTGCCTGACATTGGTTTTTGCAGCTTAGTTTGCTGTTTATTAAAATTCCTAGATCCTTTTCCATGTCAGTGTTACCGAGTGTTTTACCATTTAGTATGTACGGGTGACTTGCATTATTCCTTCCCATGTGCATAACCTTACATTTGTCAGTGTTAATCCTCATCTGCCACTTATCTGCCCAAGCCTCCAATCTATCCAGATCCATCTGTAGTAGTATACTGTCCTCTGTAGTATATATACAGTATACTGTCCTCTGTAGTGTATATACAGTATACTGACCTCTGTAGTATATATACAGTATACTGTCCTCTGTAGTATATATATAGTATACTGTCCTCTGTAGTGTATATACAGTACACTGTCCTCTGTAGTGTATATACAGTATACTGTCCTCTGTAGTGTATATATATAGTATACTTTCCTCTGTAGTATATACACATTATACTGTCCTCTGTAGTATATATACAGTATACTGTCCTCTGTAGTATATATATAGTAAACTGTCCTCTGTAGTATATATACAGTATACTGTCCTCTGTAGTATATATACAGTATACTGTCCTCTGTAGTATATATACAGTATACTGTCCTCTGTAGTGTATATACAGTATACTGTCCTCTGTAGTGTATATACAGTATACTGTCCTCTGTAGTATATATATATATATATATATATATATATACAGTATACTGTACTCTGTAGTATATATACAGTGTACTGTCCTCTGTATTATATATACAGTATACTGTCCTCTGTAGTATATATACAGTATACTGTCCTCTGTAGTATATATACAGTATACTGTCCTCTGTAGTATATATACAGTATACTGTCCTCTGTAGTGTATATACAGTATACTGTCCTCTGTAGTATATATACAGTATACTGTCCTCTTCAGTGTCAATTACTTTACACAGTTTAGTGTCATCTGCGAAAATTGATACTTTACTGTGCAAGCCTTCTACAAGATCATTAATAAATATATTGAAGAGAATAGGGCCCAATACTGACCCCTGAGGTACCCCACTAGTGACAGTGACCCAATCTGAGTGTGTACCGTTAATAACCACCCTCTGTTTTCTATCCCTCAGCCAGTTACTTACCCACATACAGACATTTTCTCCCAGTCCGAGCATTCTCATTTTATATACTAACCTTTTATGTGGTACAGTGTCAAATGCTTTGGAGAAGTCCAGATATTCGACATCCATTGATTCGCCGCTGTCAAGTTTAAAACTTACCTCCTCATAGAAACTGATTAAATTAGTTGACATGACCGATCCCTCACGAAGCCATGCTGATATGGCGTTATTTGCTTATTTCCGTTGAGATGCTCTAAGATGCTCTAAGATAACAACAGGGAAAGGACAAACAACACAAAGACAATCATCAATCCCCGAAGGGAGACAACAACAACAGGAGCGAACCGGAGAGCCAACAGCTCCAGTTCCAATAGCTCCACAGCAACAGTTGTCCACCTGAGGTCAGAATAGAAGATCTGGAAGGAAGGTCTATATCTGGCAACAAGGGAAGCAGAAAGGGAGAATATATAGTAGCTGGGAGCGGCTGACAGAGAACAGCTGAAACGAAAAGCTATAGATTCCTAAATGGGACAAAAAGGATTGCAAGCCAAAGCAGGAAAACCTGGACCAGAATCCATTCCCACTACTAGGTCATGGAGCGATCTCTTGAAACCGAGCGAGTAGCCACCCGCTGCGACCTTCTGACCCCAGGCACAACAGGGTCAGCGATAGGTCGACATTCTGAGATCTCCTACGACTCTTAGAATTTTTTTTTTCTCTTGTCTCTCACTTTTTAACATTTTTTTTAAAGGAAATGTATTTATTGTTTTATTTTATTTTCCCTCTTTCTCCCTCCTTACCCAAAATTCTCCTAAATCAAATCACTAATAATTCTACTTTGGATGCCCAACATTTGGGTTAAGTTTGATTAGTTTCATTTGTCTCCTATGGTCATTAATTGAAAGAGAAAAAAAAAAAAAAAGCAGAACTAAACAGAATTGTGATAACGAACATCATAGACTAAAGCCATTGAAGAAGCCAATTAGCATTTTCTTTCCATTGTTTACTTAACGCTTTAACTATTCCCTTTACCTCTGCTACATCTGTGATTTTTTTGAACCATATTAAATGGTTCCATCATGTAACCCCTGTAGTAGAACTTATCGGCACCCGCCATAATTACGTGAGTAATGACATTCTGCCAGCTTCTTGGCTCGTGGCTATTCAGGGCTTTCAAAATAATATTGTCAGCCGCATGCATTTCTTCTCGAAGATGTTGGTGTCAGTCCTATAATTGTAAAAGATGCCAATATATTTTTTCAATATGTTTCGCTGATTGCCTTGGTTCCTGGAGGTGTCTTGGGACCTGAGCGTTGTACATTTGCTGATTTTTTTTTTTACTCCGCTTGCACTGATGATGAACTCGGAATGAACACGGGTTACTGACTTTTTGTTTCCACCTTAACCTTATCATTGAGGTTTCTGTAATGTCTGTTTATTTGCTTCTCATGAAGACTACATTATATTTATCCAAGATGTTTCTTTCCTCCTCCCCCCTTTTTTAAATCAAGAAATCAAATTTGCTATTTGCTATTTGAAGACTTTTGCATATTGGTTATTATTGTCCCAGTCAGTGCATGCAAAATAAAAGAAGTATAAAGTTGCAAAATGTCTTCATAAGAAAGCTCCTCTTGTTTTGTGTATGCAGCTCTAGGGAAACCTTCACTATGTGTCTCTATAGCGACAGACCACAAACAAACCCTCTGTAGTCTCAGTGTGTGGACACGTGTGACTCCAGTTGTCTCCTCTTTTAGTTTCAGTAAGTTATCAAGAAGAAAGGGAAGAGACAGTAAGACGTGAAGTGGGGTCAGACTACACAGGGTTTGATTGCAGTCTGTAATTATGGAGACACATATATCAGTATAGCAGCAGAACAGACAAAACTAGGGTACTTGCAAAAATGTAGACACTTTTTAAAACCACTAGTAAAAAACAAGTAGTCTTGAAAAAAATGCTATAAAATATTGTTCCCCCAGGTCTTCTGGGGTATGATAAATAGATAGATAGGGCAATAGGGCAGATTTGCTAGCTGTCAATGTTTACAATACTTTCCATCCCTACGGCTGCACTCTCGCACCCGTGGCTATAGGCATCCACTGTATGATGCAGGCTTCTAGCTATGCCTGTCCTGAACTGTGGTGGTGTCTTAATGTGTTTCCCACCACCTTGCAGCGTAATATTGATTGCTTGATCACTCTGCTGACACAAATATGCACAAAAAATATATGCTTACAATTCTTCTGTAGCTTAGAACCTTGCAGGCTCTCTGGAGAACCTGTCCTCCAAGATAAGCCGCCTCTGTGGTCCATATGGCCTGGAAGATTGGGAGATGGATTGCATACTCCCTCACTCCTCGCTTTCCTCTCTATGACCTACCCTAACTAGCTCTGCCCCTCTCTAGGCAGTAAGTCGCACCAACCCACTCCTACCAAGAGGGGAGTTGCCAAACACTGCCAACCATACCCCATCTGCTGGTGAACAAAGGGTATTGCATAAAAGGTGACATAACATGAAAATTTGAAAACTTTACATTACTAACCAATTGTAGTTCAGTTAGATTTGATAGAAAGATATCAGATAGATAGATATCAGATAAATAGACAAAATTGATATATATATCAGATAGATAGAGATAGATAGATAGATAGATAGTAGATAGATAAATAGATGATAGATAGATATCAGATAGATAGATATGAGAGATATCCTAACATTAGGACACCATTTGTTCAACGCTTACAGTATTATAGCTGTTTCCCTGTACAAGAAGAATAAGAAGAATAAGATGAACTCGGTCTCAGTCCAGATGTGATGAGCAGATGCATCTGGAAAGGAAAAGAGAATTACTAATAGTTGCCGATGGCAAAGAAGTAGCCCAGGAAAAAGAGAAAAATTAACACCATTCACTAAATTAGATCATGATACCGATGAAAAGAAAGATCTGCTTATGAATCTTGTGCTCCTCCAGATGTTACATCTTCTAGCTCAAGGCAAGAAAATATCAAATAAAAAACTCACCAGGGTTGTACAGAATGAGCTATAAAGAATGGACCTGTCAAATTTACTAAAACAGGAAACAATTAAAAGTTACAGGATAAAATTGAAGACTTGGGTGAAGAAAAGTCTGAAACCTTCCACACAGAAATAGAAAGAAGCCGGGGCAGATAGATATAGAGATATAATACAGAAGAAATATCTCCAGAACTTTATATGTAAGCTGAAACATATGAAGAGCTGCAAGATACAAGAGTATTAGATCTAATACGTAGGGATATGTTTCTATTGTATTATCCTTAAAGGGGGTCTCGCGAACGCAATCAAATGTTTGCGAAACGCAAGTTTGCGGCGGGTCCCATTCATTTTAATGGCAGGCGAACCTGAAAAACCTTCAGCTCATATTTGCAGCCAAGAAATAATTACTAGAAGTGCACAAATAGTCCCACAACATGGACAGTGACACCAGATGGATTATTTGAATTTGCGATCTCCATAAAAATTTATGAATTTTTTCAATGCGAGATATCGGCTATTCAATTTTCGCGTACGCGCATGCGCAAATGCACTATACAGTACCCAAATGCACTATGAAGAAAGTATAATGGTATATAACACCCCGCTTCAATCAGTTTTTTTGGGGGGGCGACTGGTATATCACACCAGTAGAAATTATTTGTCCCAATAACGCTTGTCCCTCTATATACCTTCGGTATCGCAGCAGAACCGCACACAACTGCCGCACAATACAAATGCACTATAATATACAGTCTGACATAGAAAGTATATTATAACATTGTACAAGGAAGGCAATCCATTAGAATATACATAAAGATAAAACGTAACCTTTAATAATGTTACTATGAGGGTCCATTCAGACGTCCGTAAGTTTTTTGCGGACCCCGAAAACACGGACATCACCAATGTGCATTCCACAATTTGCGGACCGCACATCGCCGGCACTATAATAGAAAATGCCTAATCTTGTCTGCAATTGCGGACAAGAATAGGACATGTTGTAGTTTTTTGCGGAAATGGAAGCACGGATCCGCAAATGCGGATACGGACAGCACATTCTGGCCCCATTGAAAATAAATGGGTCTGCACCCGTTCCGCAAAATTGCGGAATGTATGCGGACCCATTTTGCGGACATGTGAATGGAAAAGATATCCCTCAAAATAAAAATAAATTAAATTATTAAAGTTAAGCAAAAAGCATAGATGTGGTCGGCAATAACAAGCGCTCGGCGGCACCAAATCAGAAACCATATGTCCTACCACAATCCGGGGGGTTCCAGTGCACATCCATGAATCCCGGAGGGAAAGCAAAAACCATCCATCCCTGGGCTAGATGATGATGTGGTATTGAAGGACAGGGTGGGCAAAGAACTGTCCCTGATATTGCCCTACAGGGGGGGCTATTCTTGCCCTGATAGCCTAACCACAGACCACCAGCCCTGATAAGAGCGACCCCATCCGGAACCTTACCCTATATAAAAATGGCCCTAGTAAGCCCCTAGCCCCTAGACCCCTGACTTCCAGGTGATCGCTATATAGATCTATGTGTTTTTGACTCATTATAAAAGTAGATTATAAGTATATTACACCCCTCTGTGTATCACACCTATCGATAGCGCACCTATACTAGTGCTTAAAATGACTTTTGTGACCCTATTAGCCAGCGTTTGGTGTCCCTAACAGCCTGTCCCTGCTCCACACAGCAACCTCTCCCTACACTGGCAAAACACTGAATGTACAATGGCGGCCAGATCGGGTTTATTTATAAGGTAGGGGGTATGTCCATGAGCTGAAACGTCTTCATTGGCTGTCCTGTACCACGTGATGGATGTGTCATGGGTCAAAGTTCTTCATAATGTAAAAGAATATGGCGGGTGCGAATTTCTCCATATGTTCGCATGTTCGGCGAATCACAAACACGCAAAGTTCGCCGCAAAACGACTGCCGGGCAAACAGCAAGGCCATCTCTATCTCTGAGTACAGATAATGTAGTAGATGGGTGTGAGGCCCCAGAATTCAGAACACGCACAGTGTGGGGCCAGGATGCGTCAGGGTGGGCCATATTCTCAATCCATCCCCCAACCCTACCATGAAACAAATATGTGGATGGACATTATTATATACAGGAGAATACAGCACCACATACCTCATCCATCCAGTGACGTCTCCTGTGATGTAGAATTTCCTCAATGTCTTCATTCGGAGATTAGACCGCCTTGAAACCTTCTTTCAGCCGCGTTTCGTCTCTACAGAGTTTCACAGAAAACATTTTTAGATTCCTCACTTTACTATCATCCTCTGCTATCCTCTACTATCATTATACAAAGGGCCCATTATAAATTATAATAATACAGAGGGGTCATTATAAATACTAATAATACAGAGGGGCCATTATATATACTAATACAAACCGGATTCCAAAAAAGTTAGGACACTATACAAATCGTGAATAAAAACTGAATGCAATGATGTGGAGGTGCCAACTTCTAATATTTTATTCAGAATAGAACATAAATCACGGAACAAAAGTTTAAACTGAGAAAATGTACCATTTTAAGGGAAAAATATGTTGAATCAGAATTTCATGGTGTCAACAAATCCCCAAAAAGTTGGGACAAGGCCATTTTCACCACTGTGTGGCATCTCCCCTTCTTCTTACAACACTCAACAGACGTCTGGGGACCGAGGAGACCAGTTTCTCAAGTTTAGAAATAGGAAAGCTCTCCCATTCTTGTCTAATACAGGCCTCTAACTGTTCAATCGTCTTGGGCCTTCTTTGTTGCACCTTCCTCTTTATGATGCGCCAAATGTTCTCTATAGGTGAAAGATCTGGACTGCAGACTGGCCATTTCAGTACCCGGATCCTTCTCCTACGCAGCCATGATGTTGTGATTGATGCAGAATGTGGTCTGGCATTATCTTGTTGAAAAATGCAGGATCTTCCCTGAAAGAGATGAGGTCTGGATGGGAGCAGATGTTGTTCTAGAACCTGAATATATTTTTCTGCATTGATGGAGCCTTTCCAGACATGCAAGCTGCCCATGCCACACGCACTGATGCAACCCCATACCATCAGAGATGCAGGCTTCTGAACTGAGCGTTAATAACAACTTGGGTTGTCCTTGTCCTCTTTGGTCCGGATGACATGGCGTCCCAGATTTCCAAAAAGAACTTCGAATCGTGACTCGTCTGACCACAGAACAGTCTTCTATTTTGCCACACTCCATTTTAAATGATCCCTGGCCCAGTGAAAACGCCTGAGCTTGTGGATCTTGCTTAGAAATGGCTTCTTCTTTGCACTGTAGAGTTTCAGCTGGCAACGGCGGATGGCCCGGTGGATTGTGTTCACTGACAATGGTTTCTGGAAGTATTCCTGAGCCCATTCTGTGATCTCCTTTACAGTAGCATTCCTGTTTGTGGTGCAGTGTTGTTTAAGGGCCCGGAGATCACGGGCATCCAGTATGGTTTTACGGCCTTGACCCTTACGCACAGAGATTGTTCCAGATTCTCTGAATCTTCGGATGATGTTATGCACAGTTGATGATGATAGATGCAAAGTCTTTGCAATTTTTCGCTGGGTAACACCTTTCTGATATTGCTCCACTATCTTTCTGCGCAACATTGTGGGAATTGGTGATCCTCTACCCATCTTGGCTTCTGAGAGACACTGCCACTCTGAGAAGCTCTTTTTATACCCAATCATGTTGCCAATTGACCTAATTAGTGTTAATTGGTCTTCCAGCTCTTCGTTATGCTCAAATTTACTTTTTCCAGCCTCTTATTGCTACTTGTCTCAACTTTTTTGGGATTTGATGACACCGTGAAATTTTGAATCAACGTATTTTTCATTTAAAATGATACATTTACTCGGATTAAACGTTTGATCTGTCATCTACGTTCTATTACAAATAAAATATTGACATTTGTTATCTCCACATCATTGCATTCAGTTTTTATTCACAATTTGTTTAGTGTCCCAACTTTTTTGTAATACAGAAGGGACATTATATATACTAATAATACAGAGGGGGCCATTATATATACTAATAATACAGAGGGGCCATTATATATTATAATAATGCAGAGGGACCATTATATATACTAATAATACAGAAGGGCAATTATATATTATTATAATACAGATGTGGACTGTTATATATACTGATAATACAGATGGGACCATTATGTATACTAATAATACACAGGGGGCCATTATATATATACTAATAATACAGAGGGGCAAGTATATATTATAATAATACAGAGGGGCAAGTATATATTATAATAATACAGAGGGGCAAGTATATATTATAATAATACAGAGGGGCCATTATATATACTAATAATACAGAGGGGCCATTATTTATTCTAATAATACAGATGGGACCATTATATATACTAATAATACAGAGGGACCATTATATATTATAAAAATACAGAGGGGCCATTATATATTATAAAACAGATGGGACCATTATATATACTAATAATACAGAGGGGCCATTATATATTATAATACAGATGGGACCATTATTTATTCTAATAATATAGAGGGGACCATTATATATTATAAAAATACAGAGGGGCCATTATAAATTATAATAATACAGAGGGGACATTATATATTATAATAATACAGAGGGGGCATTATATATACTAATAATACAGATGGGAACATTATATATACTAATAATACACAGGGGATCATTATATATTATAATAATACAGAGAGGACATTATATATACTAATAATACAGAGGGGCCATTATATATACTAATAATACAGAGGGGCCATTATATATACTAATAATACAGAGGGGTCATTATATATACTAATAATACAGAGGAGCCATTATATATACAAATAATACAGAGGGGCCATTATATATACTAATAATACAGAGAGGCCATTATATATACTAATAATACAGAGGGGCCATTATATATTATAATAATACAGAGGCGGCCATTATATATCCTAATATTATACAGGGGACATTATATATTATAATTATAAAGAGGGACCATTATTAATGGCCCCTCTGTAAAATTATAATATATACTGGCCCTTCTGTAAAATTAATATATATACTGGCCCCCTCTGTATAATGTGGCCCCTCTGTATAATATATAATGTGGCCCCTCTGTATAATATAAAATGTGGCCCCTCTGTATAATATATAACTGCCTTCTTTGTTTTTTCTTCTATTCATACTGATAATGCCCTCCACCTCCATATTGTCCCCAGTATGGCCTGCCTTAGGGTAGTTACACAATAAACAAAAATAATACTCACCTCTCTTCCTCACTCCATCACATCTTGTGGCTCCCGTGGACTCCTTGAAATGCCTGCTGCCTGGTGCCCCCTGCAATTTGGCACCCAGGGCAATGGCCCCCCCTGCCCCTCCCCCACGCTACGCCACTGATCCACACCCTATTGTCTCTTGGTTGAAATTGATGGGCATCTGTCTTTTTTTTAACCATACTATGTAACTAGTACTAGTACTACTACAACTACTACTATTACTACTAGTACTGCTGCTACTACTACTATTAATCCTAGTCATGCTACTACTACTAATATTATTACTACTCCTATGTTAATAATGTGAGTAGTAGTAGTAATAATAACAATAATAATAATAATCATACTAACAATCATACTATACTATGTAGCTAGTACTACAACTACTACTGTTACTACAACTACTATTACTACTAGTACTGCTACTACTACTACTACTGCTGCTATTACTACTACTGCTACTAATACTACTACTGCTACTATTGCTAGTAGTATTGCTGCTACTATTACTACTAGTACTGCTACTACTACTATTGCTACTACTATTACTACTACTCGTATGTTAATAATAGTAGTATAAGTTATAATAAAAAATAATATTAATAATAATAATCATACTAACAATTATACCATACTATGTAACTAGTACTACAACTACTACTATTACTACTACTACTATTATTACTACTATTAATACTACTACTATTACTATTACTACTACTCCTATGTTAATAATAGTTGTAGTAATAATAATAATAATAATAATAATAATAATATTCATACTAACATTCATACCATACTATGTAACTAGTACAATTACTACTTTTACTACTACTACTACTACTACTACTACTACTACTACAAATACTATTACTACTAGTACTGCTACTACTCTTACTATTACTACTGCTATTACTACTACTATTATTACTAGTACTGCTACTACTATTACTACTATTACTGCTGCTACTACTACTATTATTACTACTATTACTATTACCATGTTAATAATAATAGTAGTAATAGTAGTAATAATAATAATAATAACAAGAAGAAGAATATTACACTTAGTAATGGTATTATGTTAGTAGTATCAATAATCATCACACAATTTAAGCAATAACTATGCATCATTGGTAATACAAAAAAAAAATAGAAAAAAATATAATTTGTATTCCAAATATAAGAATTCACATTATTATCCACATTATAATTAGAGATAAGCAAAATTGAAAAAAAATTTGGTTCGATCCGAATTTATTCATTTCCTGGCTGCAGAGAGCGTTTATAGTGGTGTAGAACACTGTGCCTGTATAGTGGTGTAGAACACTGTGCCTGTATAGTGGTGTAGAACACTGTGCCTGTATAGTGGTTTAGAACACCGTGCCTGTATAGCGGTGTAGAACACTGTGCCTGTATAGCGGTGTAGAACACTGTGCCTGTATAGTGGTGTAGAACACTGTGCCTGTGTAGCGGTGTAGAACACTGTGCCTGTATAGTGGTGTAGAACACTGTGCCTGTATAGTGGTGTAGAACACTGTGCCTGTATAGTGGTGTAGAACACTGTGCCTGTATAGTGGTGTAGAACACTGTGCCTGTATAGTGGTGTAGAACACTGTGCTATAGTGGTGTAGAACACTGTGCCTGTATAGTGGTGTAGAACACTGTGCCTGTATAGTGGTGTAGAACACTGTGCCTGTGTAGCGGTGTAGAACACTGTGCCTGTATAGTGGTGTAGAACACTGTGCCTGTATAGTGGTGTAGAACACTGTGCCTGTATAGTGGTGTAGAACACTGTGCCTGTATATTGGTGTAGAACACTGTGCCTGTATAGTGGTGTAGAACACTGTGCCTGTATAGTGGTGTAGAACACTGTGCCTGTATAGTGGTGTAGAACACTGTGCCTGTATAGTGGTGTAGAACACTGTGCCTGTATAGTGGTGTAGAACACTGTGCCTGTATATTGGTGTAGAACACTGTGCCTTGCAGTAACACGCATAGGGAGTCTGCTGTGGTAGTGACATAATACTGTGAGTCCGTATGACATGCAGATAACAGGCGTCGCTCTTAGATTTACTGCATACTTCACTTATTTCGGCAGTCACGGGGCCAAAACTGACCCAAATAACTCAAGTGTGAACTCAACCTTACAGATCGATGTTAGCGCCAAGAAGAAGCGCACTACTTTTACTTTGTCATCAGCTAATTCCACATAGATGTCTACAGAACCTGTTCCATTAAACGCTTATACAAGTAGAGCCCCCCGACAGAGTGGAGAGGGTGTCAGCAGTAAGTTTGTGTTGACGTCACTGATTATTTTGCAACATCCTCTAATCCGTCAGAACAATAACCCCAAAAAACGGATCCTCTCTGTGGAGCATCTGCCTTAACTCGCAAAAAAAAAAAACAGGAGTGGATCCAAAACAGAGATGACACGTGAATGGAATATTTGCATGTCTTCTGTGTTCTGTACCCACGCCTGCTTTTGGCTACCAAATCATAAGCCAATTCTGATGGGACCATACAGGCCTTACAGCTGCTACACAGACAGGATCCGCTGTGCGTCAAATTTTTCCTTCCTTCTAACAGATCAGAAGAAGGGTCAAATAAATGATTATGTCAACCAGGCCGAAAGGCAAAATAGTGGCTCAGTAATTAAGTGGGAAGGGGAGGAACAGCATGAGAAGTCCACAGAGTGGCCCTATGATATAGTTGTGAGGAGACCACAGAGTGGCCCAATAACAGAGTCTGGAGGTGGCGGCAGCATCAGGAGGAGGCCACAGAGTGGCACAATGACAGTGTGGAGGTGGCGGCAGCATCAGGAGGCCACAGAGCAGCACAGTGACAGAGTGTGGAGATGGCGTCAGCATCAGGAGGCCACAGAGTGGCAAGGTGACAGTGTAGAGGTTGCAGCAGCATGAGGAGACCACAGAGTGGCAAGGTGACATAGTGTGGAGGTGGCAGCAGCATAAGGAGATCACAGAGTGGCAAGGTGATATAGTGTGGAGGTGGCAGCAGCATGAGGAGACCACAGAGTGGCAAGGTGACAGTGTGGAGGTGGCAGCAGCATCTGGCACAATGACAGTGTGGAGGTGGCGGCAGCAGCATCAGGAGGAGGCCACAGAGGGGCACAATGACAGTGTGGATGTGGCGTCAGCATCAGGAGGCCACAGTGTGGCAAGGTGACATAGTGTGGAGGTGGCAGCAGCATGAGGAGACCACAGAGTGGCAAGTTGACATAGTATGGAGGTGGCAGCAGCACCAGGAGACCACAGAGTAACCCGGTGACAGAGTAGAGAGGTGGGTGGCAATACCAGCACCCGCTGAAGATGGTGGGTGAAAGAAGGAGCACTTGGCATCAGATGTGTGGCATCAGGCGGGTGGCAGTATCAAACAGGTAGCCAGAAGAATCCGGTTTCTTTTGTCAAAGTGTTGGTGTGGCACCATGGATGATCTAGTCTGATGCATCAGGCATTGGTGGGTGGAGATCCTGGCTGATCCACGCCTGATTCATCTTGACAAAGGTCAGTCTCTCCACATTTTGGGTGGACAGGCAAGTTCTTCTTGGGGTAATTATGGCCCCCGTCGCACTAAACATCCGCTCTGATGCCACACTACTAGCCGAGCAGGACAGCTTTTTCAGGGCAAGCTCAGCCAGTTGCGGCCACAAATCCACAGTAGTCCAGCTGCACAGTAGTCCAGCGGATCTTTAATGACTTCTAGCAGGGTGCACTCAAGTATGCCACCACCTGCTGGTTCAGGTTCTGCTCTATGTCTAGCTGCTGGTCAGTAGTTTCTTCACTATGCGGGTGAAGAAAGCTGCTCATCAGCGACTCTAGACTCAGGCTGCTGCTGATGGAGCTGGTACTGCTCCTGCCACCCCACCAGTCCCCAGCAGCCATGGCAGTGGAACGTGAGTGCAGAGGGACCCCGAGTCAGACCTGCGAGAGGATGGACGAGAGCGCAGACAGGCAGCGGCCAACTGAGGAGGGTGCAGAAGCGGAAGGCTGAGTGAGCCACTCAACCAACTCTGGTGCGTCCTTTGACGTAATCGCACGCACCTTCTTCAACTTCCCACTTAGGCTCCTGCCTGGTGCACCTGCCCGACCCCTACCACCCCTGCGGAATGGCCTGCCTTTTCCTCTGCCTGTCATTTTCAAAATGACCCTGTGACATAGTTCCTATAGAAGAGCAGTATTTGTATATCGCAGGCCTCAATTAATATTTGGTGGAAGCCAGTATATCAATCCCCTCTATCAGTACTTTTTGGAAACAGGTATATAGAACCCCTTAATAAGTATTTGCTGGTAGCCGCTAAATCAAACCCCTTAATCAATATTTCGTGAAAGCCGGTGTATCGCAGGCCTCAATCAATATTTGGTGGAAGTCAGTATATCAATACCCTCTATCAGTATTTTGCTGAAACAGGTATATAGAACCCTTTAATGAGTATTTGCTGGAAGCTGGTAAATCAAACCCCTTAATCAATACTTGGTGGAAGCTGGTGTATCACAGGCCTCAATCAATATTTGGTCGAAGCTGGTATATCAATACCATCTATCAGTATTTTGTGGAAACAGGTATATAGAACCCCTTAATATGTTATTTTTTCTCCACTTATACACGCCACAAAAGGCTTTAGAAAAAATAACTGCACCGCTTAACGGCAATTTTTTTTTCTTTTGCCACTAATACACGGCAAAAGGGGCCTCAGAACATATAACTGCACAGCTGAACGGCAAATATATTTTACTTTATCCACTTATACACGCAACAAAAGGCTTTAGAACATATAACTGCACCGCTGAACGGCAAATATATTTTTATTTTGCCACTATTACACGACAAAATGGGCTTTAGAACATATAACTGCACCGCTGAACGGCAAATATATTTTACTTTTGCCACTAATACACTGCAAAAAGGGCTTTAGAACATATAACTGCACCGCTGAACGGCAAATATATTTTACTTTTGCCACTAATACACTGCAAAAAGGGCTTTAGAACATATAACTGCACCGCTGAACGGAATATATATATATTTATTTTGCCACTAATACACGACAAAAAGGGCTATAGAACATATAACTGCAACGCTGAATGGCAAATATATTTTACTTTTGCCACTAATACAAGACAAAAGGGCTTTAAAACATATAACTGCACCGCTAAACGGCAAATAGGCCCTTATTTTTTTCCACTTATACACACCACAAAAGGCTTTAAAACATATATATATGCACCACTGAACGGCAAATATATTTTAACTTTGCCATTAATACACAACAAAAAGGGCTTTAGAACATATAACTACACCACTGAACGGCAAATATATTTTACTTTTACCACTAATACATGACAAAAAGGGCTTTAATACATATGACTGCACCGCTGAACGGCAAAAATATTTTACTTTTGCAACTAATACACAACAAAAAGGGATTTGAAACATATAACTGCACCACTGAACGGCAAATATATTTGACTTTTGCCACTGTAGGAGAGTACCTGGGGTAGTCGTAAACGGGAGGTACGTGCCAGCGGGGGTCCTGGCCCCGCTGGAGTAAGAGCCGGAAAAGTGCATTTTTTGCAGCGGTTACGCTGTTAACAACGGATCCGGGCCGGCTCTTATTGGGAGCAGGCAGATATGCGGGCGGGTGCCTGTCTCCCCACGGTCCAGGCCAGGTTTTGCAGGGAAGGGTTAAAACCTGACCAGCAACAAGGGTGTGGTGCACAGTGTGGAGCTTCTGTGTTCTCTGGCTGTGAGAGTGAGGAGTGGAGGTGAGCTGGGCTTCGTGCTGAGGCCTGTAAAGGAGTGTGCAGGGACCCGCAGCTGAATCCAGGAGGGATCCATGTCCTGTGGCTAGGAGCCGGACTCATGGACTTACTTCACCAAGGAGAAAAGGTGACATTACTCCTGGCTTTAAATAGACTTTGCTTTATGTGACTGAAACAGGCCTCAAGTAGCCTGCAGCAGGGACTTGCTGTGTTTGAACTATTATTTTGCTGTGGTGTGTGACCACCCTCCCTATGAACTGCACCGTCTTTCACAAATATGCACCGTGTGAATAAACAAAGCATTGTGTTTTACACCAAGACCGGTCTGTGTTGCCTCTATACTGCACTCGCTACCACTGCCTACCAGAGCGGATCCCCACAATTGGTGGCTTCAGCGGGCAAACAGCAGTGAGGCCGAAAAATTGTGTTGTTTGGACTGTATGTCATATATTAAACTGGCAAGTTTTGTGGCTCCAGATAAGATGGAGGAAGCCATTAGACACTTGGTGCAAAGTAATGAGGAGGCTACTCGGAGACATGAGGAAGCCCTGAGAGACCAGCGGCAGTTGAATAGTCTACTGGCCCAGCAACTGGCGACTATGCAGGAGTCCATGCATGTGTTACAACAACAAGCCGTCCCAGGGGGAACCGCAGTCCTACCTGCTGCCCGGGATAAGGTGCGCACAGCGTTAAGAAAGATGGGCCCCGAGGATGATATCGAGGCGTTCCTGATGGTCTTCGAACGCACTGCGGAACAGGAAAGGTTACCTGCAGAACAGTGGGCCGAAGTAGTAGCACCATTTTTAGTGGGAGACGCACAAAAGGCCTACTTCGACCTCAGTCAGGAGGAAGCCAAGAGCTATAAGAGGCTGAAGGGGGAGGTGTTGGCTCGTCTTGGGGTTAATACCTATGTGCGTGCACATCGAGTCTACCAGTGGGCCTTCTCTGAGTCCCGGCCTGCTCGGTCCCAGGCCTATGACCTGTTACACCTAGTAAAAAAATGGCTGCAGCCTGAGACATTGAGCCCCTCGCAGATGGTGGAACGGGTGGTGGTCGATCGTTTGGTGCGGACCCTGCCAAGGGCCATACAGCGCTGGGTTGGTCAGGGAGACCCCGGCAACCTGGATCAGTTAGTAAGCCTAGTCGAGAGGTATGTGGCGACCCACGACTTGGTGCGGGACTCAACGCAGGTACGGGAATCCCGTCAGGCTCCCTCTCAGGCTAGGGATCCGGAAAAAGGGTCCCAACCACAAAGGGGGGGGGAAGGCTAGTCCTACTCCAGGGAAGAGAGACCGGGGAGGGACCACGGGGATTCAATGTTGGCACTGCCACGGCCTGGGACATAGGGCAGCGAACTGTCCTCAAACACCTGAACCCATGGACTGCGGGTTCGCTCGCCGGTCCTCTTTCTTTGCCCGGCCTGTATGTACCGCAGATGCCTGGCCGGACGCAGATATGCCACCTCTGTGCCAAGTCTTGGTCGATGGGCATCCGATTAATGCTTTGCTGGACTCTGGGAGCCTGGTAACCCTAGTGCATGAGTCCTTAGTGTCTGAGACACTCCCAGAGAAGCAAACCCTGTCCATTGTCTGTATCCATGGGGATCGCCGGGAGTACCCCACTGCCAGGGTTACCATGTCCGTGTTGGGCAAAGAGGTGCAGCATGTCGTCGGAGTGGGACGCCAAATCCCTTATGCCGCCATACTGGGAAGGGATTTTCCTTTATTCTGGACTCTATGGAAGAGCGATATGCCTTCCCTTAGGGACAGACGACAATCTGGCCCAGTGCCCGAGGATCCCGATGCGGGGATACCAGCCGTAGGGGTCACCACATCACCTGTAGAGTGTCATCCCGATAGGTTTCCCCTAGAGGTGTTGGCAGGCGAATCCGTGGAAACCCCGTCCATCCCGGACCTGGAGGTATCCCGTGACATGTTCGGGACCGCCCAGCTCCAGGATCCGACATTATTGCGGGCGAGGGAAGGGGTGACAGTGGTAAATGGGGTGGCTCAGCACCCAGGGGCCGACTTGGTGTTTCCCCATTTGGCTTTTAACCAGGACCTGCTGTATAGGGTGGACAAAGTGCAGCACGAGGTAGTGGAGCAGCTGGTGGTACCCCAGCCATACCGCCGTGTGGTACTGGACTTGGCCCACTCCCACGTGCTGGGAGGACATTTGGGCGTAAAAAAAAACCAAGAGCGGGTTCTGCAAAGGTTCTATTGGCCCGGGGTTTATGAGGAGGTCAAAAGGTTTTGCCAATCCTGTCCAGTGTGTCAGATGACGAGCCCCCAGCCCCACTATCGCAGTCCCCTAGTACCCATGCCCATCATTGAGGTCCCCTTCGAAAGAATAGGGATGGATCTGGTAGGCCCCATAAACAAGTCGGCCAGAGGGCTCCAGCATATCTTGGTGGTCTTAGACTATGCCACCAGATATCCTGAAGCGATCCCACTACGTCATACTTCAGCTAAGCTCATAGCTAAAGAACTCATGGGCATGTTCGCAAGAGTGGGGATTCCAAAAGAGATCCTGACCGACCAGGGGACACCCTTCATGTCTAAGGTGACGAGGGAGCTCTGCAAGCTTTTAGGGGTTAAACGGTTACACACGTCCGTATACCATCCTCAAACCGACGGACTAGTGGAGCGCTTTAACAAAACCCTAAAAACTATGCTTAAAAGAACCGTAGCCAAAGACGGAAAGTATTGGGACTTGTTGCTGCCGTACGTATTGTTCGCAGTGCGAGAAGTGCCCCAGGCCTCTACGGGATTCTCGCCCTTCGAGCTATTGTACGGTCGACGGCCAAGAGGGTTGCTGGACATCGCTAAAGAGGCGTGGGAGCAACAGCCCACCCCACACAAGAGTATTATAGAGCATATAGAAAAGATGCAGGACCGTATCGAGACAGTCCTACCAATCGTCAGGGAACACATGGAGGCCGCCCAACTGGCACAGAGCCGGGTATACAACCGGAGTGCCCAGGTCCGGACATTTAACCCGGGTGACCGGGTACTGGTGCTAGTCCCCACCATTGACAGTAAGTTTTTGGCACGGTGGCAAGGTCCCTACGAGGTGAAAGAGAAGGTAGGGCCAGTGAATTACAAGATATCCCAGCCAGGCCGGCGGAAGCCAGAACAGGTATATCATGTAAATTTACTGAAATCGTGGAGAGATAGGGAGTGTCTCATTGGGGACGGCCCAAGCACTGTCTTGTCTGCGGGGAAGATCCCAGCTCCACCCGAGGTCCCGGAGGGCACCTCCGCGGTAAAGATAGCGGGTGGTCTGTCGACCAAACAAGCTCAGGAAGCCAAAGAGTTGGTGAGTCGAAATAGGGACGTGTTCTCTGAGCTTCCTGGTCGAACTTCAGTAGTCCGACATGACATCGTCACCGAGCCCCACGTCAGGGTACGGTTAAAGCCGTATCGGAGGCCCGGCAACAGGCCATTTCAGAAGAAGTAAGGTCGATGTTGAGGTTAGGGGTGATTGAGGAGTCAAGGAGTGAGTGGGTCAGCCCCATAGTCCTCATCCCAAAACCTGACGGTACTCTGCGCTTCTGCAATGACTTTAGAAAGCTCAACGAAGTGTCGAAATTCGATGCCTACCCCATGCCCCGGGTAGACGAGCTCATAGAACGGCTAGGGAAAGCTCACTATTTCTCGGTCCTCGACCTCACAAAAGGATATTGGCAGGTGCCTCTCACGGAGGCGGCAAAGGAGAAGACTGCCTTTGTCACCCTCGAGGGGTTATTTCAGTACCAAGTTTTGCCCTTTGGCCTACATGGCGCTCCAGCCACCTTCCAGCGATTGATGGACGTCATCCTTCGGCCCCATCGTCCATATGCTTCGGCATATCTGGACGACATCATCGTGTTTAGCCAGGACTGGGAGAGTCACCTGCCCAAGGTACAGGCCGTAGTCGATTCACTTAGAAAAGCCGGACTGACGGCCAACCCAAAAAAGTGTTCGATCGGGTTCGAGGAGGTCCGGTACCTGGGATACGTGATTGGGCGGGGAGTTGTCAAACCCCAGGTAGACAAGGTTGAGGCGATCAAGAGCTGGCCTAGACCTCTTACCACCAAGCAAGTACGTTCGTTCCTAGGGATGATAGGATATTACAGGCGCTTTATCCCCAACTTTGCCACAGTGGCGGCCCCATTGACAAGACTTTTAAAGGGGAGGAAGACTGTGATGGTCCGCTGGGATGAGCAGGCGGAAGAGGCGTTCTCCCGTTTGAAGTCGGCTCTGTGTGGGTCCCCGGTTTTGGTGACACCAGACTTCACACGGGAATTTGTCGTTCAGACGGACGCCTCTGGAGTGGGCCTAGGGGCAGTACTCTCTCAGGAAATCAGTGGGGAGGAACACCCTGTTGTTTTCCTGAGTCGCAAACTCACCCCAGCGGAAACCAGGTACAGCGTGGTAGAGAGAGAATGCCTGGCCATTAAGTGGGCCCTCGAGTCCCTTAGGTACTATCTGTTAGGGAGAAGGTTCCGTCTGGTGACCGACCATTCCCCTCTTCAGTGGATGAGCCAGGCCAAGGAGGGGAGTGCCCGGGTCACCAGATGGTTCTTATCCCTCCAGAATTTTAAGTTCAGTGTCGAACACAGGGCAGGGCGCTTACAGGGGAATGCCGATGCCCTGTCCCGGGTACACTGTTGTACGTGTGTCCAACCTCTCAGGATTGAACAGGGTGTGCAACCCTTCAGGGTTGAACAAAGAGGGGGGATATGTAGGAGAGTACCTGGGGTAGTCGTAAACGGGAGGTACGTGCCAGCGGGGGTCCTGGCCCCGCTGGAGTAAGAGCCGGAAAAGTGCATTTTTTGCAGCGGTTACGCTGTTAACAACGGATCCGGGCCGGCTCTTATTGGGAGCAGGCAGATATGCGGGCGGGTGCCTGTCTCCCCACGGTCCAGGCCAGGTTTTGCAGGGAAGGGTTAAAACCTGACCAGCAACAAGGGTGTGGTGCACAGTGTGGAGCTTCTGTGTTCTCTGGCTGTGAGAGTGAGGAGTGGAGGTGAGCTGGGCTGCGTGCTGAGGCCTGTAAAGGAGTGTGCAGGGACCCGCAGCTGAATCCAGGAGGGATCCATGTCCTGTGGCTAGGAGCCGGACTCATGGACTTACTTCACCAAGGAGAAAAGGTGACATTACTCCTGGCTTTAAATAGACTTTGCTTTATGTGACTGAAACAGGCCTCAAGTAGCCTGCAGCAGGGACTTGCTGTGTTTGAACTATTATTTTGCTGTGGTGTGTGACCACCCTCCCTATGAACTGCACCGTCTTTCACAAATATGCACCGTGTAAATAAACAAAGCACCACTGAACGGCAAATATATTTTTATTTTGCCACTATTACATGCAAAAAAGAGCTTTAGAACATATAACTGCACCACTGAACGGCAAATAGGCCCTTACTTTTTCCACTTATACACGCCACAGAAGGCTTTAGAACATATAACTGCACCTTTGAATGGCAAATATATTTAACTTTTGCCACTAATACATGGCAAAAAGGGCTTTAAAGCATATAACTGCACCACTGAACGGCAAATATATTTTATTTTGCCACTATTACGCAGCAAAAAGAGTTTTAGAACTTATAACTACACCGCTGAACGGCAAATATATTTTACTTTTGTCACTAATACATGGCAAAAAGGACTTTAGAACAAATAACTGCACCGCTGAACGGCAAATAGTCCCTTATTTTTTTCCACTTATACACGCCACAAAATGCTTTAGAACATATAGAACATATAACTGCACTGCTGAACAGCAAATATATTTTACTTTTGCCACTAATACACAAGAAAAAGGGCTTTAGAACATATAACTGCACCACTGAACGGCATATATTTATTTTGCCACTAATACACGACAAAAAGGGCTTTAAAACATATAACTGCACCGCTAAACGGCAAATAGGCCCTTATTTTTTTCCACTTATACACACCACAAAAGGCTTTAGAACATATATATGCACCACTGAACGGCAAATATATTTTAACTTTGCCACTAATACACAACAAAAAGGGCTTTAGAACATATAACTACACCACTGAACGGCAGATATATTTTTATTTTGCCACTAATACACAACAAAAAGGACTTTAGTACATATAACTACACCACTGAACGGCAAATATATTTTACTTTTACCACTAATACATGACAAAAAGGGCTTTAGTACATATGACTGCACCGCTGAACGGCAAATATATTTTTCTTTTGCTACTAATACACAACAAAAAGGGCTGTAATTTTCGCACTTCACCACACAATGGCTAATAAGTCCTTTTTTCCGACTAATACAAGCCAAAAAATGCTTTAGAACATATAACTTCACCCTACAAGGGCAAATAAGATGTAGAAATATTTTCTTGTATTAAACCCTGTTAATGGCTGTATCAATCAGCACTTGCACCCCAATAACAAGAACGGTTTGCTGGAATTACAGAGCTGTATAATGGCAATTTGGGTCCCCAGTCAGTGCAGCAAGGTGTAATAGGATTGTTCCTATTACCCAGGCTGTAACCTTCCCTACTGAACCCTGTTCTACATAAATGATGTGGAATGATACCTCCCTATCCTTCCCCTACACCTTGAATAAACTTTCCCTGCACTTGTAAGTGTTTTTTTTAGCACAATGAAGTTTTTTCTAGCACTGTCCCTAGCGCCTGCTGACATCTCTCACACACACTAAGTACACTGGAAAATGTCAGAATCCAAGATAGCTGAGGTATATTTATAGGGCTGTGACATCACAGGGCTGGCTGGCTGCTGATTGGCTGCATGCATGGCATTATGGGTGATCCCACCTTCCCAGAGTTCCTTGCTCCATGTCCTCACACGTGCAGCAGCCATTTTAGGAAAAAATGCGATTCGTTACCACGAAGCGTGAGGAAATTCGGATTTGGTGCGAATCAAATTTTTTTATGAAATTCGGATCGTCAACTTCGATTCGCTCATCTCCAATTATAATGTGTTGATGAAAAAGTTCTACTTTACCAAACTTTCCAGCCTGACTAGAAATAACCTGCCTTTTCATAAATTACATCGTCACATATTAAAACACGTCGCACACGGTATCACTTAAAAATAAAACCATTGCTTCTCTTGCTCGGCTGTGCTGAGCGTGGGAGCTGTGAATACTCCGGTTCTAGTCCATGTTTTCATTTATCTCATTCGATGCTTATCTACAAAACATACATTAGTTCAAAGTTTTGAAAAGTGTTTTTATTCACTTAGCATCTGTTAAATATGCAAAGATATCTGTGAACACCTGCCTTACCAAGTCTCTGGTGCATAGTCGTATCTCCGGGCTTCTCAACTAAGAGGCAATAATTTCTAGCAGATTTAACGCAAACATTCTCAATTCCTTTGTCTGCGTTTTCTAGCAGAGTACAGATATGGAGAAGTTAATCTTCGCTTTAGGGGTAAATATTGATAGAACTCGCCATCTGTTGCATGCTTTGATATAAGGCAAGAAAATCTGATGTAGATTGCATCTGACACCAGAAGAATCTAGAATGTAAAGATTCTCATCAGGGGCTGCCAGTGACTTTCCAAACATTAGAGGCACAAAATCAAAATTTGTAATAAGGGGCATTTGCATACTTGACTATTAATTGGCTTTTCGTAAAAGTAGTTTTCTGTTTTAAGAAATACCTTCTGAATTGATAAGTGCGGTGTCCCATTCAGAATTCATATCCATTAGCTAAGGAAATGAACCCCCTTGATGGGGAGGACCCACCACGGCCATATGCTACATGAACACTACTTAGTTCCGAATGGGTAATACTTAATTTTCCCTGTGGGGGCACTGCAGGGAATTTGAGCACTTGCTGCCTGATTCCCCTACATATTACAGCTAATCTTTGGTAAGTTCAGCAGTTGGAAATCCTGTAATCAAAATATCAATGTGAGCAATAGCTTAATACCTAAATGTTGTAAAGAGATTGTAGTCAATTACCAATGGTGTCCGTAAGCATTTTTCTTGCATCTGATGAACATTCTACATTTCTTAAGACAGAATGTGGGGTTAAGCGGCATAAACAAATACATAATACATATTCTCCATAATACGAATGATTATCTACATGGAAAACCAACATTTTTGCTTGTAACTCCATAGTTTTGAAGTTCTGGATCAATAAAAGTCAAGTTATTGTTATACGATTTTTAACACTGACTGTAATGAACTTACCGATCCTGGCTCCAACAGCGCAAACCTCAGCTTTGGCGCAGCTGGGTCCTTAGCTACTGATCACAATTCTCTGCTTTTCCCCACAGCGCTCAGGCAGTAGGCTGAATGACAGCTTATCTGTCCTATTACCTTATTGTTTTGTGGTTGACCTATTGAAAGTCAGGTCACCGGACCGATCAGGTTCTGGTCCGGGGACCTGACTCTCTTTTTAAATCCCCTATTTTTATGGAACCATTGCCAGTGATAGTCTTTTGGCTCACTAGTGCTGTTCTTGGTTCCCTTTTCTTGGTTCACTGATTTATACTCTGTGCTTCTGACCCCGGCTTGTCTTCTGACCATTTTTGTCTTTCAGTTTTGGTAGCTTTGTGGTGCATGGCCCATTTGGTTCTGACCTATTTCTGTCAACTCAGCCTTTGTTTGTATGTCTGTATGTTTGTTGTTCATCTTTGCACTTATATAGAGTAGCGACTATCGTCCAGTTGCGGTTCTACCATTTAGGGCTTATACTTCAAGTAGGTAGGGACAATGGGGTGAGTATTGTTTAGGAACTCACGGTCCTCGTCTGTCCCAACTCTACAGATATTACACTGACCTGTAGATCACGTAGATACTTGACACTCGGTGAAGAGATGAAGACATAAAGAGAGTGTCCCCAACAGCAAGTGCAAAATGTGGCCCTTTCTTAGAACTGGATCAAGTCTCTCTTACATTCTGATAACAGAAGAGTCTGGTATTTTTAGGTTTCTCTACACCTCTCTCAAAGAACAAAAGGGCTTGCATACCTTGGACATCTTTCACCTTAACTTATTTGCTAATTTGGAAGTCTCTGTGGACAAGGAGACATTTGCAGGTTTACTCTACAAAAGAAGGCAGCCATATTTGACCCCTTACTGCATGAGCTCTATAACACCTGCCTTGGCTGTTTCTAAGGCTCATCTTGACCTTAGTAAAATACTGGAATTTGTGATTTGAGCCTTCAACAAGATGCAGAGAATCTATCTAAATAAACTTTAAAACCTTTACATAACACGATGGGACAACCCAGTTTGTTCTGCCATAACTGACAGTACCAGTTATTTCATTTATTCCTTTGTCAAGGTCAGACTTTTTGAAGACCCATCAGTGCATATCCCTGACATAGGAAATAGTCTAGAATAGCAAATGTTGTGCCCAACTTCCTATTCAGGATTTGCCTCGTTAGATATTTGACTGCTAAGACATAATCAACATCTTACAATGTTTCATCACATGGACAAGACTTTCATTATCCAGTTTAGAGGCTGATGATGACACAGGATCTTAGTCGTCACAATGTTAGAGCACAGATTTAGGCTTTGCTAAAGCTTATCGTAACGATTCAGATTAGTTGGAGGTACCTTCTTGGTATAGTCAATAATATCAACAATCAGTAAAACTTGATAACTCTTCTTTTTGTCTTTGGCCTTGAGACAACGTAGGCTGAAGAGCTTACTATTAAACCTACACATGATCTTAACAACCCAAGTGGAACATTTAGGGACCTGTAGCAATATGATATAGAGATCGATGGCAGGAAGGATGAGAAGATAACATATATCTCTATAGGATTAGATACATTGTATAATTTGTTTTGTTTTTTAGGCTATATTCAGACATTGTGTAAATGCAGTAGGAGTACGCATAACAAATTTAGAGTAATTTACAGTACAATATACATGAATGGAGTTCATGTATATTGTAGTGTGGAGTGTGGTTTTTCACTACAGATTACTCCCTGAGCAAATTGGATGAAATCTTTGGCAAAATCTAAGACTAATACACTGCAAGATATCTCTGACTGTGACTTATCTCTGTTGAGAACAAAAGGAAGGACATGTTTGAATCCAACATGCCCAACCCTTTATTCACATACAGGTGAAACTCAAAAAATTAGAATATCGTGCAAAAGTCCATTAATTTCAGTAATGCAAATTAAAAGGAATTGCATTAATGCAGCTTAAAATTAGAATTTTGTGAAAAGGTTCAATATTCTAGGCTCAAAGTGTCAGCCTCTAGTCAGCTAATGAATCCATACCCCCTGAGCGAAGGGTACCTCAAAATTGTGACTTTGGGGTTTCATAAACTGTAAGCCATAATCATCCAAATTATAACAAATAAAGGCTTAAAATATCTCGCTTTGCATGTAATGAGTCTATCTCATATGTTAGTTTCACATTTTAAGTTGCATTACTGAAATAAATGAACTTTGCACAATATTCTAATTTTTCGAATTTCACCTGTACTAGGTGGTTGGCTGGTCCTGCAGAAATAAGCTGGTTTGACTGACATCTTAAATCTATAACAGTCCAATGTGCAGGGCCACCCTGGGTTTACACATAATTGTCTTAAAGAAAACATAGGCAGCAACACAAAAACATTGTAAAAGGAATTAACAGAAAAGCTAAAAGCTTTATTCTAGAAAAAAAAAAAAATAAATCTCTTCATGTTAAGCCGATAAAGAAATCAAACTTATTTTTTTCTTAATTAAAATAGTTTCTTATGTTTTGCATAGACTTTTATGACTTTCAAACTATTTCATCTCTAAGCAGCTGGGAAAGATATTATATTGTGAGAGATTTTATATTACTGTATCAACATTTACAATTACTAAAGGTCGTTAAAAGCAGCTTTAGTTTAATGAATCTCATGAGAAGGAGCTCGGGATTTGGTATCGTATAATTAATAACACATTTAATACCCGCTCTTTGTAATTTTACTATTGCCACATCTTACGGGGTTGATATTTGCCTCTATGAAGAAGATGTCAGACTCAATAATCCTTCGGTGATTGATTCAAAGCTACAGGATGGACTTGGGTTATCCTTGAAAACTTCATAATTCAATTGGTTTCATGTAACAATAGAGCGCGACCTCCACTAAATTAATTTCCCATTCGATGGTGGAGATATTCGGCCTAAAATCAATAGCTAACGCTAAATGCTGTGGCACAATAAGATACAAGGAGTTTGATACTGTATATATTTGAATACATTTGAATTTATATTTAAAAGGGTATTAGGGCATACGCACTCGCAGGTGAAGTATTTATTTAAAGGGACAGTACCGTGATAGAAAAGACTTATTATAAATAAAAATGTATATAAAAGTATAAATTCATAAAGTAAACATGGAGTAAAATTGAAAAGATACAGTGTAACATATGTATTATCAGTAAGTCATTTATATTCTCCCTTCTGGAAAAAAAAAAACATTAAAAAGCAATTAAATAAATAAAAATGATATGTATGGATAATTGTAGAAATACATAAAAAAAAACTAAAATGCAATAGTCATAAATCCAGAATAAACAAAAAATATGATTTCAGTTGCATCACTCTGGAAGTTGCATAAATACCATAGAGGTGTAATGTAAAGAAGTAGTAGGTAGAGATGATTTAGTTGGGACTCCACAAACTGATTTTGGGACCCTATTCCAATCTTGTGGCTGCTGCATTACTTTTAATTCTCACAGGAAGGTGTTGGTGAATTACCTAGGTCCTAAGGCTAGGTCTACACGACGACATTTGTTGCGCAACATTTTGTTGCACTAATGTCGCGCAACAATTTTTATAATGGCAGTCTATGGTGTCGCACTGCAACATGCAACATGCTGTGACTGCGACGCAACAGTGGCAGAAAATCCATTCGAGATCACATTGTATGATTTTTAAAGAATGTATTTGTCTTGCACTGCTGAACATAAGTATTTGAACACCTGAGAAACAGCAAGAATTCTGGCTCTCAAAGACCTGTTACTGTGCCTTTAAAAAGTCCACCTCTACTGCACTCATTAATCTAACTTAGTAGCACCTGTCTGAGCTCTTTAAAGACACCTGTCCACCCCACAGTCAGTCAGACGCCAACTACTACCATGGACAAGACCAAAGAGCTATCAAAAGACACCAGAGACAAAATTATGGACCTCCAGAAGGCTGGAAAGGGCTATGGGGCAATTGCCAAGCAGCTTGGTGAAAATAGATTAACTGTTGGAGCAATTGTTAGAAAATAGAAGAGGCTAAAGACGACTGTCAGTCTCCCTCGGACTGGGGCTCCATGCAAGATCTCACCTCGTGGGGTATCACTGATGATAATAAAGGTGAGCAATCAGCCCAGAACTACAAGGGAGGAGCTGGTCAATGGCATGAAGAGAGCTGGGACCACAGTTTTAAAGGTTACTGTCGGTAGAACACTACGCCGTCATGGTTTCAAATCATGCATTGCACGGAAGGTTCCCCTGCTCAAGTAATCACAAGTCCAGGCCCGTCTGAAGTTTGCCAATGACCATCTGGATGATCCAGAGGAGGCATGGGAGAAAGTCATGTGATCAGATGAGACCAAAGTAGAACTTTTTGGTCTAAACTTCACTCGTTGTGTTTGGAGGAAAAAGGATGAGTTGCATCCCAAGAACACCATCCCTACTGTGAAGCATGGGGGTGGTAATATCATGCTTTGGGGGTGCTTTTCTGCGAAGGGGACAGGACGACTGCACTGTATTAAGGAGAGGATGAATGGGGCCATTTATTGTGAGATTTTGAGCAACAACCTCCTTCCCTCAGTCAGAGCATTGAAGATGGGTCGTGGCTGGGTCTTCCAACATGACAACGACCCGAAGCACACAGCCAGGATAACCAAGGAGTGGCTCTGTAAGAAGCATATCAAGGTTCTGGAGTGGCCTAGCCAGTCTCCAGACCTAAATCCAATAGAACATCTTTGGAGGGAGATGAAACTCTGTGTTGCTCAGTGACAGCCCCGAAACCTGACAGATCTAGAGGAGATCTGTGTGGAGGAGTGGGCCAAAATCCCTGCTGCAGTGTGTGCAAACCTGGTCAGGAACTACAGGAAACCTTTGACCTCTGTAATTGCAAAAAAAAGCTTCTGTACCAAATATTAACACTGATTTTCTCAGGTGTTCAAATACTTATGTTCAGCAGTGCAAGACAAATACATTCTTAAAAAATCATACAATGTGATTACCTGATTTTTTTTTTATTCTGTCTCTCAGAGTGGGAATGCACCTACAATGTGAATTTCAGACCCGTCCATGATTTCTAAGTGGGAGAACTTGCAAAATAGCAGGGTGGTCAAATACTTCTGTTTCTCACTGTATAGCAATATATTCTAGATCTTCGAAAATTCTCGAAGCACCGATATTCACGATGAAAATACCCAGCATACGATCACCGGTCACTCCTACCTGAAAATGTTAAAATAGAGGAAGATCTGCCAACTGTAGTTTAGCAGCAGGATAGAGTTCCTCTTCATTTCCAGTTGGATGTTCACAAATACATAAATGAAACTACCAGAACGTTGGCTCGGCCAAACTGTGATAAATGATTCACCAATGTTGCACTGGTCTCCATTATCACCAGCTATAACACTTTTCAACTGTGGGGCTACAACTCTTTTGTAATCCTGTGGTAATAACATGGTAAGAATCTGGCTAATTATATAGAAATATAAAAGTGGATGAAGTATCACAGCATGAGAAATGATGGTAACTAGAGATGAGCAAATCAAAGCTGATGAAGTGGAATTCGTTACGAATTTCAGGAAAAATTTGCTTCGCACCGAATGCTAATTTCCTTGAGCTTCATAGTAACAAATCACATTTTTCCTAAAATGTCTGCTGCACGTGTGAGGACATGGAGAAAGGAAGTCTGGGAAGGCGGGATCACCCATACTGACATGCATGCAGCCAGCAATGCCTGTGATGTCACAGCCGTTGTTCTGTCTTCATACACATTCACACAGTGTGCAGTCTGACATTCAGCATAAACCATTCCTGTCTATCAAATAAGAGGACTGTTCTTTGTAGTCTAACTTGTTTATTGGTAAAACAGGATTGGTAAAACTATAAGAATACAAATAACATGAATAAGTATATAGCATAACATGTACTGTAACATTGCAAAACACTGAAGCACATGATAAAATGGCTGCCTGTACAAAGATTACATGTCTAGCTAACAGAATTAACAACTTAACTGAGATGATAACTGATTGAACAGCTCTGCATAACATAATGTCCCTGAAACAAAGATAGATCTCTCACCAGATATGCGTTTACCAGGATGGTGGAGTTTAAGAAGGAGATATGCAGGAGGACAGCTCTGTACTGTGTCCTGGAGACTTCTCTTTCCCAGGATGCCTTGCATTCCTACAATGCTTTCCACCACCCACAATACTGCAGTCTTTAAAACAATAAAAACAAGGTGCAATACAATTAACAATTACATATTACCACATTAATCACTACAGAAATACTGAAACCCTGGCTGACGTGAATGATTTTCAAACTCTGCTGGGTAGAACAGCCATATAAATACAGCAGCCATCTTAGATTCTGCCATTCACCAGCGTACTTAGTGCAGGGAGAGACGTGTCTGCAGGCGCTAGGGACAGTGATAGGAAAATCGTCATTGTGCTAAAAAAAAAAGCTTTACTAGTGCAGGGAAAGATTATTCAAGGTGTAGGGAAAGGATAGGGAGGAATCATTCTTCTGTTGAACAGGGTTCAGTAGGGGAGGTTACAGCCTGGGTAATAGGAACAATCCTATTACACCTTGCTGCACTGACTGGGGATCCAAATTGCCATTATACAGCTCTGTAATTCCAGCAAACCGTTCTTGTTATTGGGGTGCAAGTGCTGTTTGATACAGACATTAACATGGTTTATTACAAGGAAATATTTCTACATCTTATTTGCCCTTGTGCGGGGCAGTTATATGTTCTAAAGCATTTTTTGGCTTGTATTAGTGTATTAGTGGAAAAAGTTAAATATATTTGCCCATCAGCGATGCAATTATACGTTCAAAAGTCCTTTTTTGCATGTATTAGTGGAAAAGGTACAATATCTTTGCCGCCTAGTGGAGCACCTGTTTTAACCCCTTAGGGACACATGACGTACCGGTACGGCATGTTTCCCGAGTCCTTAAGGACACATGACATACCGGTACGTCATGGGTTTAAAAGGCGATTGCGGCGCGGCGGGGGTTAATCAGAACAGGATGCCCGCTGAAACATTCAGCAGGCATCCTGTCACAACGCCTGGGGGGTCATGTGACCCCCCGTATCGGCGATCGCAGCGCTTTCTGTAGTTTCTGATCCCCGCGGTCCCTGCGGGGATCAGAAACTTTAAAATGCCCAAAATAAAGATTGGCGGTGTGGGCGTGCGGCAGGCAGGATCGCGATCCCCCACCCGCCTCCTCTGGAATATTCATTGGCGTCCAGTGGGTATACCAAAGTGTCAGCACATTGCTGACACTCTGGTATAAACGGCTGACATCTGTGCTGTGATGTCAGCCGTTTAACCCTTTCCATACCGCGGTCCGTACGGACCGCTGTATGGAAAAGGTTAACAGTCAGGGAGCTCCCTCCCTCTCCTATCGGGGGGCTGCTGTGCCTTTGCAGCCAGGATGGTGTCACAGAGGGAGGGAGCCCCCCTCCTTCCCCTTCCCCATCTGCTCAGTTGTGGCACACAGGGAAGGTTCCCATGGCAACAGGACACCTTCTCAGGCATCCTGCTGTCCATGGTGCTGAACAGATCTGTGCTAATGGCAGAGATCTGTTCAGACAAAGTGTAAGTAAAATACAGTACAATACACTATATAGGGTACTGTACTGTATTATACAGACATCAGACCCACTGGATCTTCAAGAACCAAGTGGGACTGGGTCAAATTTTTTTTTAAAAAAAGTGAAAAAAGTAAAGATAAAAAAACACATTTATCACTGAATAAAAATTAAAAAAATAAAATACACTACACATATTAGGTATCGCCGCATCCGTAACGACCTGATCTATAAAATGGTCATGTTACTTTCCCCGCACAGTGAATGCCATAAAAATAAAAAAATAAAAACTATGAGGAAATTTAAGTTTTGCCCACCTTACTTCCCAAAAAAGGTAATAAAAGTGATCAAAAAAGTCACATGTACGCGAAAATAGTAGCAATCAAACCGTCACCTCATCCTGCAAAAAATGAGCCCCTACATGAAACAATGGCCCAAAAAATAAAAAAACTATGGGTCTCAGTCTATGGAGACACTATAACATGATTTTTTTTTTGTTTCAAATTTGATATTATTGTGTAAAACTTACATAAATAAAAAAAAGTATACATATTAGGTATTGTCGCATCCGTATCGACCAGCTCTATAATAATATCACATGACCTAACCCCTCAGATGAACACCGTAATAAATAAAAAATAAAAACTGTGCTAAATAAACAATTTTTTGTCACCTTACATCACAAAAAGTGTAATAGCAAGCGATCAAAAAGTCATATGCACCCCAAAATAGCGCCAATCAAACCGTCATCTCATCCCGCAAAAATCATACCCTACCCAAGATAATCGCCCAAAAACTGAAAAAAACATGGCTCTTAGACTATGGAAACACTAAAACATGATTTTTTTTGTTTAAAAAATGAAATCATTGTGTAAAACTTACATAAATAAAGAAAAAGTATACATATTAGGTATTGCCGCGTCCATATCGACCGGCTCTATAAAAATATCACATGACCTAACCTTTCAGGTGAACACCGTAAAAAAAATTATAAAAAAAAAACGGTGTAAAAAAAGCCATTTTTTGTCATCTTACGTCACATAAAGTGTAATAGCAAGCGATCAAAAAGTCATATGCACCCCAAAATAGTGCCAATCAAACCGTCATCTCATCCCACAATAAATTAGACCCTACCTAAGATTATCGCCCAAAAACTGAAAAAACTATGGCTCTCAGACTATGGAGACACTAAAACATGATTTTTTTTTGTTTCAAAAATGAAATCATTGTGTAAAACTTACATAAATAAAAAATTTGTATACATATTAGGTATCGCCGCGTCCGTGATAACCTGCTCTATAAAAATACCACATGATCTAACCTGTCAGATGAATGTTGTAAATAGCAACAAAAAAAAACGGTGCCAAAAAAGCTATTTCTTGTTACCTTGCCTCACAAAAAGTGTAACATAGAGCAACCAAAAATCATATGTACCCTAAACTAGTACCAATAAAACTTCCACCCTATCCCGTAGTTTCTAAAATGGGGTCACTTTTTTGGAGTTTCTACTCTAGGGGTGCATCAAGGGGGCTTCAAATGGGACATGGTGTCCAACAAAAACTGTCTAGCAAAATCTGCCTTCCAAAAACCGTATGGCATTCCTTTCCTTCAGCGCCCTGCCGTGTGCCCGTTCAGCAGTTTACGACCACATATGGGGTGTTTCTGTGAGCTACAGAATCAGGGCCATAAATAATGAGTTTTGTTTTGCTTTGTAACTGGAAAAAAAAATATCAAAACGAAAAATCTGCCAAAAATGTGAAATTTTGAAATTGTATCTCTATTTTCCATTAATTCTTGTGGAACACCTAAAGGGTTAACGACTTTTGTAAAATCAGTTTTGAATACCTTGAGGGGTGTAGTTTCTAGAATGGGGTAATTTTTGGGTGGTTTCTAAGGGGTCAAAGCGGTCCTTAAGGGGTCAAAGCCCTTTTTGCGTGTATTAGTGGAAAAAGGAAAAATATCTTTGCTGCTCAGCGGTGCAGTGAGATATTTTACAGCCCAATTTGCCATGTATTAGTGGTGAAATACAAATATATTCGCCGTTCATAGTTGTACTTATCTGTTGAAAAGCCCTTTGTGTAAAAATATAAAAATATTTGGGGCTAATTGCTGTTCAGCGGTGCAGTGAGATATTTTACAGCCCAGTTTGCCGTGTATTACTGGCGAAATACAAATGTATTCGCCTTTCATTGTTGCACTTATTTTTTTATGTAAAAATAGAAAAAACTTGGGCCTTATTGCCATTCAGCTGTGCAGTGAGATATTTTACAGCCCTGTTTGCTATGTATTAGTGGCAAAATAAAAAATATTTGATCTAACATTTGGTTATTTGATCCAACAGCATGTCAGACAGAGAAATGCCAGGCCCTGTACAGAGGAGTGGCAGAGGCCTAAATGTTTCTGGTGCAGGCAGAGGTCACAGCAGAGTAAGGGAGCATGGCAGCAGAGGTCAGTTTGAGAGGTGTCAGCTAGCGGTCGTGTCATGACCAGCAACCCAGCAGTTCTTGAATGGTTGACTTGATCTTCGACTTCGTCGCAACTTACATCAGACTCCCCTAGCCAAGAGTCAGTGGGTTTGTCAGACACAACCCTTAGTTGGCATGGCCCGGGAGCAGGCCCTGTTCCCTCACATGTCCTCAACCTGCCTATATGCTGTGTGCTCTGCTCCACTTTTCAGAGGACAGTCAGCAGCTACTGCCCAGCCAAGATGTGGAGGAGACATGGCAGCTGGTGTTGAGAGCGGTCAGGTTCCTGACCCAGAGACGGTTGAGGAGGACATCAGTGACGTGCAGACACTACTCGATGATGATGATGTAGCTGATCGCACTTGGGAGCCGGGTGATGAAGGGGCTTCATCATCATCGGGAGAAGAGGGTGAAAGCTTGCCTGTGAGCCAGCGGCAGAGCCAGCAAGTCACTAGCGTGGCCGGGAGTCAGCAGGGTGGAAGCAGTAGGAGGTCGGGAGCCAAACGCTTCCGGGGAAGACCACCCACCTCGCGGGACCCTACCTGCCCAGGAGGTAGTGGTGCAGGGGTTCACAGAGGCAGTGGCGGTAGCAGTCAGTCAGTGCGTAGTGTTGGGGGTAAAATCACCTACTCGGCGGTGTGTGATTATTATTTTTTGCCGCCAGAGGAGGTGAATGTGGCCGTATGTAGAATCTGCGGGCAGAGGGTGAAGCGTGGTCAGGGTGCGAATGTTGACACTACGGCCCTGTGTCAACATATGTAGTGTCGCCATAAAGTGGCCTGGGAGAACCATGGCTCTGATGTGGTGGTCTAGCCTGCCGCAGCAACTGCTGCATCACCCACTGGCACGCACCCGGTTCCTGGCAATCAAGACTCCACCACCTCATCCGAAGGGAGCTGTCTGTCCTTCCCATCATCTGCTGGTCCTGATGCTCCTGCTCCTCCTACTCCTCATAAAGCATTCCATCAGCAATCGATCACTGAAGCGATTGGCAAGAGACAACAGTATGCATGCACTCATCCAACGGCGCAGAAGCTGAATGTGCTCCTGTCCAAGTTGCTGGTGCTGCAGTCCCTCCCTTTACAAGTGGTGGACTCTTCACCTTTCAGAGAAATGATGGCTTGTACAGAGCAGAGGTGGAGAGTCCCAAGCCATCATTTCTAAAAAGGCAGTACGAGCCCTGCACACACATGTACAACAGAAAATGGACCAGTCCTTGAGCCTAAAAATTGAACCGGCCAGAAATCTCCACTAGTAGTATAGAAGAAATCCCAGCAGTCGTGTCTTGGTAGTATGATGTGTTTTTTTATTGCATCAAATCAAATCAATGTGTCCTACACCCAGGACGTGTTTCGGCAAGCATGCCTTCATCAACAGGTAAGAATATGCTCAACAAATACAGGTATATATAAGGAAATAATGTGCCGCCTCTCATGACGTCTCGCCCACAAGGGCGGAGCTAATTAAACAACCACTTCATGTAATTAACTCAGCAATATGTAGAAAGACAAAGAAAACAAATTAATCAAAGTAACCTGAGTAAATATACACTCACCTAAAGAATTATTAGGAACACCTGTTCTATTTCTCATTAATGCAATTATCTAGTCAACCAATCACATGGCAGTTGCTTCAATGCATTTAGGGGGGTGGTCCTGGTCAAGACAATCTCCTGAACTCCAAACTGAATGTCAGAATGGGAAAGAAGGGTGATTTAAGCCATTTTGAGCGTGGCATGGTTGTTGGTGCCAGACGGGCCGGTCTGAGTATTTCACAATCTGCTCAGTTACTGGGATTTTCACGCACAACCATTTCTATGGTTTATAAAGAATGGTGTGAAAAGGGAAAAACATCCAGTATGCGGCAGTCCTGTGGGCAAAAATGCCTTGTGGATGCTAGAGGTCAGAGGAGAATGGGCCGACTGATTCAAGCTAATAGAAGAGCAACGTTGACTGAAATAACCACTCGTTACAACCGAGGTATGCAACAAAGCATTTGTGAAGCCACAACACGCACAACCTTGAGGCGGATGGGCTACAACAGCAGAAGACCCCACCGGGTACCACTCATCTCCACTACAAATAGGAAAAAGAGTCTACAATTTGCACGAGATTACCAAAATTGGACTGTTGAAGACTGGAAAAATGTTGCCTGGTCTGATGAGTCTCGATTTCTGTTGAGACATTCAAATGGTAGAGTCCGAATTTGGCGTAAAAAAAATGAGAACATGTATCCATCCTCTGATGGCTACTTCCAGCAGGATAATGCACCATGCCACAAAGCTCGAATCATTTCAAATTGGTTTCTTGAACATGACAATGAGTTCACTGTACTAAAATGGCCCCCACAGTCACCAGATCTCCACCCAATAGAGCATCTTTGGGATGTGGTGGAACGGAAGCTTCGTGCCCTGGATGTGCATCCCTCAAATCTCCATCAACTGCAAGATGCTATCCTATCAATATGGGCCAACATTTCTAAAGAATGCTATCAGCACCTTGTGGAATCAATGCCACGTAGAATTAAGGCAGTTCTGAAGGCAAAAGGGGGTCCAACACCGTATTAGTATGGTGTTTCTAATAATTCTTTAGGTGAGTGTATATCCAAATACCATATTGTCAGGTGTGGGATCCTTCAATGGACCGTAGAGCTCTGAAAAAATTATAAATATAATGAGATCATGAGTCTTATGAATAAATTATGAATAAATTAATAAATAAATAAATCACTTATCAAATATGCATGATCTCATAGTCCCTATTTAGGCCCATCGGATACAAAGTGTCCAATGTATGGATCCAGTAAGCCTCTCGACGTCGCAATAGCCTCTTAATGTCTCCACCTCTCCTTGGTCTTTTAATCTGTTCAAGTATCTGGAAGCTAAGTTGAGCTATAGTATGCTTGCACTGATCAAAATGGAACGGGATGGGTAACATAAGATTTATTGTTCTAATTGTTGATTTATGTTTTCGAATGCGATCCCTGATTGTTTGTGTCGTCTCCCCAATATATAACAGGCCACATGGACATTTTATCAAATAGACCACATTAGTGGATTCACAAGTGAAAAAACCTTCTATGGGGAATGGTCGTCCATTATGAGGGTGATAAAAAGTGGGACCCCTAATTATGTGGGAGCACTGAAGGCAGTGCAAACATGGAAAAGTGCCCTTGCGCTGTGTGGTCAGAACTCTTTGTTTTAATGTTACTTTCGTACTCCCTATATCGGCATGCACAAGTCTATCTCTATAATTGGGGTTTCTTTTATTGCATATCAGAGGTGGATTTTTGAATTCCTCAATCGAGGGGTATGCCTTCCCCAACCAGTGCCAATGCTTGCGTATGATATTATCAAACCTATAATTATAGGGATGATACTTGTGCACAAATGCTAATCTAGATGGTTTTATGACCACGGTTTTGTCTAATTCTTTACTCGTTTCCCTCAAAATTGAGGGAGGGTATCCCCTCTCCTCAAACCTACTAGTCATCACTTTTATCCTAATTGTATGTACATTCGGATCAGTAACAATTTGTTGCACTCTGTGAAATTGAGATTTTGGAATTGCCCTCTTTAGGGATGGTGGATGAAAACTGGAGAAGTGAAGAATGCTATTTCTGTCTGTTTCTTTTCTGAATAAATCAGTTGATAAATTGCCAACCTGGTCCTTAATTACTACTGTATCTAGAAAGCTCACCATATGATTATCACAAATTAATGTGAACTGCAGCTCATCGTATACATGATTCAAATGGTCAAGGAAGGCCAATAGGGTCTCTCGCGGCCCCGCCCATATGCAAAAAATGTCATCAATAAATCTTTTCCGTACGAGGATATTATTTAGATACCATTCTGTATTGTATACATAGGAATCCTCAAAACATGACATATATACGCATTGGCATAGGGCGGGGCCACGTTCGACCCCATCGCGGTCCCACGTCGCTGTAGATAGAAGTTATCTTCGAACATAAAATAGTTCTCATACAACACAAGATGTAAAAGCTGTAGAAAAAATTCTTGTTCATTTTTAGTGTATTGACTTTCATCCAATAAGGATCTTACTGCTTGTATACCCCTGTTGTGGTCAATCGAGGTGTACAAGCTAACCTCATCAATAGTTACCAGAAGGCTATCTGGAGGGATAGATTCTAGTCCAGCAATTGTACTGAGAAAGTGTTGTGTGTCAGACAAAAAGGATTTAGTGTCCTTAATCAAGGGCGTTAATACCTTTTCCAACACAATTGCTAGGGGCGATAAAATGGAACCCACAGAGGCCCAATGGGCCGCCCTGGGGGATCAATTAGAGTCTTGTGCACTTTAGGAAGAATATAAAACACAGGGGTAATTGGTACATGGTTAATCAGAAATGTATACATTTTCCCATCAAAATTCTGAGTCAAAATTGGTGCACTGTTTTCACAATCTTTTCTTTTATCCGAAACACTGGGTCATTTTGTAATTGTTCATATGTATTACGGTCAGAAAGCTGTCGCATAACTTCAGCCACATATTTATCTCTGTCCATCAGGACGATCGCACCCCCTTTATCTGTCGGTTTCAGGATTATATTCTTATCCTCCATCAAAGATCTAATAGCCATTTTTTCTTGTAATGTCACATTTAGTACAATTTTTAGGTCACCCCTTTTGACGGAATCAACCTGGTTCTGTATCTCTTTATTCACCAACTGGACATAAGTTTCAATCGGATGGTATACTTTAGGAGGCATATATTGGATTTTATTTTTAAGCCCCAGATCCACCAGACGTAAGCCACAGTGCCCCCCCCCCTGTCACATCCCCACCTTGCGAATATTCGCCCGATGCAGCAAAATGTACCTTTAATCTTAATTTACGGAAGAACTGGTTCAGATCCACATCGAACTGAAAACTGTCAAAGGCGGTGGACGGACTAAAAGAAAGTCCTTTTTGCAAAGCCGATATCTGATAAGAGTTAAGACTTCTCGAAGACAAATTAATCACAAGAGACGGGCTCTTACCTGAGAGAGCGTGAGGATCGCTTGGCTCGATCCCATCCCTTCGCCAGTGCTTCCGGTGCTTGCGGCCTACGCGCCTCGTGCACCTCCCCCTCCACGCGGACGCCGACTGCCCTGCTGAAAAAAAGGGCGATTCTCTTACGGTCCTGTGGATTCGTTTCCAGAACTGGAAGTATAGGATCCTGGTTTTGCCGGACTTCTGTAGCCCGATCGCTGGCGGGATGAGATATCTTGCCATTTATATACCTTATTCAGATGATAATCTTCGCTGTCACGTAAGAATTTAGATCTTTTCGTATCCTCTGTTTCTTTTCTGTATGTAGTGATATGTTGGTCCAACAATTCCTTTAGTTTATCAAATTCTTCCAAGGTTATAGAATCCCTGAGCTGTTGCTCTGTGGCAGAGACTTGTGCTTGTATTTCAGTCACCGCTGTTTGTATGCGATTTATAGTTAATAGCATTAAATCATAGGAGCATTTATTTATTATCCTCTCAAAGTCCTTACAATACTCAGGATCTTCAGGAAAAAATGTTGGACGCAAATGTACTCTAAGGCCCCTTGGGATTCTCTGCACCTTATGGTATTCCGCTAGTGTAGTAGCGTGTAATTTATATGATGTCAATTGTCTGAGTTCACGTTCCCAATGTCGCTTCTTCAACTCGCTTGTCGGGATATTCAAAAAATCAGGAGTGGACATCACCTGTGAGAGGATCCTCTCGGCATTAGCATTGTCAAAACTCAAAGTCGTGGATACGGTAGTCATCTGGAGCGGTGCTCGGCCCACAATAAAGACAAAAATTGAACCGGCCAACTCTCACCCTATGCACGCGGCACGGGATAGGAGCAATCTCCACTAGTAGTATAGAAGAAATCCCAGCGTCGTGTCTTGATAGTATGATGTCTTGTTTTTATTGCATCAAATCAAATCGATGTGTCCTACACCCAGGACGCGTTTCGGCAAGCATGCCTTCATCGACAGGTAAGAATATGCTCAACAAATACAGGTATATATAAGGAAATAATGTGCCGCCTCTCATGACGTCTCGCCCACAAGGGCGGAGCTAATTAAACAACCACTTCATGTAATTAACTCAGCAATATGTAGAAAGACAAAGAAAACAAATTAATCAAAGTAACCTGAGTAAATACAGTATATATCCAAATACCATATCAGATATCGGCTTTGCAAAAAGGACTTTTTTTTAGTCCATCCACCGCCTTTGACTTTTTTTAGTTCGGTGTGGATCTGAACCAGTTCTTCCGTAAATTAAGATTAAAGGTACATTTTGCTGCATCGGGCGAATATTCACAAGGTGGGGATGTGACAGAGGGGGGCCACTGTGGCTTACGTCTGGTGGATCTGGGGCTTAAAAATAAAATCCAATATATGCCTCCTAAAGTGTACCATCCGATTGAAACTTATGTTCAGTTGGTGAATAAAGAGATACAGAACCAGGTTGATTCCGTCAAAAGGGGTGACCTAAAAATTGCACAAAATGTGACATTACAAGAAAAAATTAGATCTTTGATGGAGGATAAGAATATAATCCTGAAACCGGCAGATAAAGGGGGCGCGATCGTCCTGATGGACAGAGATAAATATGTGGCTGAAGTCATGCGACAGCTTTCTGACCGTAATACATATGAACAATTACAAAATGACCCAGTGTTTCAGATAAAAGAAAAGATTGTGAAAACAGTGCACCAATTTTGACCTTGGGAGTAATTGATGGGAAAATGTATACATTTCTGATTAACCATGCACCAATTACCCCTGTGCTTTATATTCTTCCTAAAGGGCACAAGACTCTAATTGATCCCCCAGGGCGGCCCATTGTGGCCTCTGTGAGTTCCATTTTATCTCCCCTAGCAACTGTGCTGGAAAAGGTATTAACGCCCTTGATTAAGGACACTAGATCCTTTTTGTCTGACACACAACACTTTCTCAGTACAATTGCTGGACTAGAATCTATCCCTCCAGATAGCCTTCTGGTAACTATTGATGAGGTTAGCTTGTACACCTCGATTGACCACAACAGGGGTATACAAGCAGTAAGATCTTTATTGGATGGAAGTCAATACACTAAAAATGAACAAGAATTTTTTCTACAGCTTTTACATCTTGTGTTGTATGAGAACTATTTTATGTTCGAAGATAACTTCTATCTACAGCGACGTGGGATCGCGATGGGGTCGAACGTGGCCCCGCCCTATGCCAATGCGTATATGTCAAGTTTTGAGGATTCCTATGTATACAATACCGAATGGTATCTAAATAATATCCTCGTATGAAAAAGATTTATTGATGACATTTTTTGCATATGGGCGAGAGACCCTATTGGCCTTCCTTGACCATTTAAATCATGTATACGATGTGCTGCAGTTCACATTAATTTGTGATAATCATATGGTGAGCTTTCTAGATATAGTAGTAATTAAGGACCAGGTTGGCAATTTATCAACTGATTTATTCAGAAAAGAAACAGACAGAAATAGCATTCTTCACTTCTCCAGTTTTCATCCACCATCCCTAAAGAGGGCAATTCCAAAATCTCAATTTCAGAGAGTGCAACGAATTGTTACTGATCCGAATGTACAAACAATTAGGATAAAAGAAATGACTAGTAGGTTTGAGGAGAGGGGATATCCACCCTCAATTTTGAGGGAAACGAGTAAAGAATTAGACAAAACCGTGGTCATAAAACCATCTAGATTAGCATTTGTGCACAAGTATCATCTCTATAATTATAGGTTTGATAATATCATACGCAAGGATTGGCACTTGTTGGGGAAGGCATACCCCTCGATTGAGGAATTCAAAAATCCACCTCTGATATGCAATAAAAGAAACCCCAATTATAGAGATAGACTTGTGCACGCCGATTTAGGGAGTACGAAAGTAACATTAAAACAAAGAGTTCAGACCACACAGCGCAAGGGCACTTTTCCATGTTTGCACTGCCTTCAGTGGTCCCACATAATTAGGGGTCCCACTTTTTATCACCCTCATAATGGACGACCATTCCCCATAGAAGGTTTTTTCACTTGTGAATCCACTAATGTGGTCTATTTTATAAAATGTCCATGTGGCCTGTTAGATTTTGGGGAGACGACACAAACAATCAGGGATCGCATTGGAAAACATAAATCAACAATTAGAACAAAAAATCTTATGTTACCCATCCCGTTCCATTTTGATCAGTGCAAGCATACTATAGCCCAACTTAGGTTCCAGATACTTGAACAGATTAAAAGACCAAGGAGAGGTTGAGACATTAAGAGGCTATTGCGACGTCGAGAGGCTTACTGGATCCTTACGGTGGACACTTTGTATCCGAGGGGGCTAAATAGGGACTATGAGATCATGCATATTTGATATGTGATTAATTTATTTATTAATTTATTCATAATATATTCATAAGACTCATGATCTCATTATATTTATAATTTTTTCAGACATCTACGGTCCATTGAAGGATCCCACACCTGACAATATGGTATTTGGATATATATTTACTCAGGTTACTTTGATTAATTCATTTTCTTTGTCTTTCTACATATTGCTGAGTTAATTACATGATGTGGTTGTTTAATTAGCTCCGCCCTTGTGGGCGAGACGTCATGAGAGGTGGCACATTATTTCCTTATATATACCTGTATTTGTTGAGCATATTCTTACCTGTTGATGAAGGCATGCTTGCCGAAACGCGTCCTGGGTGTAGGACACATCGATTTGATTTGATGCAATAAAAAAAAACACATCATACTATCAAGACACGACTGCTGGGAGTCCTTGAGCCAGTAAGTGTCTGCCAAAGTGCACGACAGCGCCGACGTGTGGAGCTGTAACTACGGTCAGGGACAATACATGTCCTTTACGGCCCACTGGGTGAATGTGGTTCCTGCACAGCCACACAAGCAACTTGGCCAGGTGATGCCACTTCCGCCTACACGTTGCCACGCCGTTGGTCCAGTGAAAATGTCCGCCTCTGACTCCTCATCCTCCACCGTGTCCTCAGCCTCTGCTGCATGGACAATGCACAGTGCCCCTCCTGGGCACGGCGGTGTCATGTTGTTCTGCACCTCATTTGCCTGGGCGAACGGAGTCACACAGGGGAGGAACTGCTCCATATCCTTCAGCAAGAAATCGAATCCTGGCTTTCTCTACGACAACTGAAAATCGGAACCATGGTGACAACAGAAAGAGCATGGTGTCGGCGCTGTGTCAAGGAGGGCTGAGCCATGCGCCCTGCATGGCACAAGTGTTCAATCTGGTTGTCAAGTGGTTCCTGAAGTCTTCCACCCATCTGCAAGACATCCTAAAAGTGGTCAGGAAACTTGCGTGACACCTGCCGTTTGCTCAGGCCCTTTCAGGAGGCCACGTTATTTGTCAGTCGCCAGGACTACGGGATGAACAACGTCATTCCACTGCTTCATGTCCTGGAACAGATGCTGGTGAATATGTCTGGTCAGGGGACTGGAGATGTGGCGCCTAGATCTCACGGCCACATGAGCCCTGTGGGGCCTGAACTGTAGGAGGAGGACATTGGAACACAAGCAATGTGTAGCGAAATGGGTGGTTTTTCTAGACAGGTGACAGGAGAGGAGGAGCAGCAGCAGCCAGAGGAGCTACAGGGCGATGTTGAAGACGAGGCAGAGGACCCAGACATACAGTGGCAGTATACAGTGGAGATGGAGGCAGGGAGTGCCTCCTAGTCACTTGCGCAAATGGCCCGCTGCATGCTCACTGTTTGGGTAGTGACAGCTGAATTGTCACTATTCGGCAGAGGGATGACTTTTGGCTCTCCACCTTGTTGGGCCCTCGCTACTGGTTCAAAATGAGGGCCTTTTTTATACCTGCTGAGAGGGAGGACAAACTGAACTACTGAAAAGACATTCTATGTAGTCAGTTGGCCGCTGCCTATCTGCACCATCGTCCATTCTCTTTCAGGTCTGACCGGGGGGGCCCTCTGCGCCAAGCTTCAACTGCCATGGCTGCTGGGGAGGGGTGGGGTGGCAGGAGCAGTACCAGCTCCATCAGCAGCAGCCTGAGTCTACAGTTGCTGATGAGCAGCTTTCTTCACCCGCATAGTGAAGAAACTACTCACCAGCAGCTAGATGTAGAGCAGAACCTGAACTAGCAGGTGGTGGCATACTTGAAGTGCACCCTGCCAGACGACCTTGAAGATCCGCTGGACTACTGGGCATCCAAACTGGATTTGTGGCCGCAACTGGCCAAGTTTGCCTTGGAAAAGCTGTCCTGCCCGGCCAGTAGTGTGGCATCCAAGCGGGTGTTTAATGCGGTGATGGCCATAGTTGCTGCAAAAAGAACTCGCCTGTCCACCCAAAATGTGGAGAGACTGACCTTTGTCAAGTTGAATCAGGCTGGATCAGCCAGGATTTCCACCCACCAATTCCTGATGCATCAGACTAGATGATCCATGGTGCCACACCAACACTTTGACAAGAGACTGGTTTATTCTGGCTACCTGCCTCAGCTACTATTCTGATGCTGCCACCCGCCTGATGCCACACATCTGATGCCAATTGCTCCTTCTTTCACTCACCATCGTCAGCGGGTACTGGTATTGCCACCCACCTCCACACTATGTCACCTTGCCACTCTGTGGCCTACTGATGCTTCCGCCACTTCCACACTCTGTCATTGTGCCACTCTGCGGCCTCCTAAAGCTGCCTCCACCTACAGATTCTGTGATTGGGCCACTCTATGGTCTCCTCATGCTGATCCTACCTCCACTCTAGGTCACCTTGCTACTCTGTGGTCTTCTTATGCTGCCACCACCTCCACACTCTGTCATTTCGCCACTCTGCGGCCTCCTGATGCTGCCGCCACCTCCAAACTATCTCAGCTTGCCACTCTGTGGCCTCCTCATGCTGCTCCTACCTCCACTTTATGTCACCTTGCCACTCTGTGTCCTCCTGATGCTGCCGCCACCTACAGACTCTATAATTGGGCCACTCTGTGGTCCCCTCATGCTACTTTCACCACACCACTATGTCACCTTGCCACTCTGTGGCCTCCTGATGCTGCTGCCACCACCACACTATGTCACCTAGCCACTCTGTGGCCTCCTGATGCTGTCGCCACCACCACACAATCTCACCTAGCCACTCTGTGGCCACCTGATGCTGCCACCTCCACACTCTGTCATTGGGCCACTCTGTGGTGTCCTCATGCTGCTTTCACCTAACCACAATGTCATAGGACCACTCTGTGGACTTCTCATGTTGTTCCCATCCTTCCTACTTCATTGCTGAGCCACTATTTAGCCTTTTAGCCTTTTTGCTTTGGCTGACATCATTATTTATTTGACCCTTCTTCTGATCTGTCAGAAGGAAGGTAAAATAAGACGCACAACGGATCCTGTCTGTGTAGCAGCTTTAAAGCCTGTATGGTCCTATCAGAATTGGCTTGTGATTTGGTAGCCAAAAGCAGGAGTGGGTACAAAACACAGAAGACATGCAAATATTCTATTCACGTGTCATCTGTTTTGGATCCACTCCTGTTTTTTTTTGGCATTAGCAATACTGATGGATTACTGACCAAATGCTGACCGAGAGAAGGCGGATGCTCAACAGACAGGATCAGTTTTTTGGGGGGTTACTGTTCTGACGGATCAGAGGAAGGTCAAAATAATCAGTGATGTCAACACAAACTTACTGCTGACACCCTCTCCACTATGTCGGGGGCTCTACTTGTATAAGCGTTTAATAGAACAGGTTCTGTAGACATCTTTGTGGAATCAGCTGACAACGGTGTAAAAGGAGTGCGCTTCTTCTTGGCGCTAACATCGACCTGTAAGGCTGAGTTCATACTTGAGTTATTTGGTCAGTTTTGGCCCCGTGACTGCCCAAATAAGTGAAGTGTGCAGTGATTCTAAAAGCGACGCCTGTCATCTGCATGTCATACGGACTCACAGTATTATGTCACTACCACAGCAGACTCCCTATGCGTGTTACTGCAAGGCACGTTGTTCTACACCACTATAAATGATCTCTGCAGCCTGGAAATATCAGTTTTTTAAAACAATTCGCCATGAATTTTTTCGGATCGAACTGAAAAAATGAAAAAATAAATTGTGAATCGGCAAATCGAATTTTTGAAAAATTCGCTCATCTCTAATGTTAACCATTCAGTCTTGCAGAGTATTAATGTTATTATCTACAAGCCTACGTTTCTACAAACAGATACATTGGCTAAACAATTGTGTGTTTTGCAGAATTTCTTTTCGTTTTTCCTTTCGGAGAGTCTTTTGATAATTGTATTGCCACAGTGTGGTTCACTTTGTCACGGGTTGCCATACATACTCGCTTTAGTAGCTCTCTGGCATATTGGCTGGTTGCTATGACCTACGTGTATTTGCGGCAGCCTGTGTGTGTACTGTTTCATGTGCTAGCATGCTTCCCTCCCTGTTGTTTCTGTTCTGGTGGGGTTAACTTTCCCTGTTCTGACTTAGTGTGTCTTCTAGGTGTCAGATGGTGTCTTACCCTGCTATTTCTGAACCTGTATGCTATGGGTTTGAGGTCAGTCTGTCTCCAGTGTTACTGGTTGCAGGAGCTATGCACCTGACCTGGGATAATTCCATCTGCCCTGTCTGTGTGGTCACCTAGTGATACATCAAGGTCATCTTGCGGGGTTCCATGTTTTGAGGTGCAGTTCTCTATTCGCCCATGCACTAAATACGCATGGGAAAGAGGCATCTGCTAGTCGGAGTCTATGCCTTTGGTGAGAGGGCTCCTGGGTCTGTGTACAGCTCTGCCTGTGACTGGGCATCTGCTTCTGTTCTGGTTCCTGTTGGTCTTGTCTGAACTGGGTCCTGTGCGGTTATGTTTGGGTTCCAGTTCGTGTGCCTGGGTTCCAGTCCTCATGTTTGTGTGGACCGTTGACGCTTGCACTGTCAGTCTCTGCAAGTAAGTTGCCAAGTGCACTGGGACAATCCTGTAGGTGCGACCAGTGAGTCCTCAGCTAAGTTCATGCCCGCCATCAGGATCTCTGTGAAGAATGGAGCTCACTGAATCTCTGCCCTCTGGGTTTGGCCCCAAGTCAAACCAGTGCACTTGGTCAAGTGGTATTACCTTCCACTATACCCTTTCCTGCTGGTCTAGCTCACTGTCATGTCTTGATTCTCTTAATAAATTATTAATTTTTGGTCCTTGCTTTGTCTAGGTGCCTTGGTCCGTTATGCCTTAGAGATGTTCTATGGTTCAGTAGGACCCGTGTTAGAAAATGACAAATATGATATGTTGTCCCACTGCTGAGACCCTTTATGATCTGCTGTAATCTGTCAGGGAACCTGGTAGCAGGTGATCAATCAGTATAGCATATTTCTAGTGAAATCATCCCCCTATTAACTCAGAACTGAAAGGGTGTTCAAAAGTTCATTTTCTAAACCCAAGAACCCCTATAAAAAGCATCACCAGTTAGAAACTTTATTAATTGTTAGAGATGTTTTCCGTTTCTGTGCTACTTCAATTGATCGGCATAAGATTCTGGTAAACGCCGGCGTCCTTCATAGAAAGCGTCTTGAACAAAGTGTTTCCTTTCAGCTGTTTTCTATTAAGCAGTGAGACATATTTTTATGTAAATTTCTCCTTCTTCTGTAACTTTTTGTCAATTCCTATTATGCAGAGAAGGAAAGTTTATTTACACTGAACATTAAAAAGAAATCTGGCAAATCTCAACAAACACTTAATAAAATCTGTTTGTCACACAGACAAGCCCGGCGCTGCATACATTTCTGTATTTTCAGCTTTTGATAAAATCTATGTTGACACTGATTTTAAATGAAAGAGTAAAAGAATAACATTGAATTATAGAATTGTCAGAAACAACCGAAGAAGCCCAAGATGTGATTGTGCTGGAAAAGAATGGAATAGCACACTTTCAAGGTGTAAATATATAGGGCACAAAAAAGTTATTCTTAAATCAAATATTCCTCTTCTTCTTGCTTTTATTCTTTATGTTGTTATTATTATTATTATTAATATTATTATTATTATTTTAACTAAACAAATACATTCTTCAAATTCATACTGTATTTAGAATCAACAAGGAAACTTAACTACATCCCAGCACCACTAAGGAAATCCTGTCTATGGTCATCGTGCATACAGAGGGCAGTGATCACCAAGAATCTGCTAAACGCATATTCATACATCATCATACTGCTAACCAGTCAGAGCTGTTTCCAATTTACACAAGTTGCACTACTCCAAATGACAATTGGCTTTACATGAAGATCTTTCATTTGCAGCAGATGCTCAACCACAAAGTTCATATCATGAGGCCGACAACGCAACAGTTCTTCTGCTGACATAACTTCCAGATTTGAATTTGAAGATACAGCAGATCAGGAACTTTATGAACTTCCTAGAGCAAAAGCAATGTCCTAAAAGAGACGCATTTTTAAAGATCAGAAACACAATTATATTAGGAGTATTTCTGGTGAAGATTGTGGCGCAAAGGTAATTTGCACTGCAATCTGCGACTTGTGCTGTAACGGTCGCGTACACACACACACAGGGGGGAGGGAAGTGACCACTGCGCTCCACCCTTACCCCTGGCCCTGCCTACTTGCCTCACGAGTCCTAATGACAGGGGACAACTGGACGGCAATCCCTAACTTGGAATAAGTGCAGGGATGACAGACAGACAAACAACAGGACGTGCACGGACCGAGTCAATACCAGGAAAGCTGCAAAGTACAAATGGAGCAAGCAGAAAATTGTCAGGAGAAGCCGGGGTCATAAATACCAGGAGAGCAGAGGAGTACAAGAAGAGTCCTAAGAGAGTAGTCAGGTGGGAGCCGAGGTCACAATACCAGGATGGATGCGCAGTACAGAAGGAGCAGGCAAAAGGATGGTCAGGGAACAGGAACAGGTAAGTATTCAGCAGTCCAACAAATAGCCAGGAACCTAGAAATTAACAGGCAACCTGTAGCCAGCAGGCTGCCTGTATTTATAGTGGAGAGTGAGGGTCATGTGACGTGGCCAGCGTCACATGACCGACAGACCAACCAGTCGAGCACCGAGTGATCAGCTCGGCGCTCAAGGCAGACTAGGAGCAGGGAGCCACCGAGCTAGTAAAACAGCTGTGGGAATGAGGTCAAACACAGAACCTCATTCCAAAAGCTAAGCAACAGTTCTGTGGGCAATGGGGGACCGAGTGCACCTTCGGAACCCCGTGACAGTACCCCCCCTTTTATGAGGGGCCACCGGACCCAAGACTTCAGGCGATGGATTTTCAGGGTGTTCTAAATGAAATTTACGAACAAGTCTAGGAGCATGAACCTCCCTGGCAGGTACCCAAGATCTCTCTTCAGGTCCATACCCCTTCCAGTGAATCAGGTACTGCAAGGAATTACGCACCTTCCTGACATCCACTATTTTAGACACCACATACTCGACAGCATCATTAACAAGAACCGCCAGAGGCGAGGCTTTTGATGGTACTACCGGTTCAAAATATTTTTTAAGCAGAGATTTATGGAACACATTATGAATGTGGAATGACTCAGGCAGCTCCAACCTAAAAGATACCGGGTTAATCACTTCCGTGATCTTATATGGTCCAATAAAACGAGGAGCAAATTTTTTAGAAGTTACCTTGAGAGATAGATTCTTGGAGGACAACCATACTTTATCCCCAACCTGAAAGTTTACCCCCCTTGAACGTCTCCTATCGGCCTTGAGTTTTTGAGAACATTGAGCCTTTTCTAGGTTCGATTGAACCCGGGCCCAAACTGTGCACAGTTCGGAGGAGAGTTTATCCGCTTCAGGGTTAGAGGAGGAGACGGACGACCCAGAATGAAAACGGGGATGAAAACCATGGTTACAAAAGAAAGGGGAGACCCCAGCAGAAGAATTGACACGGTTATTCAAAGCAAATTCAGCCAACGGAAGGAATTTGACCCATAATTGCTGATCATCAGCAACATACAACCTCAAGAATTGTTCCACAGACTGATTAAGGCGTTCAGTCTGCCCATTACTCTCAGGATGGTAGGCGGAAGAAAAAGACAATGAAATTTTACATCTTTGACAGAAGGCCCTCCAGAATTTGGACACAAACTGCACACCCCTGTCAGAAACAATATTTTCCGGGATGCCATGTAAACGAACAATCTCTCTCACAAAAATAGACGCCAGGGTTTTAGCATTCGGAAGTTTAGACAGGGGAATGAAATGAACCATCTTGCTAAACCTATCGACCACTACCCAAACCACAGTCTTACCCTCCGCCAGCGGTAGGTCAGTTATAAAGTCCATCGAGATATGGGACCAGGGTCTACTGGGAATGGGTAGGGGTCGTAGGTTACCAGCAGGGCGAGTCCTAGGTGTCTTGGACCTGGCACAAACCTCACAGGCTGACACGTAGAACTTGACATCCCTAGATAGAGTGGGCCACCAATAAGATCTAGAAACCAGATCCTTAGTGCCCTCAACACCCGGATGTCCACAAAAGGCAGAATCGTGACACTCACCCAACAGCTGGAGACGAAATTGTACCGGAACAAACAACTTATCTGTTGGGGTGGATACCGGTGCCAGATGTTGTTCAGACCTAATGCGAGCCGAGATATCCTGGGTAAGAGCTGCTAAGAAGATTTTTGCTGGTAGGATGGATTCAGGTGGCACCTCAGTAGGTTGAAAAGCCTGGAAGCTCCGAGATAATGCTTCCGCCTTCACATTTTTACTTCCCGGCCTGAACGTGATGGAAAAATCAAAACGAGTAAAAAACAGAGCCCATCTGGCTTGACGGGGATTCAACCTCTTAGCAGTCTCAAGAAACATAAGGTTTTTATGGTCAGTGACAACAGTTACACAATGTCTTGCCCCCTCCAGGAAATGCCTCCACTCCTCAAATGCCCATTTAATGGCCAGCAGCTCCCTATTCCCTATGTCGTAGTTTCTCTCCGTGGGAGAGAATTTCCTGGAGAAGAAGACACATGGTCTCAGATTAGTGAGGCTAGCAGGACCTTGTGAAAGGACTGCTCCTACGCCGTCCTCGGACGCATCCACCTCCACAATAAAAGGTTTCTCCTGATCAGGCTGGATCAGAATGGGAGCGCTACTGAATGCCTTTTTTAATTTTTCAAATGAAGAAATGGCCTCAGTACACCAATTCTCCAAATCCGCCCCTTTCTTAGTAAGGTCGGTCAACGGTTTAGCAATTACGGAAAAATTCATAATAAATTTACGATAGTAATTGGCGAAACCTAAAAACCGTTGTAAGGCCTTTAAGGATGAAGGTCTTACCCATTCCTTAATTGCTAGCACCTTACCAGGATCCATCTTGAAGGCGTGAGGAGTCAGAACATGCCCTAGAAACAGAATCTCTTGTACACCAAAGACACATTTCTCTTGTTTAGCGGATAGCTGATTCTCCCTCAACACCTCTAATACTTGTTTAACATGAGACACATGGGATTCGAAGTCAGGAGAGAATATCAAAATGTCGTCAAGATAGACAATAACAAATTTACCTAAGTACTCCCTAAGAATGTCATTCATGAAGTTTTGGAACACAGCTGGGGCATTGCTGAGTCCAAAAGGCATCACTTGATATTCAAAGTGTCCTACCGGAGTATTGAACGCCGTCTTCCATTCGTCTCCCTCCTTGATTCGAATTAGATTGTATGCCCCTTTCAGGTCAATTTTGGAAAACCAGGTTGCCCCCAGAACCTGGTTAAATAAATCCGGAATCAATGGGAGGGAGTATCTATTCTGGACAGTGATTTTATTTAATCTCCGGTAATCGATACATGGCCTAAGACCACCATCTTTTTTCTTAACGAAGAAAAACCCCGCCCCCATAGGAGAGACAGAAGGTCTAATATGCCCTTTACCAAGGCTCTCCTTAATATAATCTTCCATGGCCTTGCGTTCGGGCATAGAAAGATTATAAATTCGTCCTTTAGGAAACTTGGCCCCCTCTACTAGCTCTATGGTACAATCATAAGGTCTATGGGGGGGTAGAACCTCCGGGGTTGGTGATGAGAATACATCAGAATATTCTCTAACAACAGAGGGTAAAGTATCAGACTTTACTGAGACCCCAGCCTGTACCACGGACAAGCACGAGTCACACTTAGGCCCCCATCTCACCAACTCCCCATTGGACCAATCTATAGTGGGGTTATGTAGTCGGAGCCAAGGCAACCCTACTACCACCTCAGCACGTAGGTTCTCCAGGATTAGAAGCGAACATCTCTCTGAGTGGCACACACCCACTGTTAGAGAAATCTCCGAGGTACATAAGCTCACCGTACCACCAATAAGAGGAGTAGCATCAATAGCCATGACATGGATAGGAGTTGGTAAGGCAAACATAGGAATACCCAATCTTACAGCATACTCAGAGTCAATAAAGCTGGCCGCTGAGCCAGAATCAATAAAGGCCTTACCCGGCCATTTATCTACTCCCAGAGAAATCGTAATGGGTACCGAAAGCTTACATTTAGAAAATTCAGGGTGTACCTGGTCTTTAGGTTGCCTTGTCTTAGGAGACTTGACAGAGAGGACCTTCTTAGGACACTGGTTGATCCAATGGTCAGGATCTCCACAGTAAAAGTATTCTCCACGTCTGCGGCGAAGATTCCCTCGGGTCATGCCAACCTGCATGGGTTCCTCAGTGGAGACCTCAGCATTGTCTCTGGGATAGGCCTCTGGCTGGACCACCATCTGGGAAGAGAACTGTTGTTCCTGTCGTCTCTCTCTAACCCGTCGGTCAAGTCGGACAACAAGGGTCATCATCTCCTCTAAGGTCTCTGGAAGTTGATAACTGACCAGAAGATCCTTTAATTTATCAGACAGACCTGACCTGAACTGACTCTTCAGGGCTGGTTCGTTCCATCCTGAGGGGACACACCACCTTCTGAATTGGGTGCAATAATCCTCCGCTGGTAAATTGCCCTGAACCAGTGCCTTTAGAGCCGTCTCGGCTACTAGAGCCCTGTCTGGTTCATCATAGAGGGTACCCAGGGCCTGAAAGAACCCCTCCACAGAATATAAACAACTGGCGCCAGCAGGTAAAGAGAACGCCCAGTCCTGGGGATCACCCTGTAATCGGGAAATGATAATGCCCACGCGTTGACTCTCGGGGACAGAGGACACGGGGCGCAAACGGAAGTAAAGTTTGCAACTCTCCTTAAAAGAGAGAAACTTCCTCCGGTCTCCAGAAAAGGGTTCTGGGAGCTTAATCTGGGGCTCAAAATGCGGACTGGAGGCCTGAGGAGAGGAAGAGCCTTGCCCTAACTCAAAAGAGCTTAGTTTTTCCCCTAACTCCTGCACCATCTGCGTCAGATTAGAGACATAGTCAGTCAGGGTCACCAGAGGATTCATAATACAGTGGTTATTGGGCCTGTTAATCTGTAACGGTCGCGTACACACACACACAGGGGGGAGGGAAGTGACCACTGCGCTCCACCCTTACCCCTGGCCCTGCCTACTTGCCTCACGAGTCCTAATGACAGGGGACAACTGGACGGCAATCCCTAACTTGGAATAAGTGCAGGGATGACAGACAGACAAACAACAGGACGTGAACGGACCGAGTCAATACCAGGAAAGCTGCAAAGTACAAATGGAGCAAGCAGAGAATTGTCAGGAGAAGCCGGGGTCATAAATACCAGGAGAGCAGAGAAGTACAAGAGGAGTCCTAAGAGAGTAGTCAGGTGGGAGCCGAGGTCACAATACCAGGACGGATGCACAGTACAGAAGGAGCAGGCAAAAGGATGGTCAGGGAACAGGATCAGGTAAGTATTCAGCAGTCCAACAAATAGCCAGGAACCTAGAAATTAACAGGCAACCTGTAGACAGCAGGCTGCCTGTATTTATAGTGGGGAGTGAGGGTCATGTGACGTGGCCAGCGTCACATGACCGACAGACCAACCAGTCGAGCACCGAGTGATCAGCTCGGCGCTCAAGGCAGACTAGGAGCAGGGAGCCACCCAGCTAGTAAAGCCGCCCTGGGAATGAGGTCAAACACAGATCCTCATTCCCAAAGCTAAGCAACAGGTCTGCGGGCAATGGGGGACCGAGTGCACCTTCGGAACCCCGTGACATGTGCGCCGCCTCTACACAACTTTAGCGGATCCACCGCCAGCGCAGGAGCTTATTAATACTGGCGTCTAAAATGTCTGTCTTAAAAAAATGGCCACCATATTATCAGGATGAAACTGTCAATTATGAATAATTTTACGTGTGGATTAGTCAACTGTGTGCAGGATTTTATGTACAGTATTTGCCTATATTGATTATAAAAGACAATTATTTCAGCCATAAAGTGTAACTAATATAACACTGTCCATTACTGTTTGTACAAGACTGCTCCTGTGTTCAAGAATATTACTACTATAATACTGCTCTTGTGTTTAAGAATATTACTACTATAATACTGCTCCTATGTTCAAGAATATTACTACTATAGGGGGCGGAGCTTGACCGGCTTCCTGACCGGCTGCATGTGAGGAGAGCTCTCCTCTTCTTTGCCTCACAAAGTGGTTTATTTCGCTTCTTAACTGCACAAATATGGGGAAAATCGGCAAATACCTGCCCAAAGAAAGACCTGAACCCCTCAAGCAAGATCGGGGTCCCTCTGAGATGGAGAAATACCTTAACAAGCGGTCTGCAGCTCCAGTAACAGAGAGACCTAAGATGGCCCCTCCTGACCCTGATGACAGCATGGAGGAGGCTGAGAGAGCAGACAGCCCGGCTACTGAGAGCTCCCAGGGATCGCAGGCTGAAGCTGCTGAACCTATCTCAAAGCGGTTCTTGCAGCAGGCCCTCCTGTCAGTGATACGGCCGGTGATGCAGGAGCTCACTGAGATAAAGGAGGACATTAAGCACATCGGCCATAGAGTGGAGAGGCTTGAAGATACACAGGGGGCCATCCTGAATTACACCCGTGCGATTGGAGATAACAGCTCTGCTTACCTGTCTTCCCTGGATCATGCATACGCCCTGATTGAAGATCAGGAAAATAGAAGCAGGCGCAAAAACGTGCGCTTCAGAGGCTTGCCAGAAGCAGTGTCACATGAGGAGCTTCCTGCAGCAGCATCCGACATTTTCACATCCCTGCTGGGCCCTGAAGGTGCATCTGCAGTCACAATCGAGCGCATCCATCGCTCTCTGCGGCCTAAACCCAGGGAGGGAGAACCCCCTCGTGATGTGGTCTGCGGTCTCTTGCGGTACGTAGATACCGCTGCGATTTTTAAAGCGGCCAGGGAGAAGGGAGATCTAAAGCATGATGGAGCCAAGATTCTGCTATTCCAGGATCTCGCGCCTTCAACCCTGAATAAAAGAAGAATCCTGCGCCCTGTCACCGAGATTCTGCGCCAGAGAAAGATCCCCTTTAAGTGGCTTTTTCCATTTGGCCTCACATTTTCCAGGGAAGGAAAGAGGTGCACGATCCGGACCCCCAGTGATCTGCCGGCGGCATGGGAGCTGCTCAACACCACGCCACAAGATATCCCATCATGGCTGCCCTCGGCGGACACTGGCGTCCCGCTCCCAGAACTCCCTGATAGTTCCAGATGGTCGAAGGTGCCATCAAGAAAAGGAGCCAAGCAAAGAGTTACTTGAACATTCTCTCCACAGGTTGTATGTGGGCTGTTAGATTGCAAGCTCCTCAGTTAATGTTCAATATGTTATAGGAGCGCATTTAAGATGGAGGACGTCATTGCTCCCTATGTGGAGGGTGGAAGCTGCATTCACTTCATGTTGTTATGGGCGACTACCATGGAGGTTATATAAGTAATGCATTCTCTCAGGTTGTCAGTTAGTAGGTGCATACAGTATACTGGGATTCCCTGATATGTATAGCCAGATTCTCTCAGGCAGTTATAGGAGTGGCTATGTTCACATATGCATACTAATGTCAGCACACTTTGTGGGGGTGGGGAACCCTGATTTGTGGCCAGGAGCAGTACTGTCTGACACTATGTCGGCCTGCTCCCACCTTGTCACCGGTGGTTCCTGTGCTCCCGCACGGAGTTCTCTTATTTCCTTTGACCCCCTTTTGCTTGCAGGATTACATATTTTGCTTTTATTAACAAAATTCTGGCTAAAGGGATCAAAGGTCCTTGTCCAGGACAAGGCGTTCCCCTGTTTGTTCCCCCTGTTTCCCTGTCCATGCTCACGTATGTTATTATATGCACGCACATGTGTATATCACTACACTGATGGCTGCAGTTAACTGCACTACATTCAATGTACGGGGTTTTAATACCCCCCAAAAGCGCTCACAGGTGATCAGACTTCTAAAGAAGAGACGCACAGATGTCTGTTTTTTCCAAGAGCTGCACCTTAAGCTCGGCCATGTTCCTAAACTCTCCCAGTCCTACTTTAATCAGTGGTTCATCAGCTCTCATGCCAAGGCTTCCAGGGGTGCGGGGATTGCCATATCCAGGAGGGTTCCCTTCTCCCTTGTCTCATCCTTGACTGACCCAGAGGGACGCTTTATGTTCGTAAAAGGTAAAATTGGGACCGTGTTGGTGACACTGGCAAGTCTATACAGTCCTAACCGGGGTCAGGGCCTATGGTTGAAGACTACATTGACTAAATTTACTTCCTTTGCAGAGGGCATTTGTTTAATAGGGGGGGATCTTAATGTGGCCTTAAACCCACTAGTAGACGCTTCAGATCATTCCTCACAGTTGACCCAAGCGGCTATTGGCAGGATTAATAAGCATCTAGCAGGGGCCCATTTACTGGACACTTGGCGCCTGACTCATCCCACTGACTTAGATTACACGTTCTTCTCAGCTGCGCACAAGGTCTATTCCAGGCTAGACTATATTTTCATCTCTGACGCTCACGCTGAACTGGTGAGTAACTCCACCATTGATCCTATGACAGTATCAGATCATGCTCCTGTCACGACATCCGTGGTGTTCTCTGAATTACCTCAGCAATCTCGACAATGGAGATTAAATGAGACTCTGCTGGATGATGTGGAGGGAATGAGAGACATAGAAGCTAAATTACAGCACTTCTTTAGGGAGAACACCACGGATGACGTCTCTGTCACGACTGTCTGGGAGACGCATAAAGCGGTCATCAGAGGGGAGCTGATTGCCCTGGGTAGTCGGAAAAAGAAGGAAAGACAAAAAACATTTCATACATTACTAGAGAAGATCTCAGCTTTAGAATCTCTGCACAAAAAATCCAGAACCACAGAGGCCCAAGAAGAACTAACACTAACTAGGAAAAAACTAAAAGATCACCTTAACTATCACCAGGCCAAATCTTACCAATATGCCCAGTTCCGTTTTTATGCTCATGGAGACAAAGGGACGAGGCTTATGGCTTCGCTCCTTAAGCAGAAAAAAGATGCTTCCTATATAGCTGGAATTAAAGATAAAGATGGCAGGCTATTACATAAAACTTCAGATATTGCGAGAGAATTCCATAAGTTCTATAGTCAGCTTTATGGGCTCAAATGCCCAGATGACGACACAGAAGCTAATATAGAAGAGGCTGCTGACAAGTTCTTGGGGAACCTCAATCTGCCCAAACTGGAGACCAAAGATAGGGAAAAACTCCTTGCCCCAGTCACAATAGAGGAAATATCAAATATTCTGAGCTCCATGCCAATGGGGAAATGCCCTGGACCTGATGGGTTTTCTGTGGGGTATTATAAAAAATTATCATCTGTCCTAACCCCTCGTATGGCCGCTTGGTGTAATTCCCTATTAAATGGTTCTGTTCTCCATAGGCAATCCCTGGAAGCGACGGTCACAATTCTCCCAAAAGCAGGTAAAGACCCTAACCAATGCGGCAGTTATAGGCCGATATCGCTTCTCAACGTAGACGTTAAAGTATGGGCAAAGTTGCTGGCTTCCCGCCTTGCTCCCCTTCTGCCGAAACTAATTCACCCGGACCAAGCCGGGTTTGTGCCTGGACGAGAGGGAAATCAAAACTCCTGTAGGGTTCTCTCAGCAATGCAATTAGCTAAGAAAGAGAAGGCCTCACTGGTCCTTTTGGGTGTGGATGCGGAAAAGGCCTTTGACAGGGTAAGCTGGAGCTACATGAGGAAAACCCTACATAAACTTGGCATTCCAGAGCAATTCCAAACTGCCATCATGTCCCTCTACCATGAACCTAGTGCACGTATAAGGGTAAATGGTACATTATCCCAATCGTTCCCGATTACAAACGGGACTCGTCAGGGCTGTCCTCTGTCACCTACACTGTACGTCATGGTAATGGAGACATTACTGCAAGCTATAAGAGAACACCCCGGTATAAAGGGTCTCAAAATTAGGGATAGTTCTGTAGAATTTATAAATGCCGCTTATGCGGATGACCTACTGGTTATGCTCACAAACCCTGTCGAGGCCTTTCCGCATCTTCTATCCCTTTTCGAATTATATGGGAGGATCTCTAACTTTAAAGTTAATTATACAAAGTCAGAGGCGATGAACGTCTCAGCGCCAAGCAAAATGATTTCCTCTTTAAAAGGCACAACCCCGTTTATCTGGCAGGGTTCTCATCTTTCCTACTTAGGAATTAAATTACCAGCAGATTTGGACCAAACTTTCAGTTTGAACTTTAAACCCCTCTTAAATGATATACAGAAGCAGCTTCACTCGCTTAAAATCCCATATGTCTCTTGGATGGGTAGAAAGAACCTTCTGAAGGCCTTCATCATGCCCAGGCTCCTGTATGTGATGCAAATGTTGCCCGTTTTTATCCCTATGTCCTTCTTTTGCCAGGTCAGGAGGTTATTTAGAACGTTCCTTTGGGGTGGGAAATCCGCTAGATTGGCCCATAGCAGGCTGATACAGGGGAGGAGCACGGGGGGGTTTGGGTTACCAGACGCACACCTATACTATCAGGCGATTCATTTAAAAAGATGGATTCAGCTACATGCCACTAAATACCAGACTTGGGGATGCGACTTAGAACTTGCCCAACTTTCATCTGTCCAGAGGGCGGGCCTCTGGGGTCTTACTACTTCTAATCTTAGGTCGCAAGTTCTGCTTAGGGGAACCGCCTCAGTAATTCAACAGTTAAATGGCAAACTTAACCTCCTAAATAACCCCTCTCCATCTATGCCAGCGGATCTTCTTCCTTTCACTATACGACCGAATACCAAACAAATAGCAACGACCTGGCATAAACTACGCAAGTTTACAACAGAGGAATTCCTGGGGGCGACCTCGGGGGACTTATCTGATCAACACCCACTACACAACCTTATAAAAAAGTGTAATTTTCTAGAACTGATTGAACTTAACTCAGTATCCAGACCACTAATAGAGAGTAATAGACATAAACCTACACAGTCTTGGTTTGAGAAACTTTTAACATTTGAGTCCATCCCACGTAAACTGATCTCTCTGTGTTACTTGGCTTTGGTTACTCCCCGCTCCCCTGGAACACCGCAATATCTGAGGCATTGGGCTGCTGAACTTGAGGTGGAACTGAATGAGACTGACATTATGAGGATACATGCGCACTCCCACGGTTTCTCAAGGTGTACCAGGATACAGGAACACACATACAAAGTCCTCACCCAGTGGTACATGACTCCGAAGCAGATGTTTATCAGGGGTATGAGACAGGACGATAAATGCTGGAGGTGTATGGAAGATACAGGTACTCTGTCTCACATCTTCTGGTCTTGTCCTAGGATCCGTCCATTCTGGGAAGGTGTCTTATCCACTATTCAGAAAATAACACATGTAGTTGTGGAAGTGCCCCCTACTCTTGTGCTCCTGTGGCTCCCAACTCCCTCTTTCTCTCCCTCAAAAAGATGCTTAACCACCCAATTACTCCAGGCGGCAAGGCTGCTCATCCCGCAGCACTGGTTGAGTACAGAACCCCCCACTGTAGAGGCATGGCTGAACAAGGTGGACCATATCTGTCGTATGGAGGAACTGGCGAGTTGGGAGGACAGGAATCACAATAAATATGTGAAGCTTTGGACACCCTGGCTCATGTTTAGGGATGACCCTCCGAATAGTCAGACGGCACACGGGTCTTCTAGTAGTGGTACATTATGAGCTCACGGGTAGAGGGTATATATGCGCATTAATGGTACGCGTTCTAGACCATGTCTGAGTCACTGACAAAATAATACCTGTGAATATGAATACATTCAATATGCACTTTAGATATCTAATATGCTGCATACGAACGAGTGTCATGGATGGATTGTTGTTTTTGGTTATTCCTCTTTATCCTTCCCTCCCCCCTATTCCTTGTCCCTATCCCCATATCCTTCCCCTCCCCTTTTTCCTCTATTTCTGCGTCATTATGTTCACCAGTCATACTACAAGACCTTTATATACTGGTAAGATGCATCTGTAACCTTTGCATAATACTTGTATAATGGGATAGGATTATTCTGTCTATATGTGAAAAATGGGAAATTAGTATTGTCCTGTTATTTATATACGGAATTCTGTTTAGGTCCAGATCTACAGTCCTTCAAGCTGTTATGTATACTCAAAGCAATGTACGATATCAACCACTTTGTATATGTCACTGCATAATGTTGTAGTATGTATTTTCAATATACTTTTCAATAAAAAGAGAATTTTCAAAGAATATTACTACTATAATACTGCTCCTATGTACAAGAATACAACTACTAAAATACTGCCTCCTATATACAAGAATATTACTACTATAATACTGCTCCTGTGTTCAAGAATATTACTACTATAATACTGCTCCTATGTACAAGAATATAACTACTATAATACTGCTCCTGTGTTCAAGAATATTACTACTATAATACTGCTCCTATGTTCAAGAATATTACTACTATAATACTGCTCCTATGTACAAGAATATAACTACTATAATACTGCCTCCTATATACAAGAATATTACTACTATAATACTGCTCCTGTGTTCAAGAATATTACTACTATAATACTGCTCCTATGTTCAAGAATATTACTACTATAATACTGCTTCTATGTACAAGAATATAACTACTATAATACTGCTCCTATGTACAAGAATATAACTACTATAATACTGCCTCCTATGGGCAAGAATATAACTACTATAATACTGCTCCTATGTACAAGAATATAACTACTATAATACTGCTCCTATATACAAGAATATAACTACTATAATACTGCCTCCTATGTACAAGAATATTACTACTATAATACTCCTCCTATGCACAAGAATATAACTACTATAATACTGCTTCTATGTACAAGAATATAACTACTATAATACTGCCTCCTATGTACAAGAATATAACTGCTATAACACTGCTTCTATGTGCAAGAATATAACTACTATAATACTGCTCCTATATACAAGAATATAACTACTATAATACTGCTCCTATGTACAAGAATATAACTACTATAATACTGCTCCTATGTACAATAATATAACTACTATAATACTGCCTCCTATGTACAAGTATAAAACTAATGTGTCTAGTTTACCTGTATATTTATAGGATATAGGATAAAATATTACCTGTCCAGTCAATTAAGATGTAACCAAGGTGAGAATCTCTTGACCTAGCAGTGTCTTTTCTTGCAAAATGTAAGGTGAACTGAACGTCTATATTGTTTCTGACCCCTTACATTTAGGATATCCCGTCCCATAATCCTTCTATGTGTTTTGGGTATTTAGAAGGATCCTTGGATACAATATTTCTGTTGTAGCATTTTCCTGTTACACAGAAGCCGTGAACGGCATGACAGAGCGGAGTCTTTGAAGGAGATACATATGCTGACCTTCAATTAGACTGCGGGTTAAAACAATGCTGGAAAATCAATAGCTCATTTTCTCGTTTTTTTGTGCTCAGATTTTGATGTTTGCAGAGATAAGAGATGACAATACGAGAATAAGGAATATCTGGTGAACATGCATTGATGTGTCTCTCTCAGGTCAGCTCCTAGCATAAAACTTGCACAACTTCAGCCAATTATTTGCTAATAAATAAAACACTAGGATTGACTGTCATTGTAAGAAGTAGTGTTGAGCAAAGTGAATAATTTGAAGCGGAATTTGGTCCAAAGTTTACGAAAACTTTGATTCGAAACTAATTCAAATTTCTATGTACTTCGTGGTAACAAATCAGTTTTTCCTAAAATGGCGGCTGCCTTTGTTACATAGTAAAAGTAAGAAGCTTAAGATCGCAAGATCACCCGTAATGCTGCGCATTCAGCCAATCCTTAGATCTATCCCCTGTGATGTCACAGCCCTATAAAACTTTCAATCCACAAGGTCTCCACCATTGTCCTGTGAGCTGAGCATAGGGAGAGACGTGACAAGCACTCATATGCTAGGGACAGTGTTGCTGAATATGATTACTAGAAGAATATTGGAGAGGGAGATTGCAGGGAGAGTACAGGGACAGTGCATGGAGACTGCAGAAAGAGTACAGGGAGACTACAGGGAGAGTGCAGGAAGATTTATGCTGAGCCAGTTTTATTTATTTATTCCTACATTTACTTATTCCTACATCAGCCATAAATGTAATTCAATACCAATAAGATGTAATCCTTTATTATTCCACTGCCAGCGTGCCAACCAATACCATGCAGTCTGCACCCCTTAGGTAGGCCAGGTCTTAATAATGACCATCCTCATCTTTTGCTGGCTTTACTCCGCCCTGCCTCCATGCTGGATGCTGAATGAGGCATTGGTGTACATTTTCGCTAAAGCGTAATAAGCCACTCACCACGTCAAGGTTGCCTCTATGAGTGGTCCCTAACACTAGTTCCTACCTGTTTATGGGCCATGACAGCCACACAAAGTCCAGGGAGCACAGGTACAGCATGAACGCCAGGCACACTCTGCTTTTAACCCCGTCCGGTGCCGTTACAGCTTTCATCGGATCCAGGGATGCAAGTACCAACATGCATGCTGAGCCCACTATATACTTCTCCTGGAGCCAAATGGCTACTGGTAGGCCCTGTAGAAGTAGACTCAGTTTAATACTGACTTTCAAACCAGCCTCCAGGGCAGATTAACTGGTCAGGTGTGCATGACTGAATGTGTGGCTGTCATTGCCCATAAACAGGTAGGAACTAGTGTTAGGGACCACTCATAGAGGTGACCTTGATGTGGTGAGTGGCTTATTACGCTTTGGCCAAAATGTACACCAATGCCTCATTCAGCGTCCAGCATGGAGGCAGGGCAGAGTGCTGGTTGCAGAGTGCTATTGCATTTGTGTTTTTCTTTGTATATGTATTTCGCCATAGCGATGTGCACCTGCATACAGGGTTGTGCTGACTGAATCCCCCACATTTTTTCTTTGTAGTATATATTGGAGGAGTGGCGATCTCCTTGGAGTCATGCACACCTGACCAGTTAGTCTGCCCTGGAGGCTGGTTTTAAAGTCAGTATAAAACTGAGTCTACTTCTACAGGGCCTACCAGTAGCCATTTGGCTCCAGGAGAAGTATATAGTGGGCTCAGCATGCATGTTGGTACTTGCATCCCTGGATCCGATGAAATCTGTAACGGCACCGGACGGGGTTAAAAGCAGAGTGTGCCTGGCGTTCATGCTGTACCTGCGCTCCCTGGACTTCGTGTGGCTGTCATGGCCCATAAACAGGTAGGAACTAGTGTTAGGGACCACTCATAGAGGCGACCTTGACGTGGTGAGTGGCTTATTACGCTTTGGCCAAAATGTACACCAATGCTTCATTCAGCATCCAGCATGGAGGCAGGGCGGAGTGCTGGTTGCAGAGTGCTATTGCATTTGTGTTTTTCTTTGTATATGTATTTCGCCATAGCGATGTGCACCTGCATATATGGTTGTGCTGACTGAATCAAGCACACTTTATTGGACGGACTTTACAGAAAGTGTGCCATAAAATCAAGCAGCAACGTTTCGGCTGTATCCCAGCCTTTGTCAAGCCTAATACAGAGTGATAATCTCTACCCTTTTAAAGTGCATGCAGCTCCACCCACAAAAGCGGGAGCCAATACAATATATAGCAGCCTTTTACAATTAACATCACACCCAATGAATAGTGTCTTATATTCAAACTAAAATGCATACACCCGCAGGTGCATGACATGTGCTCACCTTACACAGTGCGCCGCAGTATTGTCCATTCATCATGGCCAGCGGGACTCACATCGCGCTTCTCCAGAGGCGCATTGTGCATGTCAGTGTTATTATCCATAAGGCTACGTCTACACGACGACATTTGTCGCACGGCAATAAGTCGCGCGACAGATAGGGCACAACTACACTGCAACATTTTTCGCGCAACATTTTGTTGCACGGATGTTGTGGCGACAATTTTTTATAATGGCAGTCTATGGTGTCGCACTGCAACATGCAACATGCTGCGACTGCGACGCAACAGTCGCAGAAAATCCATCTCGCATGGATTTTCTGCGACTGTTGCGTCGCAGTCGCAGCATGTTGCATGTTGCAGTGCAACACCATAGCCATTATAAAAATTGTTGCGCGACATTAGTGCAACAAAATGTCGTGCAACAAATGTCATTGTGTAGACGTAGCCTAAGTGTTCAGGACCAGAGGAGCACGTCCGGTCATGTGACCCTGGTCACCCGATGGTCATGTGAACATCACATGACCACATAATCTCCTCCTAGTCTCCTCCTGTTCATCCACATTTAAATATGTATGGGATATATGTGAGATCCGGGCGTATAAATGTGAATTTTGATATACCTAGCGAATATTTATATAAACAACCATATCCCCATGTAACCAGGGGTAAAAATGGATGCGTATAAATACCATATCGATCCGCTGCCCTATCTATTTGAGCACAGTGCAATGCATGCTAATACCATATTCCGATACTAGTGGAGATTATATAAATTATTGGAGAGTGTATAAACCAGTGACGGGCAAACCGCGGCACCCCAGCCGCTGCAACACCACAAGTCCCACCGTGCCCCGCTGCAGGCTAATAGCTGTAAGCAGACTGGGCAGTCTAACAGCGCCGGAGAGCCACAGTCCGCCCACCCCCGGTATGGACTAATGGAATTTAAGCCACACTGAACTATGGCCAAAAAAGCACAATTTGATAGGCCAAAAAGGCCTTAGTATCAAGTCCTACCACATCTGGAGACCGCAACTGGAGTCCCGATATCCGAGATGCTTCAATAAAATACTGTAAAGAAATATAAAATATATCAAGTTACTATTGTGACATAAATATATCCATATAAACACTAAAAATCATTAAAAACAAATGAATCCACCTATACTGAATCAGATATACTACATAAATCCATATTATATCTACTTAATGCACTAAACCTATTCAATGTTATTCACATTGAACTCAATGTTGAGTCCATAAGGCTGCATACAGTTCAGCGTGAAAATCCACTGTAACTCTTTTTTCCTGAGGATGCGCCCTCTGTCCCCACCTCTTCTAAGGGACCCTACCGAGTCTATCACCCTGAACCTGAGCTGGTTGACAGAGTGACCACATTCCACAAAGTGTTTAGCTACTGGCTTATCCATTGTCTGTTTTCTGATCGAGCTCTTATGTTTGTTAATATGTTCCCTAATCTCCATCGTGGTTTCTCCCACGTATTTCATGCTGCACTGACACTGTAGCATATAGATAACATCTTTCGATCTACAGGTATAATACTGTTTGATTTTATAAGTCTTCCAACTGTAGGGATGGGCAAAGGTATCGCCCTTAATAAGGTTAACACAGTTGCAGCAACCTAGGCATGGAAAGTTACCCATTTTCCTAGGTGAATGTCCTAGAAAAGTCAGCAAGATGCAGAGAGAGGAGGAGCTGGATGTTCCTGAAGACATATTCTCACCAATATTAGATGATGTAGAAAAGGAGGAAAAGCAGATGGCAAAAGAGGGGCCCCACCTGTGTGGCAGGAGAGCGATGGGGTTGGAGAAGTGGGTATGCCAGAGCTGATTAATATTCTGTGTTTACTGTCAAATAACTTGCAGTAGATTGCATGAAAGAGCAGCAATATTGTGCCCCCACCTGACCAGCCAAACCCCAGACCAGCAACAGTCCTGTTTAAAGGAGCCGTGCGACCATTAACAATGAAGAAGGACTATACAGTGAGGTCTTCATTATTAAATGAAAGGCAGCTGCGGCTAATTTTCTGTGTGGCTCTTCACTGCAGCATGACCGCAAGCCCACAGCAAGGCCGCTTCATGTGGCTGTACCCTAAAGCAAAGTGGCCTGGGTATACCTGATTTATAGCAATTTTGGATGAATTAATTCGTAGCAAATCAAATTTCTTGGCTAACTTCAGCGAAGTTGCCGAATCTAATTTTTCATCTTTAGTAAGAAGTCCAAAGTCAAGTACTTCTCAATGTAAAGATTTCCCAGGATTAACTTCTAGGACATGTCTCTAAGATGTCTGTGTCAGTAGGACCATGATATGGAAACATCCACTAGTCCTGAGATTGAGAAGATCACACACAGGGGTTTGTCTGCAGGGAGTTTCACTAATTAACACCAAATACAAGAAACTCAACATTTTTCATGGAATCTGAATGACACTGTATTGAGCAATTGTGAAGAGGAAATCCACAGAAAGCCATTATTTGTAATAACTTTGGAAGGAACTTGATATTTAGCTTTCATGACCACATGTGGATAAGTCCTTGCAGAAGTTCTTCTACAATCAATGCAGTAGTATATAAAGGTAGACCAGGTGCCCTCAGCCATGGTTGCTAAACTTGCTACCAATAGTAACCCTAAACAGCCATACTATAAGTATTTGTTTTGCAATGGTCGGAGAGGCCCAAGTCAGAATCCGCTGACCTACTTGAAGGAACTGAATTTTGAGTATTTGGCAACGATTTGATGATATGTAATCTGTGGATGGGCACCTTGCATTGCACCAGTTATGAAATGCATAATTTTAATTGTGGTCATTTTTTACTTATTTATCCTTCACTTTCTATATAAAGAACAATTGTGCTTTCATGAAACTTTTATATATTGATGCCAAGAATGGCCTAGACCTATCTTGACCCAGTTTGCTTACATTAGTCTATTCACACATTGCCCCCTATGTTCAAGCTCTGCAGATATAGTTGTGGTGAATAGGAGATAGTGCACATCTCCCTCACCCTGGCCTCAACTAAGTCATCAACTCTTTGGGGTGGAAACAAAGTGTTTTAATTGTTTGTTATGGCTCACAGCCGTTTTATCATTATGTCAAATTAAAAGTGAAGTTTTAATACACACTTTATACCTGGGTCAAGATAGGTCTAGGCCATTCTTGGCATCAATATATATGTGTATACAAATACCTTTACCCAGGTTGAGTCCCCCCCCTTTTTTGTTCATGAAACTTTTGCCACATTGTAGTAACAAGTCAACTTTTTATTGAAAGGAGGCACACATCTGTGATTTTTGGTGAGGTAGGGAGAGGTAGCGAGAGGTAGATTACCTGTGCTAGGGACTCAAGCCCGATTGTATCATCGACTACAATCAATATATGGGAGGAGTTGATCTCTCTGATCAAGTCCTCAAGCCATATAATGCCATGCGCAAAACCCGGGCATGATACAAAAAAGTTGTCTACTTGTACAACAAGTGGTCTACTTGTACAACTCTTTTGTGCTTTCCCGGAGCGCTGGCAACACAGGAAAAATCATACAGTTCTATGAGGCAGTCCTCAAGGCCGTGATCTTTTCTGACCGGGAAAGAGCAGGCCGGAGTACCTCGGGAACTGGAGACGCCAGGATCGTCCCTGGCCAACACTTTCTAGGTGTGGTTCCCCCATACTGAAAAGAAGGGACGGTCCCCAAAAAAATGCAGAGTGTGTCACAGGTGGGGGATACGGAAGGACACCACCACTCAGCGTGACACGTGCCCCGATCATCTGGGCCTCTGCATTATTGGTTGCTTCAGGGAGTACCTCACTTCCATGGAGTACTAAATTTATATTCCCCTTCCCCAATTTAGCCACTGACAATAAAAAAAACTATGGTTCTCAGACTTGAGACACTAAAACAAAAACTTTTTTTTTTTTTATATTATTTTGTAATACTAAAATAAATAAAAAAGTAGACATATTAGGTATCGCCACATCTGTAAGAATCTGCTCTATAAAAATACCCCATGACCTAACCCCTCAGATGAACACAGTCAAAAAAATTAAATAAAAACGGTGCAAAAAAAGGTATTTTTTTGTCACCTTACTTAACGGTTTAGTCATGCTGTATGACTAAATGGCAGGGCGCAGAAGGAAAGGAACTCTGCATGGTTTCTGGAAGGCAGATTTTGATGGCCTTTTTTTTTTTTGCACCATGTCATAGAAACATAGAAACATAGAATGTGTCGGCAGATAAGAACCATTTGGCCCATCTAGTCTGCCCAATATATCTGAATCCTATGAATAGTCCCTGGCCCTATCTTATATGAAGGATAGCCTTATGCCTATCCCATGCATGCTTAAACCCCTTCACTGTATTTGCAGCTACCACTTCTGCAGGAAGGCTATTCCATGCATCTACTACTCCCTCAGTAAAGTAATACTTCATGATATTAATTAAAAACCTTTGCCCCTCTAATTTAACACTATGTCCTCTTGTAGCAGTTTTTCTTCTTGTAAATATTCTCTCCTCTTTTACCTTGTTGATTCCCTTTATGTATTTAGCAGTTTCTCTCATCTCCCCTCTGTCTCGTCTTTCTTCCAAGCTATACATGTTAAGGTCCTTTAATCTTTCCTGGTAAGTTTTATCCTGCAATCCATGTACCAGTTTAGTAGCTCTTCTCTGAACTCTCTCCAAAGTATCAATATCCTTCTGGAGATATGGTCTCCAGTACTGAGCACAATACTCCAAGTGAGGTCTCACTAGTGCTCTGTAGAGAGGCATGAGCGCCCCCCTCTGTCTACTGGTAATGCCTCTCCCTATACACCCAAGCATTCTGCTAGCATCTCCTGCTGCTCTATGACATGGTCTGCCTACCTTTAAGTCTTCTGAAATAATGATCCCTAAATCCCTTTCCTCAGATACTGAGGTTAGGACTGTATCACTGATTGTATATTCTGCTCTTGGGTTTTTACGCCCCAGGTGCATTATCTTGCACTTATCAACATTACATTTTAGTTGCCAGATTTTTGACCATTCCTCTAGTTTTCCTAAGTCCTTTTCCATTTGGTGTATCCCTCCAGGAGCATCAACCCTGTTACAAATCTTTGTGTCATCAGCAAAAAGACACACCTTACCATTGAGGCCTTCTGCAATTTCGCTGATAAAGATATTAAACAATATGGGTCCCAGAACAGACCCCTGAGGTGCCCCACTGGTAACAAGACCCTGGTCTGAATATACTCCATTGACTACAACCCTCTGTTGCCTGTCCCTCAGCCACTGCCTAATGCATTCAACAATATGGGAGTCCACGCCCAATGACTGCAATTTATTGATAAGCTTTCTATGTGGGACAGTATCAAAAGCCTTACTAAAGTCTAGATAAGCGATGTCTACTGCACCTCCTCCATCTGTTATTTTAGTCACCCAATCAAAAAAATCTATAAGATTAGTTTGACATGATCTCCCTGAAGTAAACCCATGCTGTTTTTCATCTTTCAATCCATGGGATTTTAGATGGTCCACAATCCTCTCCTTAAGTAGAGGATTTGAAGAACCCCTGATGGTCCCATTTTAAGAACCCCTGATGCACCCCTAGAATATAAACTCCATAAAAGTGACCCCATTTAAGAAACTACACCCCTCAAGGTATTCAAAACAGATTTTACAAACTTTATTAACCCTTTAGGTGTTCCTTATGGCAAATGGAGATGAAATTTCAGAATTTCTATTTTTGGTAACCTTGCCTCACAAAAATGTAATATAGAGCAACCAAAAATCATATGTACCCTAAAAATTGTCCCAACAAAACTGTCACCTTATCCCGTAGTTTCCAAAATGGGGTCACTTTTATGGAGTTTCTACTCTAGGGGTGCATCAGGGGGGCTTCAAATGGGACATGGTGTAAATAAACCAGTCCAGAAAGATCTGCCTTCCAAACAACAACACGGCGCACCTTTCCCTCTACGCCATACTGTGTGCCCGTACAGTAGTTTACGGCCACATATGGGGTGTTTCTGCAAACTTCAGAATCATGGCAATAAATATTGCATTTTGTTTGGCTGTTTACCCTTGCTTTGTTACTGGAAAAAATGGATCAAAATAGAAAATTTGCCAAAAAATTTAAATTCTGAAATGTCATCTCCATTTGCCATTAACTCTTGTGGAACACCTAAAGGGTTAATGACATTTGTAAAAACAGTTTTGAATACCTTGAGGGGTGTAGTTTTTTATATGGGGTCACTTTTATGGATTTTTTACTCTAGGGGTGCATCAGGGGGATTCAAATGGGACATGGTGTAAAAAAAAAAGGCCATCAAAATCTGCCTTCCAAAAACCACACGGCGCACCTTTCCCTCTACGCCCTGCTGTGTGCTCGTACAGTAGTTTACGGCCAAATTTGGGGTGTTTCTGCAAACTACAGGATCAGGGCAATAAATATTGAGCTTTTTTTGGCTGTTAACCCTTGCTTTGTTACTGGAAAAAATTGATTAAAATGGAAAAATTGCCAAAAAATCGAAATTCTGAAATTTTATCTCCATTTGCCATTAACCCTTGTGGAACACCTAAAGGGTTAACGACATTTGTAAAATCAGTTTTGAATACCTTGAGGGGTGTAGTTTCTAGAACGGGGTTATTTTTGGGTGGTTTCTATTATGTAAGCCTCACAAAGTGACTTCAGATCTGAACTGGTCCTTAAAAAGTAGGTTTTTGAAGATTTCAAAAAAAAAATCACGATTTGCTTCTAAACTTCTAAGCCTTTTAACGTCCTCAACAAATAAAATGTCATTCCCAAAATGATCCAAACATGAAGTAGACATATGGGGAATGTAAAGTAATAACTATTTTTGTAGGTATTACTATGCATTATAGAAGTAGAGGAATTGAAACTTGGAAATTTGCTAATGTTTAAAATTTTTTTGTAAATTTGGTATTTCTTTATAAATAAAAATGTTTTGTTTTTTTACTCCATTTTACCAGTGTCACGAAGTACAATATGTGACGAAAAAACAATCTCAGAATAGCTTGGATAAGTCAAAGCGTTTTAAAGTTATCACCACAGAAAGTGACACTGGTCAGATGCAAAAAATGGCCTGGTCCTTAAGGTGAAAATGAGCCCGGTCCTTAAAGAGTTAAGGTTGGTTTGGAGCCCAGCAGCCAGTCCCCTCAAATTTTTTTTTTTTTACACATTCTACACATTAACACCTTTTTTACTTGGAATTAATTAGACCCATAATAACTTGGCTCAAAGACATTATTTTAAGGAATTATCACACTAAAGGAAAATGTCTTGTTGCTGTTTTATACTTTTTGAATTAAAAAAATATATATTATTGTTACCGTCATAAAATGTTGGCACCAATTACACCGCTCATGTGGGTCCTTGGTAATAAAACTGAACCAGAGAAATAATTATGAGTTGCCTGTCGCATTTCTCATTTGTATAATGGGTTGCTCTTCGTATGACCTTGTTGTCTCATTTACGACCTGGTCACCGTTTCCTTGGCACAGAAGTTTTCCTTTATCTTGCCTTAAAAAAGAAACAAAAGCTTTTCATCAAGTATTTTATCAATATCTGAGATGCTCAACTCTAGGAGAAGAAGCATGGCAAGAAGTTATCTTCAAGATAGCTGAAGTGAACAGTGCCACCAGAGGAAGGTGCTCCAGGACAGAATATACCATTGTCAATAAATTAAGCCACATGTTCCTCTTCATCTGCAGCTCTGCCTCTTGAGACAGACTGCTGGATACGAGCAGAAGCCCACCACATAGTCCAATATCTGGATAATTTTATTACAAGATATTTATGCTAAAGACATTAAAAGTCTTCAGACTTGTTCGTACTTCTTCAGCTGGATTGAGGTGTCATCTACACGCATTTTTTGCAAGAATTCTGCAGGGTGTGAATATACCCTAGAGAAAGATGGCATCAGTCAACAAATAACCTCCTAATTGCCCTTTCTCTGTTGGTGCCCATTGTAATCATTGCAAAAATAATCTCTCCCCAAATTTAGTTTATTCTATTAAACCTCCAAGATGTTCCGGCCATTTCATAAACTCCCTGCCCCCCCTACCTCCCCGATGACTCCCATTATGCCGGAATACTAGAAATATCCCCAGAGCTGCCGTAATAACAATGTAAAATAAATGTATTTCCCTGCATAAACGGTTTCTGAAGTCCTCCGGTGACTCTACGGCGTGTGGATATACATAATCTCCAGGGTTCACATTCCTGGGAGTGAAGGCGGCAGGAAGGACAAAGCCTGATCTAGTTGGTTATGAAGTTTTTAATTTTCCATGTCTTGACATTACCGCAATTAAGGGTCATTATCATGTCTTTTCTGCTAAGACGCTCGGCACAAGGTGAGCCTCCTCCGCTTATTAAACGTATAAATAGCTGAAACACCAGGATCTCTGCGCTACATACACACATACATTCAGCAAGGTGACCCAGTCCTTTGTGCAATTAAATTTTAGCACTTCATTTTATTATTTCCTAATGAGCGCAGAACTCAGTATTTGCTGTTGATACCCTGTGGAGCGGTAACTATATATAGCCGCCACTAAAGCAGGAGCAGGGTTTATTAAAGAATCCGAGCTTTGAATATTTTCTCGTCTTACTGCATGATTAACATTAACAATTAAATAGACTGCTCCTCTGCCAGAAGATTGCACCCCATTAAAAGTGGAGACGACCGGGAGAAATCTGCAAGAACTTCCTTCTCGTATCGGGAACGGTTCAATTAATGTGTCATCATATAAATACACTGGATTTATTTATCATCAAACAGATCTCCTCCATCTATAGAATGGAATGTATACTGTATAAAAGGTTTAGTCACTTATACAGGATACGTAATGTAATGTATGTACACAGTGACTCCACCAGCAGAATAGTGAGTGCAGCTCTGGAGTATAATACAGGATGTAACTGAGGATCAGTACAGGATAAGTAATGTATGTACACAGTGACTGCACCAGCAGAATAGTGAGTGCAGCTCTGGAGTATAATACAGGATGTAACTCAGGATCAGTACAGGATAAGTAATGTATGTACACAGTGACTGCACCAGCAGAATAGTGAGTGCAGCTCTGGAGTGTAATACAGGATGTAACTCAGGATCAGTACAGGATAAGTAATGTATGTACACAGTGACTGCACCAGCAGAATAGTGAGTGCAGCTCTGGGGTATAATACAGGATGTAACTCAGGATCAGTACAGGATAAGTAATGTATGTACACAGTGACTCCACCAGCAGAATAGTGAGTGCAGCTCTGGAGTATAATACAGGATGTAACTGAGGATCAGTACAGGATAAGTAATGTATGTACACAGTGACTCCACCAGCAGAATAGTGAGTGCAGCTCTGGAGTATAATACAGGATGTAACTCAGGATTAGTACAGGATAAGTAATGTAATGGATGTACACAGTGACTCCACCAGCAGAATAGTGAGTGCAGCTCTGGAGTATAATACAGGATGTAACTCAGGATTAGTACAGGATAAGTAATGTATGTACACAGTGACTGCACCAGCAGAATAGTGAGTGCAGCTCTGGAGTATAATACAGGATGTCACTCAGGATGAGTACAGGATATGTAATGTATGTACACAGTGACTGCACCAGCAGAATAGTGAGTGCAGCTCTGGAGTATAATACAGGATGTAACTCAGGATCAGTACAGGATAAGTAATGTAATGTATGTACACACTGACTGCACCAGGAGAATAGTGAGTGCAGCTCTGGAGCATAATACAGGATGTAACTCAGGATCAGTACAGGATAAGTAATGTATGTACACAGTGACTGCACCAGCAGAATAGTGAGTGCAGCTCTGGAGTATAATACAGGATGTAACTCAGGATCAGTACATGATAAGTAATGTAATGTATGTACACACTGACTGCACCAGGAGAATAGTAAGTGCAGCTCTGGAGTATAATACAGGATGTAACTGAGGATCAGTACAGGATAAGTAATGTATGTATGTACACAGTGACTGCACCAGCAGAATAGTGAGTGCAGCTCTGGAGTACAATACAGAATATAACTCAGGATAAGTATAGGATAAGTAATGTATGTATGTTTGTACACAGTGACTGCACCAGCAGAATAGTGAGTGCAGCTCTGGAGTATAATACAGGATGTAACTCAGGATCAGTACAGGATAAGTAATATAATGTATGTACTTTGTGACTTCACCAGCAGAATAGTGAGTGCAGCTCTGGAGTATAATACAGGATGTAACTCAGGATCAGTACAGGATAAGTAATGTATGTACACAGTGACTCCACCAGCAGAATAGTGAGTGCAACTCTGGAGTATAATGCAGGATGTAATTCAGGATCAGTACAAGATAAGTATTGTAATGTACACATTGGCTCCACCAGCAGAATAGTGAGTGCAGCTCTGGAGTATAATACAGGATGTAACTCAGGATCAGTACAGGATAAGTAATGTATGTACACAGTGACTGCACCAGCAGAATAGTGAGTGCAGCTCTGGAGTATAATACAGGATGTAACTCAGGATCAGTACAGGATAAGTAATGTATGTACACAGTGACTGCACCAGCAGAATAGTGAGTGCAACTCTGGAGTATAATACAGGATGTAACTCAGGATCAGTACAGGATAAGTAATGTATGTATGCAGTGACTCCACCAGCAGAATAGTAAGTACCGCTCTGGAGTATAATACAGGATGTAACTGAGGATCAGTACAGGATAAGTAATGTATGTGCACAGTGACTACACCAGCAGAATAGTGAGTGCAGCTCTGGAGTATAATACAGAATGTAACTCAGGATCAGTATACGATAAGTAATGTAATGTATGTACACAGTGACTCCACCAGCAGAATAGTGAGTGCAGCTCTGGAGTATAATACAGGATGTAACTGAGGATCAGTACAGGATAAGTAATGTATGTACACAGTGACTGCACCAGCAGAATAGTGAGTGCAGCTCTGGAGTATAATACAGGATGTAACTCAGGATCAGTACAGGATAAGTAATATAATGTATGTACACTGTGACTTCACCAGCAGAATAGTGAGTGCAGCTCTGGAGTATAATACAGGATGTAACTCAGGATCAGTACAGGATAAGTAATGTATGTACACAGTGACTGCACCAGCAGAATAGTGAATGCAGCTCTGGAGTATAATACAGGATGTAACTGAGGATCAGTACAGGATAAGTAATGTATGTGCACAGTGACTACACCAGCAGAATAGTGAGTGCAGCTCTGGAGTATAATACAGAATGTAACTCAGGATCAGTATAGGATAAGTAATGTAATGTATGTACACAGTGACTCCACCAGCAGAATAGTGAGTGCAGCTCTGGAGTATAATACAGGATGTAACTGAGGATCAGTACAGGATAAGTAATGTATGTACACAGTGACTGCACCAGCAGAATAGTGAGTGCAGCTCTGGAGTATAATACAGGATGTAGCTCAGGATCAGTACAGGATAAGTAATATAATGTATGTACACTGTGACTTCACCAGCAGAATAGTGAGTGCAGCTCTGGAGTATAATACAGGATGTAACTCAGGATCAGTACAGGATAAGTAATGTATGTACACAGTGACTGCACCAGCAGAATAGTGAATGCAGCTCTGGAGTATAATACAGGATGTAACTGAGGATCAGTACAGGATAAGTAATGTATGTGCACAGTGACTACACCAGCAGAATAGTGAGTGCAGCTCTGGAGTATAATACAGAATGTAACTCAGGATCAGTATAGGATAAGTAATGTAATGTATGTACACAGTGACTCCACCAGCAGAATAGTGAGTGCAGCTCTGGAGTATAATACAGGATGTAACTGAGGATCAGTACAGGATAAGTAATGTATGTACACAGTGACTCCACCAGCAGAATAGTGAGTGCAGATCTGGAGTATAATACAGGATGTAACTGAGGATCAGTATAGGATAAGTAATGTAATGTATGTACACAGTGACTGCACCAGAAGAATAGTGAGAGCAGCTCTGGAGTACAATACAGGATGTAACTCAGGATCAGTACAGGATAAGTAATGTATGTACACAGTGACTCCACCAGAAGAATAGTGAGTGCAGCTCTGGAGTATAATACAGGATGTAACTCAGGATCAGTATAGGATAAGTAATGTATGTACACAGTGACTGCACCAGCAGAATAGTAAGTGCAGCTCTGGAGTATAATACAGAATGTAACTCAGGATCAGTACAGGATAAGTAATGTAATGTATGTACACTGTGACTGCACCAGCAGAATAGTGAGTGTAGCTCTGGAGTATAATACAGGATGTAACTCAGGATCAGTACAGGATAAGTAATGTATGTACACAGTGACTGCACCAGCAGAATAGTGAGTGTAGCTCTGGAGTATAATACAGGATGTAACTCAGGATCAGTACAGGATAAGTAATGTAATGTATGTACACAGTTTGCTTCAAGGACCCTTTGGACCCGGGAGATAAATATTTTAGTTCACATAGCCTAGGGCTACTAGATTCCTGTTTCTGGTCTGATTAAAAAAGGTAACATTTATTTAATTTTTATTAGGAATGGTATAGAACGGGAAGAAGAAAAAAATAATTGGTTAAAAATAAAGTGCGGCTGGGCTCTGCGGCTAGGGATCTTGAATTGCTTTGCCAATAGACAATACCTCCATATATGTATCTATCAGTCCCAAGGGATTGATTGTTTTTCAGCTCTCAGCTTTCTGACTGTTTGTCCTGTAATATTGAGATCTTTAATCTATATCCCTATATATTATAGTTGGAGGAGCGCTATTGTCTATTGTTATTTGCCTGTCCCTAAATTCGCTGGTGTTTTCCTCTAATACTTACACCCTGCCGCTTGTGTACCGCGTGCTAAGTGTCTGCAGCGCACTGAGACGCGGTCACTGAGTGAGTCACAGCCTTACTTAGCCTAAAACCTAAATTGCAGCTCCCCGACATGTTTCACCACTACTGTGGTGTCTTCAGGGGAAATGGAGCTACTATCAACACGAGCGCCATTTGAATCAATGTTTTTAACTACTATAGGCGGGTCTTTTCTCATCTGATCTCCAATCAGCGACCAGCGCTCATGTGACAGTGATGCGATCTGACCAATAAACCTCAGTCTACGTTGGTTCGTCAATCTTACGTGTCACCAATACCTTTAGATATTTGTATCAACATATTGACAGCTTCTGCGCATGTCCTGTAAGCCGGGTCTCTCCATCTACTCTTACCTCCCGATTCATCTCCGAGAATCTAAGTGGGAGCGCATGCGTTAGAACTTTGAAGAGGACTCGTTCACGGAAGGAGTCCCACAGCGCATGCCCTCTGACTCAGTTTCCAGCTCAAACATCAAAGTAAGGGCGCATGCGCAAGAACTTAGAAATTGAATTTTGAAACATTTTTTACAGCGCTTGTCCTCTAAATTTTCTCTACCATTCAAACGTATTTCTCTTCCTGCGCATGTCTCATATCCCAATTTTTGATATAGAAAATAAGTACATGCGCTTTTTCATAGAGCATAGAGGCTAATGCGCTCGATCTTTAAATCAATCCTTTATCTCCAAAGTGTATCTTAAAATGAGTGCTACGCATATATGCTAACATGGTCATAGGTAGTGTTACGGACTCATATCTGCTATATATATATATCAGTATATCCACTGATTTAGTTTCAATCCTACTGTAATGTTCATTAATCTCGCAATGTTCAGTCTGCGGGTGGATAATGGGTCCATTTTTTATTTATTATTTTTTATGTTCTATGACTGAAGCTGACTGTAAATATTGGTCTTTTTCTTCCTTCTGCACTATTACTTTTTTCTGTATTATATTGATGTTATAATCTAATATTCTAGGTTTTCTTCTATGGTTTATGTATCTTTTTAGTTTTTAGATAAATGCTGTGAAGGAGAAACCTTCATTCAATCCATATGGACTCATAGTCCCTAATCTATGGATCCAGCGAGCCTCACTTTTGTAGGAGTTTCTTGTCTAGATTGCCCCCTCTTGGTCCCATGGATATTTTTTCAATGCTCCAGAAGCGTAAAACGGAGCTCGTATTTCCATGTATATATTTAATATGCCTAGCTATAGGGGTATATTTATCAGTTTCAATTGTACTCAGGTGGCCTGAGATACGACGTCTCAATTCTTGTATGGTTTTCCCTATATATAATTTGGGACATGGACAGGAGGCAACCGCACTTTATTTTTAACCAATTTTCTTTTCTTTCTTCCCGTTCTATACCATTCTTAATAAAAATGAAATAAATGTTACGTTTTAAATCAGACCAGAAACGGGAATCTACTAGCCTTAGGCTATTTGAACTAAAGTATGTACACAGTGACTCCACCAGCAGAATAGTGAGTACAGCTCTGGAGTATAATACAGGATGTAACTGAGGATCAGTACAGGATAAGTAATGTAATGTATGTATACAGTGACTCCACCAGCAGAATAGTGAGTGCAGCTCTGGAGTATAATACAGGATGTAACTGAGGATCAGTACAGGATAAGTAATGTAATGTATGTATACAGTGACTCCACCAGCAGAATAGTGAGTACAGCTCTGGAGTATAATACAGGATGTAACTGAGGATCAGTACAGGATAAGTAATGTATGTACACAGTGACTCCACCAGCAGAATAGTGAGTACAGCTCTGGGGTGTAATACAAGATGTAGCTTAGGACAGTTTAGCTAATGTAATTTATAGTTGCTTTTTTATTCTGTATATTGGAGTAGGATTGTAAAAATATACATGATATTTAACCCCTTAAGGACCCGCGCTGTACATGTTTGGAGCAGCTGTACGCGACTTAAGGACCAGCGCCGTACATGTATGGTGCAAGGCCCGCCGGGTGCTGGGGCAGGATCTAGGGGGAATCGGGGCACCATGGCTGCTCTTACCAGCAGGCATCCATGCCGGGTAAGGGCAGCATGGTGTCTTTTGGACCCCCTGCAGCTCCAAACGCTGCGATTGGCTGGTCAATGAAGACCGGCACATCGCAGAGACGGAAGCAGAAGGAAGCTGGGGGCCGGGCGGGCGGGGGGGGGGTCATGGGGAGGTCTCCTCCCAGGTCAGGCAGGTGACTCCAGTGTTTGGTGTCCCCTGCCTGCGTTTTGATTAACTGGAACAACGCTCCAGCCAATGGCAGCGCTATAGCAGCACAGGAAAGGGATGAACCTCTCTGCAGGCGGCCATACTAGCTGGTGACTGCGTGCAGAGAGGTTCTGTGCTTTTTGTGCTGCTTGTTGGCTTGCTGAGACTTCTGGTGCACCACCACTGCTTATTGATACATGTGAAAAGAAGAACATCTGAAACATCTGCTGCAGTGATTTTTTATTTATTTTTTGCTGCAGCAGAAATTCCAGATCCCTAATCAACCCCCCCCCCCCCCCTCTTCCCAAGCCCTAATCCCTGTCCCTATCCCCCCTCTTCCCCCCCCTCCATCTGATTTTGCCTACGGTGAACAAATGATGTATTTTTTTGTCACTTTTTTCAGGCTTTTTTTTTTTCCTGCTCTGCACAATATTTGTCTTTTTTCGCAGATATATAGACGATCTTATCTTCATCTGGGATGGGGACCAAGCATCCATAGAGAACTTCATTTAATAATTGGGGAATCTTGTTCACAGGCCCATACAACACCTGTAAAATTGAATTTCTGGATCTTGAAATCTTTATCCAGAACACAAACTTTTTTCAAGAAGGTGGACAGTAATAGCTATTTGGATTTTGGGAGTTCACACTATAGGAAATGGAAGGCGAACATCCCCTTCAGCCAATTTAAGAGAATCCGGCGAAATTGTTCAGTCGATGAGGATTTTACCAATCAAAGTGATATCCTTTCCACTAGGTTTAGTCAGAAGGGATACCCAACAAACATTGTTTCAGTCGCCCAGAAAAAAGCCGCTGCACTTTCACAATGAGAGTGCCTTGCTCCCAAACGAAAACGTGAAAAGAATATGGACAGCAATCCATTTATCTGTAATTTTATAACCACTTACAATCAAAATCACGATGTTATCAAAGCAGTCCTGGATAGACACTGGCACATCCTCAAAGGGATCCCATATTGAGCCAAATTATTCCAAAAACTCCCCGCCTAACATACAGAAGGGCGCAGACCTTGAAGAATATCCTTGCACCCAGCAAATTAAGATCAGCTAGTGGCCTGACCAAGGACCTAGATACCTCCGCTTTTAAATGCAGTTTTAAATGCGTCCATCGGAGATGTCTGTGTTGCAAAACGATCTGTCAGAAATCAACTTTCCACAGTCAAAATGGTGGCGAATCGTTCTCCATCGGCAGTTTTTTGAACTAGTGAGTCCACCCACGTAATCTACTTATTAGAGTGCCCGTGTCACCTACAGTACGCCGGCCGCACTATACAAACACTACGAGACAGAGTTAACAAACATCGGTCGAATATAAAGAAAAAATACTTTAAACATAGTGTCTCTAGACACACAGCACATCATCACGAGGGCAGTTCGTGTGGCTTCACGGTCACACCTATCGAACAAATACCAGCGCATCTAAATGACACACAATACAGTAGGCGCCGGGAAATGTTTTGGATTTTTAAATTAAATAGTTTTAATCCATATGGCCTTAATGAGGCCTTTGAGATAAATTTGTAAACCTGTTCCCCTTCTTTCCTACTGTATATTGTAACCTAATTCTTACTAGTATATTTATATTTTTTATTCATAATTTCTTTTATGTGCAATGTTTTTTTTAACTTTATTATTTATTCTGATTATTTATTCTGATTATTTATTCATTGTATCTATATTCCATATTTATTTATATGAGATATATATATATATATATATATATATATATAAAACCAATATCGTTTTTATAATTGTAAACTGATAATTTACATATTCATCTACATTCTACACTAGTTCTATGCTCTATATATATAGAATTATTAACAGTAGCCCCCAATCATCTTTTCCACAAGTAGATTTCTTTATAGCCTAGTTCTGGGTGTGTTCATCATTGCTTAACCTTAACTATTTTTCCACAAAATACGCTGTTTTTATGTACATGCTCTTTCTTCAAATAAAGAAGTATTTCACCTGAAGTACCACGACCGTCTCCACCAATGGATTTGCGCCATTGCAGAATCTTCTCCATGACAAGCACTCTTCGGGGGACTGGACATCCTTTCCAGAAGAAATCTTTCTTGCGGCTGCAATCCTGGGAAATTGGCCTCTACCTATATATAAGTCTTCAGTAGAGTTGTGCCTATCATTTGCACAACCCTATAAGGTGAGCTTCTCTTTTTTTTTCCAACATTTCGGCTGATTATTTGCCCAAACGTACTATCCTATTGTGCGCCTCTTTTCTCTCCTCCGCTATCCCATATGTGGTTTGAGTAGGGGTTAAAGACGTCGTCTTCCGTACAACAGGCACATGAGAGGGGTGGATCTTTCAGATCAACTTCTGAAGCCCACACAAAAAAACGAAAAGTGTGGTACAAAAAGCTGGCCGTACACATTGTACAGATGGCAATGTGCAATGTGTACGTGCTATTTCAGTCTGCAGGCCACAAAGGAACTTTCCTTCAGATCCAAGAGGTGGTTATCAAAGCCCTAATTTTTCAAAGCTGGTCGGGGAGAGTCCCAGTACCTCTGGAAGTCATGGTGCCCGTGTCATACCAGGGCAACATTTTCCAGGTCAAGTCCCCCAGACAGCAAGGAAGGGAAGAACCCAAAAACGATGCAGGGTGTGTTCCAAAAGGGGGATAAGGAAAGACACCATTTACCACGGCGAAACCTGCCCTGAAAAACCTGGCCTATGCATGCAGGAGTGTTTTAAAATCTACCACTCATCTATGGACTATTAATTGAATTTCACCCATGATGTACCCTGTAGTTTTAGCACCTTATATCTCTGATTTAATCTGCATAGTTTACAGATCCACTCACCAACCACTACATATTATTTTCTGTGAAACACCTGTTAGGTCAAAAGTGCCACCGCTTTCAACCACCTTAAAATGTTCGTACGGGGATGCACTTTCAAAAATGGGGTCACTTCTTGGGATTTTTATTTTCTGGGGACCTCAGGAATTTTTTAAATGCGACATGGCACCTAAAATGAAAGTCTGCCAATTCAGGTCAGCAAAATCCATATTTTGCTGTTTGACTCTAGAGCCCTGCAGTGCTCCTTACATAATTTTGCGAGAACATATGGGGTGTTGCCATTGTCGGGGGGAACTTGGAAACAAAATGTGCATTTTGTCCTGTTACCCTTTGGGAAAGTGAAAAATGTGGGTGTAAAGCAACTTTTTCTAGAAATTTTTTTTTTTTTTTCATTTTCACTGCCAAGTGTTTCCTAATTCTAGGAAACACCTTTGAGGTCAAAGTGCTCACTACACACCTTAAAAAGATTCCTTGAGGGGTGTAGTTTCCAAAATAGGGTCACTTTTTGGGGGTTTCCACTGTAGGGCCACCTCATGGTGTCTTCATAAGCGACTTAGCTCCCAATTACCATTCCAGCTAAATCCGCTCTCCAAAAGCCATATGGTGCTCCTTCCACTCTGAAGCCTGCCATGTGCCCATACATCAGCTTTTGAGTACATATGGGGTGTTTTTGTAAACTCCAGAATCAGCATAATAGATTTTGATTTTTGTTGGGCTGTTAAGCCTTGATGTAACATAGTAACATCGTAACATAGTACATAAGGCCGAAAAAAGACATTTGTCCATCCAGTTTGGCCTGTTATCCTGCAAGTTGATCCAGAGGAAGGCAAAAAAAACCAACCTGTGAGGTAGAAGCCAATTTTCCTCACTTTAGGGGAATAAAAAATTCCTTCCCGACTCCAATCAGGCAATCAGAATAACTCCCTGGATCAACGACCCCTCTCTAGTAGCTATAACCTATAGTACACTGCTCAAAAAAATAAAGGGAACACTTAAACAGCACAATGTAAGGGCTCTTTCACACTTGCGTTATTGTCTTCCGGCATAGAGTTCCGTCGTCGGGACTCTATGCCGGAAGAATACTGATCAGGATTATCCTAATGCATTCTGAATGGAGAGTAATCCGTTCAGGATGCATCAGGATGTCTTCAGTTCCGGTACGGAACGTTTTTTGGCCGGAGAAAATACCGCAGCATGCTGCGCTTTTTGCTCCGGCCAAAAATCCTGAAGACTTGCCGCAAGGCCGGATCCGGGATCAATGCCCATTGAAAGGCATTGATCCGGATCCGGCCTTAAGCTAAACGTCGTTTCGGCGCATTGCCGGACCCGACGTTTAGCTTTTTCTGAATAGTTACCATGGCTACCGGGACGCTAAAGTCCTGACAGCCATGGTAAGTGTAGCGGGGAGCAGGGGAGCAGCATACTTACCGTCCGTGCGGCTCCCCGGGCGCTCCAGAGTGACGTCAGGGCGCCCCAAGCGCATGGATCATGTGATCGCATGGATCACGTCATCCATGCGCATGGGGCGCTCTGACGTCATTCTGGAGCGCCCGGGGAGCCGCACGGACTGTAAGTATACCGCTCCCCCGCTCCCCGCTCCTACTATGGCAACCAGGACTTTAATAGCGTCCTGGGTGCCATAGTAACACTGAAAGCATTTGGAAGACGGTTCCGTCTTCAAATGCTTTCAGTACACTTGCGTTGTTACGGATCCGGCAGGCACCTCCGGCAACGGAAGTGCATGCCGGATCCCAACAACGCAAGTGTGAAAGAGGCCTAACTCCAAGTCAATCACACTTCTGTGAAATCAAACTGTCCACTTAGGAAGCAACACTGAGTGACAATCAATTTCACATGCTGTTGTGCAAATGGGATAGACAACAGGTGGAAATTATAGGCAATTAGCAAGACACCCCCAATAAAGGAGTGGTTCTGCAGGTGGTAACCACAGACCACTTCTCAATTCCTATGCTTCCTGGCTGATGTTTTGGTCACTTTTGAATGCTGGCGGTGCTTTCACTCTAGTGGTAGCATGAGAGGGAGTCTACAACCCACACAAGTGGCTCAGGTAGTGCAGCTTATCCAGGATGGCACATCAATGCGAGCTGTGGCAAGAAGATTTGCTGTGTCTGTCAGCGTATTGTCCAGAGCATGTAGGCGCTACCAGGAGACAGGTCAGTACATCAGGAGACGTGGAGGAGGCCGTAGGAGGGCAAAAACTCAGCAGCAGGACCGCTACCTCCGCCTTTGTGCAAGGAGGAACAGGAGGAGCACTGCCAGAGCCCTGCAAAATGACCTCCAGCAGGCCACAAATGTGCATGTGTCTGCTCAAATGGTCAGAAACAGACTCCATGAGGGTGATATGAGGGCCCGACGTCCACAGGTGGGGGTTGTGCTTACAGCCCAACACCGTGCAGGACGTTTGGCATTGCCAGAGAACACCAAGATTGGCAAATTCGCCACTGGCGCCCTGTGCTCTTCACAGATGAAAGCAGGTTCACACTGAGCACATGTGACAGATGTCAGAGTCTGGAGACGCCGTGGAGAACGTTCTGCTGCCTGCAACATCCTCTAGCATGACCGTTTTGGCATTGGGTCAGTAATGGTGTGGGGTGGCATTTCTTTGGAGGGCCGCACAGCCCTCCATGTGCTCGCCAGAGGTAGCCTGACTGCCATTAGGTACCGAGATGAGATCCTCAGACCCCTTTTGAGACCATATGCTGGTGCGGTTGGCCCTGGGTTCCTCCTAATGCAAGACAATGCTAGACTTCATGTGGCTGGATTGATGTGGCATTGATGCTATGGACACGCCCGCCCGTTCCCCAGACCTGAATCCAATTGAGCACATCTGGGACATCATGTCTCACTCTATCCACCAACGTCACGTTGCACCACAGACTGTCCAGGAGTTGGCAGTCCAGGTCTGGGAGGAGATCCCTCAGGAGACCGTCCGCCACCTCATCAGGAGCATGCACAGGCGTTGTAGGGAGGTCATACAGGCACGTGGATGCCACACACACTACTGAGCCTCATTTTGACTTGTTTTAAGGACATTACATCAAAGTTGGATCAGCCTGTAGTGTGTTTTTCCACTTTAATTTTGAGTGTGACTCCAAATCCAGACCTCCATGGGTTAAAAAATTTGATTTCCATTTTTTTATTTTTGTGTGATTTTGTTGTCAGCACATTCAACTATGTAAAGAACAAAGTATTTCAGAAAAATATTTAATTAATTCAGATCTAGGATGTGTTATTTTTGTGTTCCCTTTATTTTTTTGAGCAGTGTATAATTACACTCCATAAATACATCCAGGCCCCTCTTGAATTCCTTTATTGTTCTCACCATCACCACCTCCTCAGGCAGAGAGTTCCATAGTCTCACTGCTCTTACCGTAAAGAATCCTCTTCTATGTTTGTGTACAAACCTTCTTTCCTCCAGATGCAGAGGATGTCCCCTCGTCACAGTTACAGTCCTGGGGATAAATAGATAATGGGATAGATCTCTGTACTGATCCCTGATATATTTATACATAGTTATTAGATCTCCCCTCAGTCGTCTTTTTTCTTAAGTGAATAACCCTAATTTTGATAATCTTTCAGGGTACTGTAGTTGCGCCATTCCAGTTATTACTTTAGTTGCCCTCCTCTGGACCCTCTCCAGCTCTGCTATGTCTGCCTTGTTCACAGGAGCCCAGAACTGTACACAGTACTCCATGTGTGGTCTGACTAGCGATGTGTAAAGTGGTAGGACTATGTTCTCATCACGGGCATCTATGCCCCTTTTGATGCAACCCATTATCTTATTGGCCTTGGCAGCAGCTGCCTGACACTGGTTTGCAGCTTAGTTTTCTGTTTATTAAAATTCCTAGATCCTTTTCCATGTCAGTGTTACCGAGTGTTTTACCATTTAGGATGTACGGGTGACTTGCATTATTCCTTCCCCTAACCTGCTGAAATTTTTTTTAGTAAAATTTGAAATCTGCTTAAAAAAAAGTGCAATTTTAAAATATTATTCCCATTTTTCTTTAATTCTCATGGGACACCTAAAGGATTAACAAAGTTTGTAAAATCAGTTTTGAATAGCTTGAGGGGTGTAGTTTGTAAAATGGGGTGATATATGGGTGGTTTCTAATATGTAGGCCCCACAAAGTGACTTCATACCTGAACTGGTCCTTAAAAAAATGGGTTTTGGGATTTGCTTCCAAACGACTAAGGCTTCTAACATCCCAAAAAAATAAAATAAAATTTTCAAAATGATCCAAACATAAAGTAGACATATGGGGAATTTAAAGTAATAACTATTTTTGGAGGTATTACTGTCTATTTTAAAAGTAGAGAAACTGAAATTAGCAAATTAGCAAATTTGCTAATTTTTCAAAATTTTTGGTAAATTTGGTATTTTTTTATAAATAAAAATGAACTATTTTTACTCAAATTTTCCACCAAGTGAAAATAATTCCATCAGGACCACTTAATATCGCAAAAAGACCTCCACTAATAGTCTCCTAAAATGGGATAGCTTTGACCAGAAATCACTCAAAAAAGGTATACCTAAGGGGCAGTTTCTTAGGATCCATAGAATGAGTGATTTTACTCAGGAGGCATCTCAGCTATTCCATCGATTTAAACAAAGGGCAAACCCGGACTCCTGCTTATATTAAGCATGGAATTATGCCAATACTATAGACAGAACCATGTTGCTTCAATCCAAAAAGAAAAAAGATCAATTAGAAAAGATTTGAATTGTTGGTACTTATGATACCGCGTCCCATCAACTCTGTGACATCTTAGGCAGATACTTTTAAAAACGGATCCTGATCTGGGAAAGGTTCTCCCTGATTATCCAGCAGTCACCTTCAGACAGGGACGCAGTATAGGGGATTCATTAGTACATAGCCATTTTAAAGTCCCTCAGAAAAGCACATGACTGTCCAATAGAAGAGTAGGCACGTTCAAATGCGGTAAATGCAGAGCATGCCCGTTTATTGCAGTGGGTGACACCTTCACTGATAATACTAAAGGCAGGATTTATAAAGCCCGTTCCTTTGCCAACTGTAACACGGTTGGGGTTGTATATCTGGCTCAATGCGACTGTGGACTTAAATATGTGGGCAAGACGTGCATAATGTTTAAAAAGAGGATCCTTGAACATATAGGTGACATTCCGAACAATCATGACAAACCTTTATCAAGACATATAGTGCTCCACCATGCTGGTAATATAAAAACAATAACATTCTCAATGATTGAGAAAATTAAGCAGTCTATTAGGGGTGGCGACTTCGATAGGAGTTGAGATGGACATACATCCTTAATACTGTCACACCTCTTGGTCTCAATGGAAATATTGACTACACATGCTTCCTCTAACTGACCAGCCAACTATTATCTAAAGGGGCCAATATCACAAATACAGTATTTATCTCTGTCTAATATCATGGTAATATTGGGAATTTGTAGCCACCCCCCTTAGTACCGAGTATTTTGGCCCTTTTAATGTTATTAAATAACCTTACAGTTCAGTTGATTCAGGCTTCTACTATGGGTTCTATGTTTAAAACAACCATTATTGATATTTATTTCTACCATATTTATTCTATTTTATGTGCTGACATTTGAGTTCTATCTGCTACCTGTCCTCCTGCGGCTGTCCGATCATGGACCGAGAAACTCTTGCGCAATCAGCGCGAATTCGGGATATGATCACGTGACTTTTGGCATGTCCGGCAGCGTATTTAAATCGGCATATCTGCATTAAACTTCTCCGCCACTCCAACGCGGACATCGCCGACGTGCAGACTTTTTCTCCATCTGGGTACCGCTGCCACGTCACCCCGAGGTTCATCTTCTGCACCAGCCACTATTCATGGGCAATACGCAAGTGGCTTGTCTGTCCTAGATAGCACATTTATTTTGTTATCGTATGTGCGGTCCTCAGGAGCTATAATTACTGACAGTATATACATGAATCATTAATGTGGCAAATCTGTTTAAATTATCTTATGTTCATGCAAGGCAGCACACCTAATTTGCTATCTGCAGTATTAACTGTGATGATGGGGGATATTAATGTTGAATATATTATTAAGTAACCATTAACCGTGTCTGTGACACATATGTTGGTGACACTGTTTTAAGTGCACCGTTCAGTCCTCTGATGAGCCTCAGACTGAGTTGGGCGAAATTCGTTGGACGGAAAAAGGGACGAAGAGATTTTGGTATTGCTACACCAATACCATATATAATACTGTATCATTGTTTATACCATTACCTTGGCAACTGCAGTAATAGTGTCTGATCCGGAGTAGGGTGTGTAGTTATCTTTTTTGGTTTACACTAGTTTATTATTTTGTGTGCTTGTGGTAGATTACTCATGATTTAGTGAGAGGTCATCTATTTAGTGGGCCACTTATCGCACCTATGCCCAATCAGGGCCATCTGAGGGCATTCAGGAGGTTCCTGATACGGGATTGCCCCTATCGGGGCGGCCATTCCGTTCTTAGGCAGGGTCTACAGTATAGGATGAGAGGGATATTACCCCATTTACCAACTCACCGGTACCCTTGCCTATATAACTGCCCTGTTATTTTCTTTATATTATTATTTATATTTTAGGGTTATTTTTAAAGGATCTATATTAAAGGCTACGTTTTAACAGGGTAGCAGTCCGTGAGACCATATTGATTATGTACTACTTCTAGCAATTAGACCCTGTGAAGGGTTATTTTCTCAGCTGTGAATTTTTCAAATTTACCACTGTCATGAAGTACAATATGTGACGATAATACAATCTCAGAATGGCTTGGATAAGTAAAAACGTTTTAAAGTTATCACCACATAAAGTGACACATGTCAGATTTGCTAAAAATGGTTTGGTCCTTAAGGTGAAAAATGGCAGGGTCCTGAAGGGGTTAAATAAATGTATTACTTTTTATAATCGAATGATGGTAGTAAATGCAATAGTACTTGTTTTATTAGGTGTGGTAACCATAGTGATACTAGTAATAGTAGGACAAAGCCCCCGGAACTACTCAAGTTTATGTTTATTACAGTCTATTAAAGGGCATCTGTCAGGAGTTTTGTCCCTATGACACTGGCTGACCTGTTACATGTGCACTTGGCAACTGAAGGCATCCGTGTTGGTCCCATGTTCATATGTGGCCGCATTGCTGAGAAAAATTATGTTTTAATATATGCAAATGAGCTTCTAGGAGCAACGAGGGCGTTACCCTTACACCCAGAGGCTCTGCAACTCTCTCTGCAACTGCCGCGACCTCTGCACTGTGATTGACGGGACCAGACAATAAAAACATCCTAATGTCTGCCTGTCCCTGTCAATCAAAGTGCAGAGGGTGCTGCAGATGCAGAGAGAGCAGAGCTTCTAGGAGTAAAGGCAACGCACCCGTTGCTCCTGGAGGCTCATTTAAAACATGGGACCAACACAGATGCCTTCAGCTGTCAAACCGGCAGATGCCCTTTAATAGCTCATTAATATATTTTAAAGAAGATATCCTATGGATAGTAAATCAGACATCAGATAGGATGTGACAATATATTTCTAACAAAGCTAGAATCAGCCCTGTACCCTGTACTCAACATTCACTACTCTAGTTGACAATATTTAACTCCAACATTTCAAGCTGAGAGCTCACGGGGCATGTCCTTTTTGATGCATCACTCTCCCTATCATAGTTCAGGGGGGGTGTCTTTTCTGCTGCAACTCTATCCATCTCATAGCTCAGGAGGTGTGTCCTTTCTGCTGGAGCTCACTGTATATCACAGCTCAGGGTGTGTGTCCCTTTTGTTAATACTCTGTCCCTATCAAAGCTTAGGGCTGTGTCCTTTCTGCTGAAGCTTACAGCTTCTAACAATAGTTATGGCTGGGGGCAGTTGAAGAATTGAACTGAGCATGTGCGACCACCTCAGCACAGTGGACAGAGTTTTTTTTTTTTTAAACAGCAGTAGGCACCATACAAACAGATTTTATTGAATAACTTAGAGGCTTCTGCACAAAATTTCTAATTACATGCAGTTACAAAAGTATTTAGATCTAGGTGTCTTGAAAATGTTGCATTTTTTTCCCTAGGACAAACCCTTTAATTTCAGGGCATGAACCTAAAGCTGCAATTACACATGAGGACTGAGCCATATTAGAATAGCCACATAGGTGCAGGCCACGTGGATCCTGGCAATTCATGGTAACCTGTCTGTGGTATCTGTGGTATGAGCCACAGAGGTGGTAGCCCGGGATGGATCCTGACAAAAAATGTACAAAATATTGAGTCCTCAGTGCAGAGGAAAGTGAGAAAAACAACTGCTTCTGACATCTGGATACAGATTACTAAACACTAGTGTTGGGTGAGCATGCTCGGCCGAACACCAGTTCAGCTCGAGCAGCGCTATGCTCGGCACATTGTGGTGTTCAGCCGAATATCGCGTGTGCTCAAGCGTGATGCTCGAGTCAGTGTATTTAAATCTAATTTAGCCTCTACTTCTGAAAAGTTTCTGGTGACATTTGAACTCACAACCTTCTACATTACAGCCAAGATCCTTAACCACTACACTATAGAGCTGCATGGCCAGTTACAAAAATAAAAATAAAAAATATGATACTTCTGCTGTATAGGAATACTTACTAGTAGGTATTCCTATACAGCAGAAGTCTCATATTTTTATTTTTTTGTAACTGGCCATGCAGCTCTATAGTGTAGTGGTTAAGGTTCTTGTGAATACCCTGTGAATAAGATTGTCAGATATCTATGCCTTTATATGGTAACTGGGGGTCTAAAGAAGGCCCCCAGGTCTGTCTTGTGTAGACAGATTGCCTGTCAGTTTACCAGTGACAGCATAATACATCGTATTACACAGGATCGGACTGGTCCACAAGGGGACAGGTGAATCTCCTGGTGGGCACCTGACAAACCGGTATCTTCAATGAAGATGGATGCGATGGCCTCTCCACACGCCAATGGATGAGGTGAGTATGTATTTTTTGTTTTTAACGCCATTTCATGGAAAATTAATTTGTTACCATGAAGCACGAGGAAATTTGGTTTGACGGCAAATCAAATTTTTCCTAAAATTTTGATTGAATTCAAATCGTTTGACTTCGGTTCTCTTAACACTACTGTCACCCATCATTCTTTTTATACATCTGCCTTTGGAGTTGTCTCTATTGTGGAAGTGTCTATAATGTACAGTACTTACAAAGCCTCATATCTTCTATCTACAATTGAGCGCTATACACTCATGATTTGTGACTTATAGTTTATGATCTCATACTCTTGGATTCAACTTTATGGAGGGCTTGTGTGGATATCTGTTTGGGGGTCTAGTGTGGACTGGTAGAATCATGCTTATGGAGGACTCTAGGGTTTTCTTCTTGTAGGCCTGCTAGAGTCATCTTTTTTAAAGACTGGGGGGTTTATCATCCATTAGGGCTAGTGGAATAATGTTCTGGTGGGATATTTCTTAAGGTTTAGATGGGGTCATCTCCGTGGAGGACTAGAGGAGTCATCTTTCTTGAGGACTGATGGGATTATCTTCTGTTAGGGTTGGTGGAATCATCGTCTAGTAAGGACTAGTGGGGTAATTTTCCCAGACAACTGGTGGGGTCATCTTCCTAGAGGACTGGCATGGTCATATTTCTGGAAGACCCATGTGGTCATCTTTCGGGAAGACTGATGGGGTCATCTTAATGGAGGACTGGTGCATTTTCCTGCATAACTGGTGAGTTCATATTCCTAGAGGACTGGTGGGGTCATCTTAATGGAGGACTGGTGGGGTCATCATCCTGTACATGTAACTACTAGAGCTTGGAGGAGTTCTCACTGCTCTGTTTCTCCGCCCCTGTGATGAGGTTTTTACTTTCTGTTTCCTTCCTCCCAGCTGTTCCTCCTGCGTTTGATTTCCCTGCCTTTAAATCACCCCTCCTCCTTTTGTAGGGTGTGGATTATATTTCTCATTTGAGTTGTAGCTCTTGCTTGAGTATCTTCACTTGTAAGCTATCATTTCACTGGACCTGTGTTCTGCTGCAGCAAGTACTCCGGATATTGCCAGCTGTCTTTGGATCCGTCTTCTCTGCTGCTGCAGCTCCTTCAGCTAAGTGTGCAGACATTGTGTGTATCTGTTTATTTTCTGACTGGATCTGAGGCGACCAGGTTCCCTCCATATACTGAGCAGGGCACCGGTGGCCGTGCCCCTTCCACTATTGTAGGGGTTACAGTGGTCATCAGTCTTAGGTACGCGGGCATGCCTCGTTCCACCATTTGGATCCGGGCATGTGCTTTAGCAACATAGGGAGAGCTTTGAGGGTCTGACAGGGGTCACCCTTTATCCTCCCTAGTTTGGGTCCGGTCAGTTGCTCTATTTACTGTGTATACTCTTGTTGCTCACATACAGCCGTGACATTATAATCCACCAAAACCGTCCTTTTTGACATGGATCCGCTTTCTGGCCTGGTTGACCGCATGCAGGGTCTTTCTTTGGAGGTAGCGGATCTCCGTCAATCTATGACTCAGCTTCAAGCATTGGGCTATGCTCCGGCCCATGGAGTCTGTTGCGAGCCAAAGGTCTCACTTCCGGAAACGTTCTCCGGGGGCAGTGAGAATTTTGTTCGCTTCAGAGAGGCATGCAAACTCCATTTTTGCTTGTGTCCCCACTCCTCTGGTAATGAGGAGCAGAGGGTGAGGATTGTCATCTCCCTGCTCAGGGGTAATGCTCAGACTTGGGCTTTTTCGCTGCCATCAGGGGATCCCTCCCTTCGATCCGTGGAAAGATTTTTTGTGGCCCTGGGGCAGATATATGATGACCCGGATCGTGTTGCTCTGGCCGAATCTAACTTACGTTTTTTATGCCAGAACAAACTGTCTGCAGAGCTTTATTGTTCTGAATTTTGGAGATGGGCAGCTGATTCAGGTTGGAATGATGCTGCACTCCGGAGTCAGTTCTGTCATGGTCTCTCAGAGAGATTGAAAGATGCGTTTGCTTTCCATGAGAGACCAACATCCTTAGAGTCTGCCATGTCATTGGCGGTACGCCTTGACAGGTGTCTAAGAGAAAGAAACAAGACCTCTCTGTCCAGCCATTGTCAGTCTAGGGGCAGTGGTGCGGACTCATTCAGAGTGCAGGGGCCTCATCCTATCTCGCTCCCCTCTGAGGAGGAGCCCATGCAGCTAGGTCGACTTTCCCCTGATAAAAGAGGATTTAGTCCTCAGAGTATGGTGTGTTTTTGTTGTGGGGGCATAGGTCATTTGGCAAATGTTTGTCCGTCTAGGAGATTCTTGAACTGTACTAAGAGCGATAATAAGAGAAAAACCTCAAAAGGTAAATCATCAAATTCTGCTTCATCTGCTATTTTGGGCAAAGTTGATGTAGGAATTGATGCTTTTCCTCTGACCTGCAGTTCCCGTTTTCTCCTGTCTGCCAGGGTGGTGCTAGAGAGCAAAGTCATTTCTTGTGAGATTTTTGTCGATAGTGGAGCGGCCGTCAATCTTATTGACACTCAATTTGTAGCCATGCATGGTTTTCAGGTTTGCACATTAGAAAAGGATATACCTGTTTTTGCTATTGACTCTGCTCCACTCTCACAGAGATCTCTGAAGGGCATTGTTCACAATATCCGGCTAGCTGTAGGTGACACTCATGTGGAGGATATATCTTGTTTTGTCCTTAACGGATTGCCTTCTCCTCTAGTTTTGGGGTTACCCTGGCTCACTAGACATAACCCCACTATTGATTGGCAAGGAAGGCAAATAAATGAGTGGGGTGACTTTTGTAGAGAGAATTGTCTCACAGCGACTTTTGCAGAGGTGTCTACTAAAACTGTGCCATCATTTCTCTCTGATTTCTCGGACGTGTTTTCCGAGAGCGGTGTTCACGAGCTACCTCCTCACCGGGAGTTTGACTGTCCCATTAACCTCATTCCCGGCGCCAAGCTGCCAAAAGCACGCCTCTACAATCTCTCACAACCGGAAAGAATCGCAATGCGAACCTATATCTCTGAGAGTCTCGATAAGGGGCATATTCCTCCCTCAAAATCACCTGTTGCCGCAGGTTTTTTTTTTTGTTAAAAAAAAAGATGGCTCTCTGAGACCTTGCCTAGATTTTAGGGAGCTGAACCGTATCACAATTCGCGATCCCTATCCCCTTCCTCTGATCCCGGACCTCTTCAACCAAATTGTTGGGGCCAAGGTTTTTTCCAAATTGGATTTGAGAGGCGCGTACAACCTGGTCAGGGTCAGAGAGGGGGATGAATGGAAAACGGCCTTTAATACCCCTAACGGGCATTTCGAGAATCTCGTTATGCCTTTCGGCCTGATGAATGCTCCGGCCGTCTTTCAGCATTTTGTTAATAGTATTTTCTACCATTTAATGGGGAAATTTGTATTGGTGTATCTTGATGATATTTTGATTTTTACCCCTGATGTTCAGACCCATCAGGATCATCTTTTTCAGGTTCTGCAGATTCTGCGGGAAAATAAATTGTACGCCAAGCTGGAGAAATGTCTTTTTATGGTATCGGAGATTCAATTTCTGGGTTTTCTCCTCTCTGCTTCTGGTTTTCGCATGGATCCGGAGAAGGTCCGTGCTGTACTTGAGTGGGAGCTTCCTGAGAATCAGAAGGCATTGATGCGCTTTCTGGGTTTTGCAAACTATTACAGAAAGTTCATTTTGAATTATTCCTCTGTTGTCAAACCCCTCACTGACATGACAAAAAAGGGGGCGGATTTTTCCTCTTGGTCGGAGGAGGCGCTTGCAGCTTTTTCTAAGATTAAAGAGAGTTTTGCGTCTGTTCCCGTCTTGGTACATCCCGATGTTTCCTTACCTTTTATTGTTGAGGTGGATGCTTCCGAGGTGGGTGTGGGTGCGGTTTCGTCCCAGGGCCCTTCTCCTGCCAAATGGCGACCCTGTGCCTTTTTCTCTAAAAAACTCTCCCCGGCAGAGAAAAACTATGATGTGGGAGATAGGGAGTTGTTGGCCATCAAGTTGGCTTTCGAGGAATGGCGCCATTGGTTGGAGGGGGCCAGGCACCCTATCACCATTTTTACCGACCATAAGAATCTGGCATACTTGGAGTCGGCCAGGCGTATGAATCCGAGACAGGCCGCCCTGGGATCAAAAATGTGAAGGCTGATGCTCTCTCTCGCTGTTTTCCGGGAGGAGGAAACTCTGAGGACCCGGGTCCCATTTTGGCGGAGGGGGTAGTTGTTTCTGCTCTATATTCTGATTTGGAGGCCGAGGTCCAGGCTGCCCAGACTGAGGCACCTGCCCCTTGTCCTTCTGGGAAGTTGTTTGTGCCTCCTGAGCTACGTCACAAACTCTTCAAGGAGCATCATGATACTGTTCTTGCTGGTCACCCCAGGAGTAGAGCCACGGTAGATCTCATTGCTCGGAGATTTTGGTGGCCGGCTCTTCGTAAGTCGGTGGAGGGTTTTGTGGCTGCTTGTGAGACGTGCGCTCGCGCTAAGGTCCCTCGTTCACGGCCTTCAGGTTCCCTTCTCCCGTTACCCATACCTTCCCGTCCTTGGACACACCTGTCCATGGACTTTATCACGGATCTTCCTCGTTCCTCGGGGAAGTCGGTGATCCTGGTGGTGGTGAACCGTTTTAGCAAGATGGCTCATTTCGTACCTTTCCCTGGTTTACCCAATGCTAAAACGTTGGCGCAAGCTTTTGTCGACCATATTGTTAAATTGCATGGCATTCCCTCTGATATTGTTTCCGATAGAGGCACGCAGTTTGTGTCCAGGTTCTGGAAGGCTTTCTGTTCTCGCCTGGGGGTTCGGCTGTCCTTCTCTTCTGCTTTTCACCCGCAGTCGAATGGTCAGACTGAGCGCCTCAATCAGAATCTGGAGACATAGTTGCGCTGTTTTGTGGCAGAGAACCAGGAGGATTGGTGTTCATTTCTCCCTCTTGCTGAGTTTGCTCTGAACAACAGTCGTCAGGAATCTTCTGATAAGTCACCATTCTTTGGTGCATATGGGTTCCATCCGCAGCTTGGGACATTCTCGGGAGGGCTTTTTCTGGTTTACCTGAGGAGGAGAGATTTTCCTCGTCTTTGTCTACCATTTGGCAAAAGATTCAGAGTAATCTTAGAAAGATGAGTGAGAAATATAAGCGTGTGGCTGATAAGAGACGTGTGCCTGGTCCGGACCTGAATGTGGGTGATCTGGTGTGGTTGTCTACAAGAAATATTAAACTGAAGGTTCCCTCCTAGAAATTGGGTCCCAAGTTTATTGGGCCTTATAAAATCTTGTCAGTCATCAATCCTGTTGCCTTCCGTCTTGATCTTCCACGGGTTTGGAAGATACATAATGTATTTCACAGATCTCTCTTAAAACCATATGTCCAGCCCACGGTACCCTCCTCTTTGCCTCCTCCTCCGATTTTCGTTGATGGCAATCTTGAGTTTGAGGTTTCCAGAATTGTGGACTCTCGCATTGTCCGCGGTTCTCTTCAGTACCTCGTTCATTGGAAGGGTTATGGTCCTGAGGAGAGGATGTGGGTTCCGGTGTCGGACATTAAAGCCACTCGCCTCATCAGGGCATTTCATAGGGCTCATCCTGAGAAGGTGGGTCCTGGTTGTCCGGAGTCCACCCGTAGAGGGGGGGGGGGGTACTGTCACTACTAGAGCTTGGAGGAGTTCTCACTGCTCTGTTTCTCCGCCCCTGTGATGAGGTTTTTACTTTCTGTTTCCTTCCTCCCAGCTGTTCCTCCTGCGTTTGATTTCCCTGCCTTTAAATCACCCCTCCTCCTTTTGTAGGGTGTGGATTATATTTCTCATTTGAGTTGTAGCTATTGCTTGAGTATCTTCACTTGTAAGCTATCATTTCACTGGACCTGTGTTCTGCTGCAGCAAGTACTCCGGATATTGCCAGCTGTCTATGGATCCATCTTCTCTGCTGCTGCAGCTCCTTCAGCTAAGTGTGCAGACATTGTGTATATCTGTTTATTTTCTGACTGGATCTGAGGCGACCACGGTTCCCTCCATATACTGAGCAGGGCACCGGTGGCCGTGCCCCTTCCACTATTGTAGGGGTTACAGTGGTCATCAGTCTTAGGTACGCGGGCATGCCTCGTTCCACCATTTGGATCCGGGCATGTGCTTTAGCAACATAGGGAGAGCATTGAGGGTCTGACAGGGGTCACCCTTTATCCTCCCTAGTTTGGGTCCGGTCAGTTGCTCTATTTACTGTGTATACTCTTGTTGCTCACATACAGCCGTGACAGTACAACTGGTGGAGTCATTTTCCTGCATAACAGGGGAATTCACCTTCCTAGAGGACTGGTGGGGTCATCTTCTTGCAGAACTAATAAGACCATCTTCCTGGAGGACTGGTGAAGTCATCTTTCTAGGGGACTTGTAGGACTTGTCCTGGAAGACTATTGTGATTGCCTTCCTGGAGGACTAATTTTCATCATCTTCCTGGAGGACTGATAGATTTATATTCCTGGAGGACTGGTGGGGTCGTTTTCTTGTAAGACTAGTGGGATCACCTTCTTGGAAGACTAGTAGGGACAACTTCTGAGGTCACTTTCCTAGAAGACTGTTGTGATCGCCTTCATGGAGGACTGGTTTGCATCAACTTCCTGGTAGACTGGCAGCATCATCTACTTGGAGGTCTGGTGGGGTGATCATCCTGGAGAACTTTTCCCGAGAGAGTACAAGAGGAAGCGCACTTCACATAAAATGGAATTCTATGAGATGAAAAGACTAAACTGAAACCCCTCGAGCTACTTTCCTTTAATCCTGTACAAAGAGTCACATGTGGTGGAGGGTCAGATCCTGGGAGATGTGCAGGGTATCAGGGGTAAATCATCTCCTTCCTCCTATAGTACTATAATGAACTGTCATTGTTAATAAATACTCTCTTTGAACCGTAGTCTATAAATCTAATAACCGACTTCCTCATAATCCACTCAAGAGCAAACTTACTGTGACATGGCAAACTGCAAAGAAAAAAGCTTGATAAAAAAGGTAAGACAATAAAATATGTTTACCAGTGACAGCATAATACATCGTATTACACAGGATCGGACTGGTCCACAAGGGGACAGGTGAATCTCCTGGTGGGCACCTGACAAACCGGTATCTTCAATGAAGATGGATGCGATGGCCTCTCCACACGCCAATGGATGAGGTGAGTATGTATTTTTTGTTTTTAACGCCATTTCATGGAAAATTAATTTGTTACCATGAAGCACGAGGAAATTTGGTTTGACGGCAAATCAAATTTTTCCTAAAATTTTGATTGAATTCAAATCGTTTGACTTCGGTTCTCTTAACACTACTGTCACCCATCATTCTTTTTATACATCTGCCTTTGGAGTTGTCTCTATTGTGGAAGTGTCTATAATGTACAGTACTTACAAAGCCTCATATCTTCTATCTACAATTGAGCGCTATACACTCATGATTTGTGACTTATAGTTTATGATCTCATACTCTTGGATTCAACTTTATGGAGGGCTTGTGTGGATATCTGTTTGGGGGTCTAGTGTGGACTGGTAGAATCATGCTTATGGAGGACTCTAGGGTTTTCTTCTTGTAGGCCTGCTAGAGTCATCTTTTTTAAAGACTGGGGGGTTTATCATCCATTAGGGCTAGTGGAATAATGTTCTGGTGGGATATTTCTTAAGGTTTAGATGGGGTCATCTCCGTGGAGGACTAGAGGAGTCATCTTTCTTGAGGACTGATGGGATTATCTTCTGTTAGGGTTGGTGGAATCATCGTCTAGTAAGGACTAGTGGGGTAATTTTCCCAGACAACTGGTGGGGTCATCTTCCTAGAGGACTGGCATGGTCATATTTCTGGAAGACCCATGTGGTCATCTTTCTGGAAGACTGATGGGGTCATCTTAATGGAGGACTGGTGCATTTTCCTGCATAACTGGTGAGTTCATATTCCTAGAGGACTGGTGGGGTCATCTTAATGGAGGACTGGTGGGGTCATCATCCTGTACATGTCACTACTAGAGCTTGGAGGAGTTCTCACTGCTCTGTTTCTCCGCCCCTGTGATGAGGTTTTTACTTTCTGTTTCCTTCCTCCCAGCTGTTCCTCCTGCGTTTGATTTCCCTGCCTTTAAATCACCCCTCCTCCTTTTGTAGGGTGTGGATTATATTTCTCATTTGAGTTGTAGCTCTTGCTTGAGTATCTTCACTTGTAAGCTATCATTTCACTGGACCTGTGTTCTGCTGCAGCAAGTACTCCGGATATTGCCAGCTGTCTTTGGATCCGTCTTCTCTGCTGCTGCAGCTCCTTCAGCTAAGTGTGCAGACATTGTGTGTATCTGTTTATTTTCTGACTGGATCTGAGGCGACCAGGTTCCCTCCATATACTGAGCAGGGCACCGGTGGCCGTGCCCCTTCCACTATTGTAGGGGTTACAGTGGTCATCAGTCTTAGGTACGCGGGCATGCCTCGTTCCACCATTTGGATCCGGGCATGTGCTTTAGCAACATAGGGAGAGCTTTGAGGGTCTGACAGGGGTCACCCTTTATCCTCCCTAGTTTGGGTCCGGTCAGTTGCTCTATTTACTGTGTATACTCTTGTTGCTCACATACAGCCGTGACATTATAATCCACCAAAACCGTCCTTTTTGACATGGATCCGCTTTCTGGCCTGGTTGACCGCATGCAGGGTCTTTCTTTGGAGGTAGCGGATCTCCGTCAATCTATGACTCAGCTTCAAGCATTGGGCTATGCTCCGGCCCATGGAGTCTGTTGCGAGCCAAAGGTCTCACTTCCGGAAACGTTCTCCGGGGGCAGTGAGAATTTTGTTCGCTTCAGAGAGGCATGCAAACTCCATTTTTGCTTGTGTCCCCACTCCTCTGGTAATGAGGAGCAGAGGGTGAGGATTGTCATCTCCCTGCTCAGGGGTAATGCTCAGACTTGGGCTTTTTCGCTGCCATCAGGGGATCCCTCCCTTCGATCCGTGGAAAGATTTTTTGTGGCCCTGGGGCAGATATATGATGACCCGGATCGTGTTGCTCTGGCCGAATCTAACTTACGTTTTTTATGCCAGAACAAACTGTCTGCAGAGCTTTATTGTTCTGAATTTTGGAGATGGGCAGCTGATTCAGGTTGGAATGATGCTGCACTCCGGAGTCAGTTCTGTCATGGTCTCTCAGAGAGATTGAAAGATGCGTTTGCTTTCCATGAGAGACCAACATCCTTAGAGTCTGCCATGTCATTGGCGGTACGCCTTGACAGGTGTCTAAGAGAAAGAAACAAGACCTCTCTGTCCAGCCATTGTCAGTCTAGGGGCAGTGGTGCGGACTCATTCAGAGTGCAGGGGCCTCATCCTATCTCGCTCCCCTCTGAGGAGGAGCCCATGCAGCTAGGTCGACTTTCCCCTGATAAAAGAGGATTTAGTCCTCAGAGTATGGTGTGTTTTTGTTGTGGGGGCATAGGTCATTTGGCAAATGTTTGTCCGTCTAGGAGATTCTTGAACTGTACTAAGAGCGATAATAAGAGAAAAACCTCAAAAGGTAAATCATCAAATTCTGCTTCATCTGCTATTTTGGGCAAAGTTGATGTAGGAATTGATGCTTTTCCTCTGACCTGCAGTTCCCGTTTTCTCCTGTCTGCCAGGGTGGTGCTAGAGAGCAAAGTCATTTCTTGTGAGATTTTTGTCGATAGTGGAGCGGCCGTCAATCTTATTGACACTCAATTTGTAGCCATGCATGGTTTTCAGGTTTGCACATTAGAAAAGGATATACCTGTTTTTGCTATTGACTCTGCTCCACTCTCACAGAGATCTCTGAAGGGCATTGTTCACAATATCCGGCTAGCTGTAGGTGACACTCATGTGGAGGATATATCTTGTTTTGTCCTTAACGGATTGCCTTCTCCTCTAGTTTTGGGGTTACCCTGGCTCACTAGACATAACCCCACTATTGATTGGCAAGGAAGGCAAATAAATGAGTGGGGTGACTTTTGTAGAGAGAATTGTCTCACAGCGACTTTTGCAGAGGTGTCTACTAAAACTGTGCCATCATTTCTCTCTGATTTCTCGGACGTGTTTTCCGAGAGCGGTGTTCACGAGCTACCTCCTCACCGGGAGTTTGACTGTCCCATTAACCTCATTCCCGGCGCCAAGCTGCCAAAAGCACGCCTCTACAATCTCTCACAACCGGAAAGAATCGCAATGCGAACCTATATCTCTGAGAGTCTCGATAAGGGGCATATTCCTCCCTCAAAATCACCTGTTGCCGCAGGTTTTTTTTTTTGTTAAAAAAAAAGATGGCTCTCTGAGACCTTGCCTAGATTTTAGGGAGCTGAACCGTATCACAATTCGCGATCCCTATCCCCTTCCTCTGATCCCGGACCTCTTCAACCAAATTGTTGGGGCCAAGGTTTTTTCCAAATTGGATTTGAGAGGCGCGTACAACCTGGTCAGGGTCAGAGAGGGGGATGAATGGAAAACGGCCTTTAATACCCCTAACGGGCATTTCGAGAATCTCGTTATGCCTTTCGGCCTGATGAATGCTCCGGCCGTCTTTCAGCATTTTGTTAATAGTATTTTCTACCATTTAATGGGGAAATTTGTATTGGTGTATCTTGATGATATTTTGATTTTTACCCCTGATGTTCAGACCCATCAGGATCATCTTTTTCAGGTTCGCAGATTCTGCGGGAAAATAAATTGTACGCCAAGCTGGAGAAATGTCTTTTTATGGTATCGGAGATTCAATTTCTGGGTTTTCTCCTCTCTGCTTCTGGTTTTCGCATGGATCCGGAGAAGGTCCGTGCTGTACTTGAGTGGGAGCTTCCTGAGAATCAGAAGGCATTGATGCGCTTTCTGGGTTTTGCAAACTATTACAGAAAGTTCATTTTGAATTATTCCTCTGTTGTCAAACCCCTCACTGACATGACAAAAAAGGGGGCGGATTTTTCCTCTTGGTCGGAGGAGGCGCTTGCAGCTTTTTCTAAGATTAAAGAGAGTTTTGCGTCTGCTCCCGTCTTGGTACATCCCGATGTTTCCTTACCTTTTATTGTTGAGGTGGATGCTTCCGAGGTGGGTGTGGGTGCGGTTTCGTCCCAGGGCCCTTCTCCTGCCAAATGGCGACCCTGTGCCTTTTTCTCTAAAAAACTCTCCCCGGCAGAGAAAAACTATGATGTGGGAGATAGGGAGTTGTTGGCCATCAAGTTGGCTTTCGAGGAATGGCGCCATTGGTTGGAGGGGGCCAGGCACCCTATCACCATTTTTACCGACCATAAGAATCTGGCATACTTGGAGTCGGCCAGGCGTATGAATCCGAGACAGGCCGCCCTGGGATCAAAAATGTGAAGGCTGATGCTCTCTCTCGCTGTTTTCCGGGAGGAGGAAACTCTGAGGACCCGGGTACCATTTTGGCGGAGGGGGTAGTTGCTTCTGCTCTATATTCTGATTTGGAGGCCGAGGTCCAGGCTGCCCAGACTGAGGCACCTGCCCCTTGTCCTTCTGGGAAGTTGTTTGTGCCTCCTGAGCAACGTCACAAACTCTTCAAGGAGCATCATGATACTGTTCTTGCTGGTCACCCCAGGAGTAGAGCCACGGTAGATCTCATTGCTCGGAGATTTTGGTGGCCGGCTCTTCGTAAGTCGGTGGAGGGTTTTGTGGCTGCTTGTGAGACGTGCGCTCGCGCTAAGGTCCCTCGTTCACGGCCTTCAGGTTCCCTTCTCCCGTTACCCATACCTTCCCGTCCTTGGACACACCTGTCCATGGACTTTATCACGGATCTTCCTCGTTCCTCGGGGAAGTCGGTGATCCTGGTGGTGGTGAACCGTTTTAGCAAGATGGCTCATTTCGTACCTTTCCCTGGTTTACCCAATGCTAAAACGTTGGCGCAAGCTTTTGTCGACCATATTGTTAAATTGCATGGCATTCCCTCTGATATTTTTTCCGATAGAGGCACGCAGTTTGTGTCCAGGTTCTGGAAGGCTTTCTGTTCTCGCCTGGGGGTTCGGCTGTCCTTCTCTTCTGCTTTTCACCCGCAGTCGAATGGTCAGACTGAGCGCCTCAATCAGAATCTGGAGACATAGTTGCGCTGTTTTGTGGCAGAGAACCAGGAGGATTGGTGTTCATTTCTCCCTCTTGCTGAGTTTGCTCTGAACAACCGTCGTCAGGAATCTTCTGATAAGTCACCATTCTTTGGTGCATATGGGTTCCATCCGCATCTTGGGACATTCTCGGGAGGGCTTTTTCTGGTTTACCTGAGGAGGAGAGATTTTCCTCGTCTTTGTCTACCATTTGGCAAAAGATTCAGAGTAATCTTAGAAAGATGAGTGAGAAATATAAGCGTGTGGCTGATAAGAGACGTGTGCCTGGTCCGGACCTGAATGTGGGTGATCTGGTGTGGTTGTCTACAAGAAATATTAAACTGAAGGTTCCCTCCTAGAAATTGGGTCCCAAGTTTATTGGGCCTTATAAAATCTTGTCAGTCATCAATCCTGTTGCCTTCCGTCTTGATCTTCCACGGGTTTGGAAGATACATAATGTATTTCACAGATCTCTCTTAAAACCATATGTCCAGCCCACGGTACCCTCCTCTTTGCCTCCTCCTCCGATTTTCGTTGATGGCAATCTTGAGTTTGAGGTTTCCAGAATTGTGGACTCTCGCATTGTCCGCGGTTCTCTTCAGTACCTCGTTCATTGGAAGGGTTATGGTCCTGAGGAGAGGATGTGGGTTCCGGTGTCGGACATTAAAGCCACTCGCCTCATCAGGGCATTTCATAGGGCTCATCCTGAGAAGGTGGGTCCTGGTTGTCCGGAGTTCACCCGTAGAGGGGGGGGGGTACTGTCACTACTAGAGCTTGGAGGAGTTCTCACTGCTCTGTTTCTCCACCCCTGTGATGAGGTTTTTACTTTCTGTTTCCTTCCTCCCAGCTGTTCCTCCTGCGTTTGATTTCCCTGCCTTTAAATCACCCCTCCTCCTTTTGTAGGGTGTGGATTATATTTCTCATTTGAGTTGTAGCTATTGCTTGAGTATCTTCACTTGTAAGCTATCATTTCACTGGACCTGTGTTCTGCTGCAGCAAGTACTCCGGATATGGCCAGCTGTCTTTGGATCCATCTTCTCTGCTGCTGCAGCTCCTTCAGCTAAGTGTGCAGACATTGTGTATATCTGTTTATTTTCTGACTGGATCTGAGGCGACCACGGTTCCCTCCATATACTGAGCAGGGCACCGGTGGCCGTGCCCCTTCCACTATTGTAGGGGTTACAGTGGTCATCAGTCTTAGGTACGCGGGCATGCCTCGTTCCACCATTTGGATCCGGGCATGTGCTTTAGCAACATAGGGAGAGCATTGAGGGTCTGACAGGGGTCACCCTTTATCCTCCCTAGTTTGGGTCCGGTCAGTTGCTCTATTTACTGTGTATACTCTTGTTGCTCACATACAGCCGTGACAGTACAACTGGTGGAGTCATTTTCCTGCATAACAGGGGAATTCACCTTCCTAGAGGACTGGTGGGGTCATCTTCTTGCAGAACTAATAAGACCATCTTCCTGGAGGACTGGTGAAGTCATCTTTCTAGGGGACTTGTAGGACTTGTCCTGGAAGACTATTGTGATTGCCTTCCTGGAGGACTAATTTTCATCATCTTCCTGGAGGACTGATAGATTTATATTCCTGGAGGACTGGTGGGGTCGTTTTCTTGTAAGACTAGTGGGATCACCTTCTTGGAAGACTAGTAGGGACAACTTCTGAGGTCACTTTCCTAGAAGACTGTTGTGATCGCCTTCATGGAGGACTGGTTTGCATCAACTTCCTGGTAGACTGGCAGCATCATCTACTTGGAGGTCTGGTGGGGTGATCATCCTGGAGAACTTTTCCCGAGAGAGTACAAGAGGAAGCGCACTTCACATAAAATGGAATTCTATGAGATGAAAAGACTAAACTGAAACCCCTCAAGCTACTTTCCTTTAATCCTGTACAAAGAGTCACATGTGGTGGAGGGTCAGATCCTGGGAGATGTGCAGGGTATCAGGGGTCAATCATCTCCTTCCTCCTATAGTACTATAATGAACTGTCATTGTTAATAAATACTCTCTTTGAACCGTAGTCTATAAATCTAATAACCGACTTCCTCATAATCCACTCAAGAGCAAACTTACTGTGACATGGCAAACTGAAAAGAAAAAAGCTTGATAAAAAAGGTAAGACAATAAAATATGTTTTGCAATATTACAATATAATAATACACTTTTTACTTCCTCACCCCTTAATTCCTCACCCTCTTCAAGATATACAGTATGCTTTTTGTTACTCCTGTTGATGTCAATGGACTGAACATAGGTCCTGTCCTAATATTTCTTGCAGATAAGCTTGTTGTAATTGTATCTAAACACATCCAGGATACAAATCCTTCTCCCACCTGGATAGTTTTCAACAGTGTATTAGTACAGGTAATTTGTTTCAAATCCTGGTGGCTGAATATTTTACCATGGTCGTCAGAGTCCTGATCTGAACATCATTAAAAAATGTTTGGATGGACCCAAAAGAGCAGTCCAAACAAGACGGTCCAGGAATCTAACAGAACTGGAAGACATCTGCAAGGAGGAATGGAGGAAAATCCCTCAAACAAGAACTGAAAGACTCTCGGCTGCTACAAAAGGCGTTTGAAAGCTGTGATACTTGCCAAAGGGAGTTATACTAGGAACTAACCATGCAGGGGGGCCCAAAGTTTTCATTTCCTTTTTTGTTATTTTATAAAATGTCAAATATGAAATAAAAAAATAGATTTATTTTTGCTTAAAATACAAAGGGAATGTGTCATCTGTAACTTTATGCCTTTTGGAAATTATTTCATCTTCAACTTGCTTAAATCTTCACAGTAACAGTAATTTTGACCAGGGGTGCCCAAACCGGGATGATTCACGAATGCACGTTAGTCGAACTGCACGTTCGCGGCGGGCCCCATTCACTTTAATGGCAGGCGAACCTGAAAAACCTTCAGGTCATATTTGCAGCCAGCAAACACTTACTAGAAGTACACAAACAGTCCCACAACATGGACAGTGATATACCAGAGGGGGATCATTGGCAAAAATTCCCACAAATAATATGTATTTTAATCAGGGGCCATTTTTATGCGTCTTAAAGGGAAACTCTCAAAAATGTGCCCTGCTGGAGCCTAGAAAAATGTTATTTCCCATCGGTTTGATGTATACAAATATGCAGCACTACACGTTTTTGTATCCTGCAGAGTCCATTAAAAAAATGCATACGTTAAGGCTACATTCACACGTCAGTATTTTTCTATAATCCGATTTTCGGTCCTTTTTTTGCGGATCCGTTGTTCCTGAAAATGTTTCCGTATGTCATCCGTATGTCATCCGTTTTTTGCGGATCCGCAAAAAACGGAAACATGTATAAATTTCAATAAGCAAATAAAGTTGTTTGGATTTCTTTAAAAAAAATAAAAATAAATAAATAAAATGTCATTTCCAGGAACGGATTCCGTATAAAACGGATGACATACGTAATGACATCCGAATGTCTTCCGTTTTTTGCGGATCCATTGACTTTGTATTGTACCAGGATCCGATTTTTCAGGAAAAGAATAGGACATGTTTTATATTTAAACGGACATGCGGAACGGAACAACGGAAACGGACAGCACACATTGTGCTGTCCGTTTTTTTCCAGGACCCATTGAAAATGAATGGGTCCAGATCTGTTCCAGATCTGTTCCAGAAAAAACGGAACAGAGCAGGAAAGAAAAAACGGACGTGTGAATGGACCCTTAAGCAAACTTTTTTCTACCATGAAACTGTATGGTGAACGGACGCCACTGTACGGCATCAGTCTGAGGCATCTGTTAACGCATACATTTTTGGTATGCATTAAATGGATGGCAAAAATAGGATGTGAACCAAACCCTAGTGTCAGAATAAGCACCAGTAGACAGCGGAGCAGCGTGGCAGAGAGGGGAGGCCGCCATGTGCTGACAGAGCTTTACCTGGTCCTGGTGGTCAGGGATGAGGACTGTGTTTCCCAAGGATCATATTCTACTGGGAAATACAGGGCACAGCATAATACACTAGAATCTATAGAATATAAAATATTAGACCTCCCCCTGAATAATAATACAATTAGGTGGTAATTTATTATATAGAAATACGTTTATGTTAAGTCCTTAGCACAGCAATATGCATATTTTTCCCGCTCATGCCAGGTCTAAAAAGGGATGGCGTGGGCAGGGAAAAGGATACAGTTATGGCCATCCAGATATTGGATACCACCGCCATACATTGAACAGATAACACCGCCATATCGTGACCAGATAAAAGGGTATAGGAGGGCACAGTACAGGGAATGACTAGGGGCACTGCACAGGGTGTGGTAAGAGGGCACAATGCAGGGTATAAGAAGGCACAGTACGGGGTGACTGGCACAGTACGGGATAGGGGCCACAGTCACATGACCCTGTGACATTAAAAGGTCCTTATGGTGAATGTGGTTCATACGCCACCATAATGAGAGGCAAAGGAGTGAGACAAGGGTGTGATTATGTGGCTAGAGATAAAAAATGTAACTGTCATCCAGTACAGGCCCCAAAAATTTGCCAATAGGCATTCACCTGACAGCAAAGAACTTTGGATTCTGTGGCTGGAGGTACATTAGGCGGTCACAGGATAAATATGTAACTATCAGCCAGTACAGGCCCCAAAAAAAATGGCATTCACCTGAAATAAAAAGCATTTTATGCCGCTGTATATACATAAGGCAAGGACAATTCTTTGTCCTGGGCGGTGGCTGATATGTGTGGGCTGGCATTAAGGAAATTCAATTACACGTGGTCATCACAGGTGTTGAAATCCTCCGAGATCATTTTAAAAATATGAGGTAGTCCACACTGTCGTGAGCTAGGCGAGTGTGCTTATCAGTCATGATCCCCCCTGCTGCGCTGAACATGCTTTCGGACAGGACACTGGACGAGGGGCAAGCCAAGAGTTCCATGGAAAATTGTGCCAGCTCTGGCCACAGGTCAAGCCTGCACACCAGGGCCGTCTTTAACCCCTTAAGGACACAGCCTTTTTACACCTTAGGACCAGGCCATTTTTTGAAAATCTGACCAGAGTCCCTTTAAGTGCTGATAACTTTAAAACGCTTTGACTTATCCAGGCCGTTCTGAGATTGTTTTTTCGTCACATATTGTACTTCATGACACTGGTAAAATGAAGTCAAAAAAATTATTTTTTTTGCACCAAAAAATACCTAATTTAACAAAAAATTTGGAAAAATTTGCAAATTTCAAAGTTTCAGTTTCTCTACTTCTGTAATACATAGTAATACCCCCAAAAATTGTGATGACTTTACATTCCCCATATGTCTACTTCATGTTAGAATTGATTTGGGAATGATATTTTATTTTTTGGGGATGTTATAAGGCTTAGAAGTTTAGAAGCAAATCTTGAAATTTTTCAGAAATTTACAAAAACTCAATTTTTAGGGACCCGTTCAGGTCTCAAGTCACTTTGCGAGGCTTACATTATAGAAACCACCCAAAAATGACCCCATCTAAGAAACTACACCCCTCAAGGTATTCAAAACTGATTTTGCATACGTTGTTAACCCTTTAGGTGTTGCACAAGAGTTATTGGCAAATGGGGAGGAAATTTGAGAATTTCATTTTTTTGTCTAATTTTTCATTTTAACCCATTTTTTCCACTAACAAATCAAGGGTTAACAGCCAAACAAGACTGTATCTTTATTGCCCTGACTCTGCCGTTTACAGAAACACCCAATATGTGGCCGTAAACTACTGTACGGCCACACAGCGGGGCGTAGAGTGAAAGGTGCGCCGTATGGTTTTTGGAGGGCTGATTTTTATGGACTGGTTTATTTACACCATGTCCCATTTGAAGCCCCCTGATGCACCCCTAGAGGAGAAACTCCCTAAAAGTGACCCCATCTAAGAAACTACACCCCTCAAGCTATTCAAAACTGATTTTACATACATCGTTAACCCTTTAGGTGTTGCACAGGAGTTATTGGCAAATGGCGATGAAATTTGAGAATTTCATTTTTTTTGCCTAATTTTCCATTTTAACCCATTTTTTCCACTAACAAAGCAAGGGTTAACAGCCAAACAAGACTGTATCTTTATTGCCCTGACTCTGCTGTTTACAGAAACACCCCATATGTGGCCGTAAACTACTGTACGGGCACACAGCGGGGCGTAGAGTGAAAGGTGCGCCGTTTGGTTTTTGGAGGGCTGATTTTGCTGGACTGTTTTTTTGGCACCATGTCCCATTTGAAGCCCCCCTGATGCACCCCTGGAGTAGAAACTCCATAAAAGTGACCCCATCTAAGAAACTACACCCCTCAAGGTATTCAAAACTGATTTTACAAACTTTGTTAACCCTTTAGGTGTTGCACAAGATTTAATGGAAAATAGAGATACAATTTCAAAATTTCACTTTTTTGGCAGATTTTCCATTTTAATATTTTTTTTCCAGTTACAAAGCAAGGGTTAACAGCCAAACAAAACTCATTATTTATGGCCCTGATTCTGTAGTTTACAGAAACACCCCATATGTGGTCGTAAACTGCTGTACGGGCACACGGCAGGGCGCAGAAGGAAAGGAACGCCATACGGTTTTTGGAAGGCAGATTTTGCTGGACAGTTTTTTTTTACACCATGTCCCATTTGAAGCCCCCCTGATGCACCCCTAGAGTAGAAACTCCAAAAAAGTGACCCCATTTTAGAAACTACGGGATAGGGTGGCAGTTTTGTTGGTACTAGTTTAGGGTACATATGATTTTTGGTTGCTCTATATTACACTTTTTGTGCGGCAAGGTAACAAGAAATAGATTTTTTGGCACGTTTTTATTTTTTGTTATTGACAACATTCATCTGACAGGTTAGATCATGTGGTAATTTTATAGAGCAGGTTGTCACGGACGTGGCGATACCTAATATGTATACTATTTTTTTTATTTATGTAAGTTTTACACAATGATTTCATTTTTAAAACAAAAAAAATGTTTTAGTGTCTCCATAGTCTAAGAGCCATAGTTTTTTCAGTTTTTGGGCGATTATCTTAAGTAGGGTCTCATTTTTTGCGGGATGAAATGACGGTTTGATTGGCATCTATTTTGGGGTGCATATGACTTTTTGATTGCTTGCTATTACACTTTTTGTGACGTAAGATGACAAAAAATGGCTTTTTTTACAACGTTTTTATTTTAATTTTTTTACGGTGGTCATCTGAGGGGTTAGATCATGTGATATTTTTATAGAGCCGGTCGATACGGACGCGGCGATACCTAATATGTATACTTTTTTTTTTATTTATGTAAGTTTTACACAATGATTTCATTTTTGAAACAAATAAAATCATGTTTTAGTGTTTCCATAGTCTAAGAGCCATAGTTTTTTCAGTTTTTGGGCGATTATCTTGGGTAGGGTATGATTTTTGCGGGATGAGATGACGGTTTGATTGGTACTATTTTGGCGTACATGCGACTTTTTTGATCACTTTTATTACCTTTTTTGGGAAGTAAGGTGGGCAAAATTTCAATTTCATCATAGTTTTTTATTTTTTATTTTTATGGCGTTCACCGTTCGGGTAAAGTAACATAACCGTTTTATAGATCAGGTCGTTACGGACGCGGCGATACCAAACATGTGTAGGGAATTTTATTTTTTTCATTTTTAATCAGTGATAAATGTGTTTTTTGATTTTTACTTTTTTTTCACTTTTTTTAACTTTTTTTTTGACCCAGACCCACTTGGTTCTTGAAGATCCAGTGGGTCTGATGTCTGTATAATACAGTACAGTACAATATATATTGTTCTGTACTGTATTTTACTTACACTGAACAGATCTATGCTTTCAGCACAGATCTGTTCAGCACCATGGACAGCAGGACGCCTGAGAGGCGTCCTGTTGCCATGGGAACCTTCCCCGTCTGCTCAGAACTGCGCAGACGGGGAAGGGTAAGCACAGGGCTGAGGGGGGCTCTCTGGGGGCTCTCTCCCTCTCCATCGGGGGGCTGCAAAGGCACAGCAGCCCCCCGATGGGAGAGGGAGGGAGCTCCCTGCGCTGTTAACCTTTTCCATACAGCGGTCCGTACGGACCGCTGTATGGAAAGGGTTAACGGCTGACATCGCATCGCAGATGTCAGCCGTTTATACCAGGGTGCCAGCAATGTGCTGGCACCCTGGTATACCCACTAGAAACCAACGATTATACAAGGGGAGGCGGGCGGGGGATCGCGATCCCGCCTGCCGCACCGCCCGCCTCCCGCACCGCCCGCACTGCCCGCAACCCTCCCCCTGCACCTCCCACCGGGCTAAAATCACTCGGGGGGTGCAGGGGGAGGGATACAGATCTATTTTAGGAATACTAAAGTTTCTGATCCCCGCGGTCAGGGACCGCAGGGATCAGAAACTGCAGAAATCGCAGCAAACCGCAGGTCTGAATTGACCTGCGGTTTGCCGCGATCGCCGACATGGGGGGGTCACGGGACCCCCCCGCGCATTTAGCCTAGGTGCCTGCTCAATGATTTGAGCAGGCACCGGGTTCCGATCACTGCCGGCCGGGCGGCAGTGATCGGAACAACACATGACGTACCGGTACGTCATGTGTCCTTAAGTACCAGGACATCATGACGTACCGGTACGTCATGTGTCCTTAAGAGGTTAATATTGATTGGACCCTGGGCAAGAATTTACTTGGGCCCCGCCACCCCCCCCCGCACTTTGCTGTACTTCCTATACTTACCTGTCACATCCAGGGTCTCCAGGTGACGTCTCCTCTCTGTCATCATCTTCTCTGTAGCCGCCTCGTCTCTGCAGAGTGTGACACACAGACATCTTAGCTTCCTCACATTCTATCATTATCCCCCAACTGGAGTCCCCACAGTGTTATCCTGTTGCTTGCTGTGCCCCCCCCTATAGCTATAGGGGGTGCAGAGGTAGCAGTTGCTACCGGGCCCAGGAGCATGAAGGGGCCCAAAGACACTTGTGCCACATAAGAAGACACACAAAGCACTGAGGGAAGGGGGGCCCAAGCTGAACTCTTGCACCGGAGCCCATGAGCCGTTAGTTACGCCCCTGCCCCCCCCCCCAATACTATCCTGAAGAAACATTACTGCCCCCCATAGTAATAGTTCTCCTCATAGTCCCACCAATAGTAATTCCCTTCTAGAATGCCCTCATTAGTAACACTGCCCCAACCGTGATAATGCTCCTCAACAATGCCCCCATTATTAGAAGAGCCCTCCCATATTAATAATACCCTCACAGAGTCCCCAGTAGAAATAAGGCCCCCTATTGTTCGCCCAGTGGTAATAAAGCTCCCTACAGACCCCTCAGTAGTAATAAGGCCCCCATAGTGCGCTTAGTAGAAATAAGGCGGATCTATAAGACCCTCCTATAGACCCCCAGTAGTAATAAGACCGCCTATAACGTCCCCTGGATCTGCAGTGCCCCCTGCAGTTATAATCCTCCCTCCACCATACAGTCCCATGTAAATAACATCACCTCCTCCCCAGCCGCCTCCAACGCACAATTCCATGTAAACATCACCCCCTAAGGCTACTTTCACACTTGCGTTCTTGCGGATCTGTCCTGTACTTGTACAGGACGGATCCGCACCGATAATACAAACGAATGCATCCGCTCAGGACCGATTCGTTTGTATTAGATTTGAATTTCTAAGTCCCAATACGGATCCGTCCTGACTTACATTGAAAGTCAATGGGGGACGGATCCGTTTACAATTGCACCATTTTGTGTCAATGCAAAGGGATCCGTCCCCATTGACTTACATTGTAAGTCAGGACGGATCCGTTTGGCTCCACAAGGCCATGCGGACACAAAAACGCTGCTTGCAGCATTTTGGGGTCCGCCTCCAAAACGGAACGGGGGGCCGTACGGAGCCGAATGAATGCATTCTGAATGGATCCGCATCCATTCAGAATGCATTGGGGTTAAACTGATGCATTTGGGGCTGCTTGTGAGAGCCTTGAAACGGATCTCACAAGCGGATCCCCAAACCCAAATGTGAACGTAGCCTAAACATACAGTCCCATGTACATAAACATCATTCCCCCCCACCATCCACTTTCAACATACAGTCCCATGTAAATAACATCACTCCCTCCCCCAGCCACCTCAAGCACACAGTTCCATGTCAATAACATCCCTTCAGCCCTAACATACATCCTAGTTAAATAACTACAACTCCCAGCATTGCTCTGCCTCTCCCTTCACTTACCTCTCCAGTCCTCATATACAGACATCAGCATTAGGCTCCTTCTCCTCTTCACTCCGGTCCAATCCTGCACTGGTCACATGATGGTGACATCATCCAGGTCATCCTATCACAGCCTGTTTTGCTGATCACATGACCTGTGATGTCACCACAGGTCCTTAACCTCTTCCCAGTGTATTAGATTCAATTGTATTGCCGTTCTGTGTACGGCAATACAGTTGTATCTATCAGGCAGGCAGGACATTCGGGGCCTGGGACAAAACATCAGGGGCCCAGGCCCCGAATGTTTTAACCCAGGCCCCGAATGTTTTAACCCGAATTGTTTCAACCCAGGAGCAACTGGGCCCGGGGCAGCTGCCCCTTTTGCCCTGCGGCAAAGACGGCCCTGCTGCACACCCAGTAGTCAAGGGGTTCCTCACTTCTCAGAGCGTCCACATTGAAGTGACCAACACATATTCAAACCGCCCTCTTCTTGCAGGCGCGGTAGGATTGGTACCCACACTTGTTTCGCTGTGGGTGGAAATTCCTCTGCCAGTTCTCGCAACAGCAGAATGCAGCATCTCTCGCAGCAAGGCCTGGAAATGTTGCATTCTGCCAGCCCTCTGTGATGCTGGTAACATGTCTGCCATTTTGTGTTTGTACCTAAGTGCGTTGCCACCCAGTACAGGTCCTTGACCTTTATGCTTTTTATACAGGGGGGCCCTGTTCAAACACTGGTGCATGAAGGCCTCCATTTGCACAAAATTGGAAGTGGTGGAGCGCCCTGGCTCCTGCTCATCGCCCAGGAGAATGTCGTCCTCGGTCTCCTTTCCCCAGCCACGGACAACAACCAGGGATCCCTGAAAAGTTTCAATTCTTCTCTTCTTGATCCTCCTCCTCCTCTCCCCCCAGCCACCATCCTCCTCTGACTCCTCTTCAGACTCCTGCTGACTTGTCTCAAATGTTCGCGAACGGGCGAATCGGGCAAACAGCCATAGAATTCAATAGGCAGGCAAATTTTAAAACCCACAGGGACTCTTTCTGGCCACAATAGTGATGGAAAAGTTGTTTCAAGGGGACTAACACCTGGACTGTGGCATGCTGGAGGGGGATCCATGGCAAAACTCCCATGGAAAATTACGTAGTTGACGCAGAGTCGGGTTTTAATCCATAAAGGGCATAAATCACCTAACATTCCTAAAATGTTTGGAATAACGTGCTTTAAAACATCCAGTGTGTGTATACGATCAGGTATGATGTTATATCGATCAGGTAGTGTAAGGGTTACGCCCGCTTCACAGTGACAGACCAAACTCTGACAGACCAAACTCCCCATTTAACGCACCGCAAACAACTGCAAACAGTCCATTTGCACAACCGCAAACTCCCCATTTGCACAAGGTTGGATACCAAGCTAGCCATGTCCCGTACCTTGTCCTCACTGATGTCATTGAAGGTCTCTTCCTCCACCCAGCCACGTACAACCCCAAGGGTCCCAGAAAGGTGACAACAAGCCCCCTGGGACGCCTGCTGTGGTTGGTCTTCCACCTCCTCAAAGCCACCTTCCTCCTCTGACTCCTCTTCTTCAGACTCCTCTCTCTGCGTTGCCGCAGGTCCAGAAATCGACGACGACAAGGCTGCTTCTGGTGGTGATGGTGACCACAACTCTTCCTCTTCATGCTCATCTACGGCCTGATTCAGCACTCTTCGCAGGGCACGCTGCAGTAAAAACGCATATGGGATGAGGTCGATGATGTTGCCTTCAATTTGACTGACCAGGTTTGTCACCTCCGCAAAAGGACGCATGAGCCTACAGCCATTGTGCATGAGCGTTCAGTAACGCGGCCAAAAAATACCCAGCTCCGCAGAGGCTGTCCTCTTTTTTTTTTTATTAAAAAAATTTGTTCTTACCAGGGGACGTGTATCGAATAGATTTTAGAAAACCGCAAAGAATTGTCAATAGTTAACACACTCATGACATAAATTTTATTCCTCTATGCGTCAATCTTGGTGTAGTGATGACTGTGCTCGTGCGCACGTTTGGGAGATTGCAGGCAATGGTGGTTTTTCAAAGTCTATAGTCATGCTGAGGTAGTTCAGTGACAGTTAAGTGACCCAGAAAACAATGATTTTGCAGTGTGGGCCCATTGTAGGCTTGTTTTTTCTATGCAATATTATCCAGCCGGTTTTGGTCTGTTCACAATGAAGCAACGACCTTATCATCTGGGGTGTGCCAACATTGCCAACACACTCATAGAGGTGATCGCTTTATTGTGATACGCAAGCCCCTTCACCACAAGGTAACGATCACGAAGGGGAATTGACACATGTATTTGCCTTTTGTTTTGTTTTGTTTTTGCAGCCACAGTGCAGCACCAGAGGCCAGAAAAACTAGGCATGTACACATGCCTGAAAAACTAGGTATTGTTGCAGCCGCTGCTGTAGCAAAAATTTATGTTTTCCAGGCAGAAAGGGCACTAAAACATTGCGGCTTGAACCCTAGTTGGTGGCGGAGAAGTCACGCAAGTCATCCGGCATGCAGAGATTAAATACAGCAGCGTGGGGACCATTTTTAGCCCAAGGCATCTCATCAGGCCTTTTTTAGTCAAATGCATCCCCCACTGTCAGTCCCTTCGGTAACCACGCCTCATTCATCTTAATAAAGGTGAGGTAATCTAGACTTTTTTGACCTAGGCGACTTCTCTTCTCAGTGACAATACCTCCTGCTGCGCTGAAGGTTCTTTCTGACAGGACACTTAAAGCGGGGCAGGCCAGAAGTTCTATCGCAAATTGGGATAGCTCAGGCCACAGGTCAAGCCTGCACACCCAGTAGTCAAGGGGTTCATCGCTCCTCAGAGGGTCGATATCTGCAGTTAAGGCGAGGTAATCTGCTACCTGTCGGTCGAGTCGTTCTCTGAGGGTGGACCCTGAAGGGCTGTGGCGATGCGTAGGACTTAAAAAGCTCTGCATGTCCTCCATCAACAACACATCTGTAAAGCGTCCTGTCCTTGCCGGAGTGGTCGTGGTAGGAGGAGGATTACTTTCACCTCTTCCCCTGTTAGATTCCCATTGTGCTGTGACATCACCCTTATACGCTGTGTAAAGCATACTTTTTAACTTGTTTTGGAACTGCTGCATCCTTTCCGACTTCCGGTAATTAGGTAACATTTCAGCCACTTTCTGCTTATACCGGGGGTCTAGTAGCGTGGCCACCCAGTACAGGTCGTTCTCCTTCAGCCTTTTTATACGAGGGTCCCTAAACAGGCATGACAGCATGAAAGACCCCATTTGCACAAGTTTGGATGCCGAGCTACTCATGTACCGTTCCTCGTCCTCACTGATCTCATTGAAGGTCTGTTCTTCCCCCCAGCCACGTACAACACCACGGGTCCCAGATAGGTGACAACGAGCACCCTGGGATGCCTGCTGTGGTTGGTCTTCCTCCTCCTCAAAGCCACCTTCCTCCTCTGACTCCTTTTCCTCAGACTCCTCTTTCAGCGTTGCCGCAGGTCCAGCAAGCGATGATAATAAGGCTGTTTCTGGTGGTGATGGTGACCACAACTCTTCCTCTTCACGATCATCTACGGCCTGATCCAGCACTCTTCGCAGGGCACGCTCCAGGAAGAAAACAAATGGGATAAGGTCGCTGATGGTGCCTTCGGTGTGACTGACTAGGTTTGTCACCTCCTTAAAAGGACGCATGAGCCTACAGGCATTGCGCATGAGCGTCCAGTAACGTGGCAAAAAAATACCCAGCTCCGCAGAGGCTGTCCTAGCACCCCGGTCATACAAATACTCGTTGACAGCTTTTTCTTGTTGGAGCAGGCGGTCGAACATTAGGAGTGTTGAATTCCAACGTGTCGGGCTGTCGCAAATCAAGCGCCTCACTGGCATGTTATTTCGCCGCTGAATATCGGTAAAGTGCGCCATGGCCGTGTAGGAACGCCTGAAATGGCCACACACCTTCCTGGCTTGCTTGAGGACATCCTGTAAGCCTGGGTACTTATACACAAAGCGTTGTGCGATCAGATTCAACACACTTGCCCAAATTCAATGCCGCCAACAGATTGCTTCCGTTGTCACACACCACTTTGCCGATCTCCAGTTGGTGCGGGGTCAGCCACTGATCCACCTGTGCGTTCAGGGCGGACAGGAGTGCTGGTCCGGTGTGACTCTCTGCTTTCAGGCAAGTCAACCCCAAGACGGCGTGACACTGTCGTATCCGGGATGTGGAATAGCCCCTCGGGAGTTGGGGGGTGCAGTTGATGTGGAGCAAGACGCAGCAGCAGAAGAGGACTCATCCGAGGAGGTTAGCGAAGAGGATGGAGTAGGAGGAGTAGAGGAGGTGGCAGCAGGCCTGCCTTCAAGTCATGGCGGTGTCACCAACTCCGCTGCAGAGCCACGCATTCCATGCTTGGGAGCCGTCAGCAGGTTTACCCAATGCGCAGTGTAGGTGATATACCTGCCCTGACCGTGCTTTTCAGACCAGGTATCAGTGGTCAGATGGACCCTTGCCCCAACACTGTGTGCCAGACATGCCATGACTTCCTTTTCCACAATAGAGTACATTTTGGGGATTGCCTTTTGTGAAAAAATAATTCGGCCGGGTACCTTCCACTGCGGTGTCCCAGTAGCTACAAATTTTTTGAAGGCCTCAGACTCCACCAGCTTGTATGGTAAAAGCTGGCAGGCTAAGAGTTCCGACAAGCCAGCTGTCAGACGCCAGGCAAGGGGGTGACTCTGTGACATTGGCTTCTTACGCTCAAACATTTCCTTGACAGACACCTGACTGTGGGCAGATGAGCAGGAACTGCTGAAGGTGAGAGGCAGAGTGGCGGGTGGTTGAGAGGGGGCAAGGAGGACAGCAGTGGTTGACGTGGCTGAAGATGCTGGACCAGGAGGAGGATGGCGGCTTTGAGTTTGTGTGCTGCTTGTACTCATGTGTTGATCCCATAGGCGTTTGTGATGTGAGATCATGTGCCTTCGCAAAGCAGTTGTACCGAGGTGGGTGTTGGACTTCCCACGACTCAGTTTCTTTTGGCACAGGTTGCAAATGGCATCTCTGTTATCAAAGGAAGACACACAAAAAAATGCCACACTGCTGAGCTTTGCAATGACGGCATTCTGGTGGTGGCAACAGCATGCGTTGATTGGCATGCTGTCTGGCTGACCCCGGGTGCCGATACATGCTGTCTGACTGTGCCACTAGCTCCTTGCGACGACCTCCCCCTGCTTCCAACTCGTCTCCTCCTCCTCTCTGTCTCCCCATCTGAACTTTCCCCCTGTTCTTCTTCTCTTCGAGCGGGCACCCACGTGACATTCACGGACACATCGTCATCATCACCTGCTTCACTTGTATCTGACAACTCAGCAAAGGAAGCAGCAGCGGGTACAACATCATCATCATCACACCGTACGTCCATGTGTGTAATGATGCCTGACTGAGACATATCCCTGTTATCTACATCCTCTGGCAATAATGGTTGCGCATCACTCATTTCTTCCAACTGATGTGTAAATAACTCCTCTGAGGGATCAAGTGAAGCGGCTGTGGTGCTAGTGTTGGTGGTGGCGGCAGGCGGGCGAGTGGTAACTTGAGAGGTGCCCGAAGCTGAGCTGGAGGAGGATGGTGCATCAAGGTTCCGAGCTGAAGCTGTAGAAGATTGGGTGTCCTGTGTAAGCCTGTCAACTATATAAGAATTTTTCGAGTTCAGGGTCTCTGAACACTGGGCATTATTCTAGGGCCAAAGGAAATCACAGCACCATGACCACGACGGCCCTTGCAAGGTGGCCTGCCTCTGCCTGTCATTTTTTTTTTAGATTAGTGGTACTATGTGTGCAAGATACTGTGCCACCCTATATTAGTGGTGGGCAGTGGGCACAGTACAGTCTGTGGGCCTGACACACACTGGCAGGCAACTGCAATTATATTACAGAGGAAAAATGTAATGACTTTTTTTATCTGCAAGGTACTGTGCCACCCTATATGAGTGGTGGGCAGTGGGCACAGTACAGTCTGTGGGCCTGACACACACTGGCAGGCAACTGCAATTATATTACAGAGGAAAAATTCAATGACTTTTTTATCTGCAAGGTGCTGTGCCACCCTATATGAGTGGTGGGCAGTGCCAGTGGGCACAGTACAGTCTGTGGGCGTGACACACACTGGCAGGCAACTGCAATTATATTAAAGGGTAAAAATTTAGTGACTTTTTACAGGGTCAAAGTTTGCTCAATGATGACGTATAGGGGGCGGATCGAACATCGCATATGTTCGCCCTCTGCGGCAAACGCGAACAAGCGATGTTCGCCGGGAACTGTTCGCCGGCGAATAGTTTCGGGACATCTCTACCTGGGAGCGCAAGATGTGACCGTGCATGGTGGATGGCTCACTCCAGATACATTAGCAGTATGCTTTTTGCCTCCTGTGCACTGCGAGTTCTGCCTGCTTCTCTTCTCTATCTGCTGCTCCATCTCTCCCTCTGAACTCCCCTCCTCTTCCTCTTTTGTGGGCACCCACGTGACGTCCATCGAGACTTCATCATCGTCACCTTTACCACCACTGACATTAGAGATCTCGGAGTAGGCAGCAACAGTTGGGACCACCCTTCTTGGGCTGATCTGGGTACTGTCATCAGACCGATGGGTGGCGACCGTTGCTACCTCCTCTTCCTCATCCGATGCCAAGAATGGCTGCGCATCAGTATGGTCTGGGAATGGATGGGAAAATAATTCCTCTGACTTGAGTGGAAGGGCTATGGGGGTGTTGGTGGTGTCTTTGGGGGTGCACTCAGAAGAGAGTGTGGAGGGTGCAGATATAGAGGATGAGGAGGGTGCAGCCACTCAACCAACTCTGGCACGTCCTTTGACATAATCGCACGCACCTTCTCCAACTTCCCACTTAGGCTCCGGCCTGGTGCACCTGCCCGACCCCTACCACCCCTGCAGAATGGCCGGCCTCTTCCTCTGCCGGTCATTTTCAAAATGACCCTGTGCCAAAATCCCTAGAGAAGAGCAGTATTTGTGGAAGCAGGTGTATGGCAAGCCTCATTCCGTTGTTAGTTGAAGCTGGTATATCACCCTCAAGCAGTAATTTTGTGGACGCTGATAGATCGCAGCCCTCAATCAGTATTTTCTAGAAGCATTACAAATGCACAATAATATACTTTCTATGTTAGACAGTATATTATAAGTATATCGCACCCCTCTGTGTATCACACCTATCAATAGTACACCTATACCAGTCTATAAAAGGACTTTTGTGGCCCTATTAGCCAGCGTTTGGTGTCCCTAACAGCCTGTCCCTGCTCCACACAGCAACCTCTCCCTACACTGGGAAAAAGACTGAATGTAAAATGGCGGGTTTATTTATACGGTAGGGGGTATGTCCATGTGCTGAAACAACTCAATTGTCTGTCCTGTCCCACCTGATGGATGTGTCATGGGTCAAAGTCCGGCGCAATGCAAAATAATATGTGGAGCATGGACATCGCCAGATGTTCGCATGTTCGGCGGATTGCAAACGCTCAAAGTTCACTGCGAACCGACCTTTGGGCAAACCGCAAGGCCATCACTAGTGGTCAACCTTCAGCACTCTGGCTGCTGTAAAACTACAACTCCCAGCATGCACTTTTACTTATCTGTTTTTGTATCTTCCATAGTAGTGAATGGCGCACTCTGGGAGTTGAAGTTTTTGAACAGCTGAAGTGCCGGATGTTGCTGATCTCTGGCGTAGGTTGATCACATAACTAGTGTTGAGCGAATCGAAATCCATGAAGTGGACCTCGATCCGAATTTCAGGATAAATTTGATTTGCCGCGAAGCCGAATTCCCTTGTGCTTCGTGGTAGCGAATCGATTTCACCTGAAATTGTGCAAAAAAACGAATACAATCATACTTACCTCCTCCATTTGCTCACCACAGGTGGATCCCGCACCAAAACCCATGCGCGGTGATGTATGACGTAGGATGTAACCACACTGGCCAGCGCAATGACATCATCTCAGGCCAAGCGAGATTTCACGCCAGATCTTCAAGCAAGATGGCGGCGACCATCGCGTCTCGAGAAAATGGTTTAGGTAAGTATGAGTTTATTACATTTTTTTAAAAATTTTACACTGTGTTATGTCTATTGGATGCCGTGATGATGTATGAAGGCGGAATCTGAAGGGTACAATGATGGGGGCAGTACAATCGCTGCTCCCTGTCATTGCACCCGCTACTTACAAAGAAATGCGCTTTGTGATGAAGTCATTTGTCACAAATATTTTTTTTTTTTAAATTTGGCAAAGTGGCCGAATTGAATACTTTGCTCATCTCTTACACTCCCTCATCTAGTGAGAAGAATCAGGCTACTTTCACATCGCCGTTTAGGGGTTCCTGTAGTCTGCTCCCACGCAGCTGCCCCGGAATACCGTTGCATACAGCAGAGTTTTTCCGGAAGTAAGCCGCCATTTATGCCGAGAACTCACCAGATCCCATTATAATCACTGGGGATCTGGCGGTGCCTGGCGGTGTGTGGGGGTGTTCCGGATAAGGGGATTCCGGTAGTCGGTAGCTCTGCCGGACCAGACTACAGGAATTCCTAAAAGGAGATGTGAACATAATCTTAGGTAGAGAAAGATTTGAATTCTCAGGATGTAAAGCAAGAAAATTCTATTTACTGGCAGCAAGCAGAAATATTGAAAAGAGTATATTCGAAAGTTGCAGAACTTTATAACTATGCAATGATTAAAATTACTGTACTGTAGGTGGCAGGGTGACATCTTAAACATAGAAATGGTTAAAAGACATCATCAGCTCTGCTACATTTGCACACGGTTCAGTATAAAAGAACAGATCTTGGAAATGTTTCAACAGCGACGATTGATTTAGGCAAAAAGAACCGTTCTTGGTGCTCTTCACAGTTACTTTGAGGATTGGGAATTATATCAGAGAGCATATTGCTGAGCGCCACTCCTGCCTGCGGGGGGGAGGCCACGCTATGTAATTGTTAAACGTACATCTGTGGAGTTGGATTCTGAAGGAGACGCGGCATATTATGCTCAGAGCGGCGCCTCTCCAGACGTCCAGTGCCAGCGCTGTCACCTGCACACAGGGCTGCACCAGGTTTTGTTTCACTCGCTGCCATTCTTGTCAGTAATTTCATGCCAACCCCCTCAGGCTTGTTAATGGCGAAACAGGACCTTACCGCCAGCGCCGCATCAAAGAGAGAAAAACCGCCAGAGAATACCCCAGAGCCACTGCACGCCTTCGGACGGGGGGAGGATGATGAATCGGGAGGAAACAGAACAATTCCCAAGATGATGATAATGTTCTTACATTTCACGTCAGCGTTTAATGTCTTCATTACATCTGCAAACACTGGGCGGCCGGGGCGCTGATCATCAACCAAAAAGTATTTGGCTGGAAACCGAGAAAAGATCATTTCCATCCAAACTGCACAGGAAAATATCCGGAAAAACTGTCATCAAAAATAGAACAAGAAAAGTTCTCATTCTGCTTATTTGTAATTGCAATTATTTGTCCGACAGTGGCCGGCACTTCTATCTATCTATCTGTCACGAACCAGCAGGTGTGAACCCACTGTGCCACGTGTCCTACCTCCTCTAAGGGCATTGTCTAAGTGTACCCCTGGATCTTCACAGTACCCCTGATGGTGGGGATAGACTTTCCAAGGGGAACACCAGGTCGCTACCTCTTGAGGAGGATAGGCACACGAGGCAGCTGGTCCAGGCGGACCAGGAGGTACCTGAGAAAGGTACTAGAGGTACAGGCGTTGTCAGCAGGCTGAGTCCTTACCAGGAGCAACAGTGCAGGACCGAAGGATGAGGCAGAGGCGTAGTCAAACAGGCAAATGGTCAGGGCCGGCGGAACAGGTACAGGTCAGGCAATTTGGGTTTACAACAGGAGAGTCAAGGCAAGCAGGCAGGGATCAGACGGGCA